>NC_071575.1:2727500-3032500 GCF_024509145.1 Vidua macroura
TTCATCCCCCTTTTCCAGATTGTTACATTTCACTGATCCCCTTCTGCTTGTACTGGTAACAAAACAAAACCACTCTCAAGCCTGTCGCTGCATAATTTTTCTTATCAAATTCCTTTTCCCATAAAACCTTATGTTGAAATATTCAACAACCTTAGGAAAACATGTGACTTCCCCTCCTCAATTACTGCCAAAAGTTGGCTTCTCTATTTAAAATGAGACCTTTAGACCATTTGTAGACTTTATCTACAAAAAGCCCACAGATGAGGTTCCTCCTTGACCCTGCAGCTGATTGTGAAACTGTCACAAGGAGAGAGTTATGCACTTCAAGAAGGCATAAATCATGGAGCTAATCATAATCAAACTGCAGGAGTTAGACAGGAATCAGTTAAAGGCACAAAACCAATCTAGCAGCCATTGCAGCTGCCCTTTCTGCAAATCCATCATTTGGAAAATGATAAGCATCCAAGGAAAAACAAATGCCTCTTGCTTGAATGCACACAATTTCCAGTACAGAGGTGGTTGCCTTGAAATCCCAGCTCTAATTTAATTTGCTTCATTCAAAAAATTAATTGGATGTGAGGATGGAGGAGGGAAGGGGTTGTTTTGAATTTTGGGGGGAGGGTTTCTGTTGGGCTTCTCTGGTAGGTGTTTAGCTTGGACTTTCTTTGGGGGTATTTTGATGGTTTTTGGTGGTTTTTTTTGTTTTTTTTTTTTTTTTGGTCATACTTACAAAGTTCTCGGTCCTGCCTGACCCAACAGAGATTATCACAAGAGAAGGTTTTCCAGTCCTCTAAAAATCAATTAGATATTGGACTGAGTGAGCACAGAACTGGGTTCAGAGGTGATGTGCAAAATTCAAACCTGAGTTATCAGTTGTCAGCTGAAAGTCTAAATGTAAAACCTCCTTGGCTCAGATTATTGAGTCATTTATAGGAATTTCTGTCAAAAGCTTTCCTGTGGCTGTTACTTAAGAGCAAGTGTAGTATGGCTTTAGACAAACAAAACTGCAGGAAACAACTCTTGGCACAAAAATTATTTGCTGCTTGACTGAAGTGGAGGCAGCTAAAGGAGTGGGAGATAAAACCCATTACCTTTATTTATTTATTTTATGTTAGGGTTTAGTGGGTTTTGGTTGGTTAATTGGGATGAGGGCTTTGGAGTTTTTTTTCCTGGTGGGATTTTTTTGGTTTGGTTTGGTTTTCTAATTGTAGAGAGGGGCAAAAGGAGTCAGGAAGACTCAAGAATAAAGGCTTCAACCTGTCTGCCTTATTCAGGGTGAATCAGCTGTACTATTGTCTTCTCTGGCATATTTTTAAAAAGTATTTTTGAAATAGTTCAATTTGATGTAGTGCAATATAGCCTGGAGAGGAGGGCTGGGATCCAGTGTCCAAGGTAAATGAATATTCCCTGGGAACGTGGGTGTGGGAGCATTTCCTAGCGAGGCCCAGTGGGTGTTAGCTGTTCACACAGGATGAAAGGTCTGCAGCAGGAGACAGAGAACAGCCCCCCAGTAAGACTGATGGTCACCTCAGCCCCGTGGTACTCTGGCATCAAAGCAATTCCTGTGGATACATTGACTTTTGTCCAGGAAAACTTGCTCGTGTTATGGAAGTCCCTTAAGCGCTGAATTTCTCTGCTATTATTTTTCTTCTCTGTGCCTCTCATCCTGTCTCTGTGTTTTATTTAGTTCGCTTTCTTGACTGGAAATTCTGTTTTTCTTGATGCAACTTGCTTTGTGCCTGGTACTGCTCCACGAAAAGTTTTGCCCTTCATACATCAAGAGTTTGTGACAAAAGAAATCATTTTGTTAGAAACCCTCTGACCAAGCTGTAATTGGCACACTGCATCCCAGAGCTCTTCTGTACAAGAGAATGCATATTGCTGTGCTCTGCTCCTGATGGTCCTCAACTCTAATTAAAGATGCTTTGCCATCTGTGAAACAGCTCCAGCAGGAAATGTGAAAGCAACTCCAATTGTATTATAATCACTTCTAGCCTAAATGTTTCCTTAATGCTGGCTCTTTTGTCTAATTTGGGAATAAAATCCTCTGTGCAAAGAGGTTTGGGCTATGGCCCTTTCTGAAATGTCTGCATTCCTGTTCTGTGCTGTTCAGGAAGTCAGATTAGGTGACCACAGTGCTGCCTTCTGGTCATAGGTCCAGGTAAAGGTTTATCATTTACCCTTCCCCTTTTCTCCTACCACTTTCAAAGTGTGAAATCCAGGTATGACACTGTGCAAGGGCTCTGTCTGGAACATCTTTGTCATCTCCTTTTGTTTTGATATATTTTTCAGCTTCCACTTCCCAGAACCTCTCTGGAATAACAAGATGCGTATGGAGGTTTACTCTGCAGGGCAGTATGTTCACTAAAGTACTATAGTTGTGTTTTATTTTGATTTGGGTTTTTTTTTTTTAATCTTAAAAACCCCCCCAAATTCAACAAAACAGACAAACAAAAAAAAAAAAAAAATCCCAAAACAGCTATGTCCCCAAACCCTTGATTTTTGCCTTGCACAGGTTTGCCAGAAAGGATTCCACCTTTGGCTTGCACTGACAATGATCTTATTTTCTGACTGTACAATATATTGCAGGCAGAACTGAACAAGCAGATTAAAAAATTTGAAAGCACTTGTGACATCAAGGGATAGATTAAATCACCAAGACAATTGAATCATATTTTCTGGAGAAGATAACATTGCAAAATGATTAAATCCATAGGCCACTTTAACTGCCTTATGTCCTCTGCTTCAAAATATTGAGGTCAATGTACCCGAGGCCTCTGCTGCTCAAAATTTCACTTTGAATTAGCTGGCTAGGGCTATCAGCTCTCCCATGGAAGTAGGACACAAAAAACCCTCAGTGTGAATTGAAGTTAACACATGGAGAGCTTTCAGACCTTTTTCTGTAGAGGCTGGTCCAGAGCACTCTGTGGAAAGGGGCTGGGTGATAAGCCCATGGTTATTTATAACAACTGCTATTTTGTTTTTAGCTCAGACATTGTTAGTCCTAACCATTAATTAATTAAATAACCATTGTTAATGGTTATTTAACTTGCTGGATTAGCAGATTCCTGAGATCCACTAATCCACTACCACAGGAGCTCCTTCTTGTCCCTGAGAAAAAACAATCCAACACACATCAGAGCTGAGCCACAGGGGAAAGGGCAGAGCCAAGAAGCTGCCATAGAGCCCCCAGGGAGAAGGCAGAAGGAGGTGCCTACTGCAGGTAGGACCAGCCCATTTGGAGATATTTTAGCAGGGCTTGTGTCCCTCCTATTTACTTGGCTGGAAAAAAAAATATATATATATAGTCTCCCAGAGTCACACCTAAGGCCATTGTGCTGATTTGAACACTTGTAAATCTGTGTTCAGTTCCTTGTTTTATGCAAATTCTTCCTGTGCCAACAAGCAAGCCATCCACTTTCCCTGTTTGTCACTTCCCTGTCCAATATATGGAGATAAAAGCCTCCCCATTATCTCAGCATGGACTTAAATTAAAGAGTGGGAGGTTCTGTTCTGGGATAATTTTTTTCCCCCAAGTTTTTCTGCTGACATAATAGATACCAGATACTCCTGGAGAGGGAGAAAAATATTGTCTTTTAGAAAGTAAATGTAATTAGAAAAGTCTGTAGAGGAAATTATCTGATAGGTTTTTCCTTTCTTTGATTCCTCTTGATTCTCTGATTTTTTTTTTTTTTTCTTTCTGAAGCAGTTGTTAACTGGAATAGTATTTTTGTCTTACAGAAGGCTCACCAGACCTTATTTGTTATTTGTGTTGCTATGGCTCTGAGAGATAACATCACACCTTGTGTTACTTTGACTTGGAAAGGGATGCATTAGAGGGCTCTGTTCTGTTCTTGTATAAAATAAAGCACCCCTATCCTCATTGGAAAATCCAAACCTTTAGCACCTTTTTGCTAGCAAGCTGAAATATCAACACATACTGTGAAACAAAATTCCAGGAGGTGATTCTGGTTGGTTCCTGTAGGAATAAATCCATGTGTCCAAGAAAACACTCTAAAGGGGGATGGAGGCTGTATTTTCTTAGCCATTAAGGTGACTTTTCTAAAACCACAGAATATTCAGCATATTTAACCATGTATACACCCACCTGCTTGTCTGTGCAATGAAAAATTGGTGTTTTGAAAAGTGATAGAAGAGCCATCCATATATTTCAAACCAAAATGACAAAATAACTCGGCATATTTTCCTAGCAGGATCACATGGTATTAAAAATGTTTTATGGAGGAAACATTTTAAGCTATAAAATATTCTGTTTGGTTTTTTCTGCCTACTGAGATAACAGCAGAATGTTTTGTCTGCATAACCAGTCCTTATTGGCTGATGGAGATGTAATATTGATTCAAACTTCTTGGAACTTCAGCTCAAAAGAGAGATAATTTATCTTTGGATAGGAAGTTTCCAAGAAAAGAAAGGGGATTTATTGGTTTTCTTCTTTTTAAAAAAAATTTAGGGTTTTTTGTGCTTAGAATATACTTTAAATTAGTATACTATACAATAGTGTGTTACTCTTCTTTGGATTTATTTCCATCTATATGCTTGTAGCTCTTATTTTAGCTGTTGGTGCTATTAACCACCAGCAATACAACTAATTGTCTTTATTATGGTAAGACCTCAATGCCATTTATGAACATGATTTTGTTTCACTAGATGCTACATAAACAGGCTAAGGCAATCCATGGCTCAAAACCAGTTTCAGTATCCCACAGAACAATATATTTTATTAAACAAGCAGATAAACATTACATAGGGACAGCAGATTTTTTTTTTTTTATTTGGTTCATTTAATTTGATTTGGTTTATTTAATTTGTTTAAATATTAAGTAAGTGGTGCTCAGTAAAAAATGGAAGGGGATTATTTGATTAGGAAAGCAAGCAACAGGAGAGATGAGAAGGGAAGCACTGGAGTGAATTCAGCAGGGATAAGAGAAAGGGAAATAAGGCAGGCAGGTACTCTGAGGGCTAAAGTGAAGTGTCAAAGAGAAAGTTGGGAGGAAATATATGGAATGAAAACTGTTTTAAAATTCCTGAGCACATCATAACACATGATATTGCCAGTAGGTATTGTACTGATCAGTCTCCAGATGACTGAGGGACTTTCTATTAAATGTGAGGGGTGAGACCAGCGTAAAGTGATCTTGATTTCAGGAATCCAGAAGGAGCTCAAATTGACTCCTCTTATCCTCATGGCAACTGAGGCCCTTGGCATCTGCAATTTTCCCTGGCAAGGGAAGCTGTGCTCAGCTGTGAGAGAACAGATCTGTTTTCTGTCACACCTCACACTCCAGTGATCGCTTTCCCTGCCTCTTTAATCAAAACACTGGCCATAGCAACACGAAAACTAGATGTGTCCTTTGACATTGATAGTGCTTCAGTTATAGCTAGTGAATATTCATATGAATATCTGGAAATACTAGTTGTTTCCCTATACTGCTTTTAGAGAAGAAATCTCAGTCTGGAGTCTGGTCTTTCACATTGTTTTTAATGGAGTTGAGCCCGTGCCACATGCCAGCCTTCCAGATTACTCGGGGAACTTCCACGTTGCTAGTCACATAAATTGATACATAATTTAGGTTTTATGCTGGATACTCACCTTGAGGCATTTCTTCACTGATTCCAAATAAGTTATCTCTTGCTGTAGTCACTGCACCTTCATTTATTCTTTTAGAGCAAAAGCCTGAAGGAAAAACAGTTAAATACATTTCCTGTCATAAACCTGAAATCTGGAGCCAGTACCTTAAAATGCAAGAACAAGCCATTAAAAACTGCCCACAAACATGAAAGAACTGTTTTAATTTGTTGCCAAAACCAGTTTATCAGATTAAGATGGCTGACTGGCTTTCCTAATGTTTGTGCTGCAAGCTTTTTCTGGTCTGTGGTTTGCTGTGCAGGGTGTCTTTGTGTCACTGGTTTAAGAGCCTGACCTTTAGTAATGAGAAATAATTTTTTTTGTTGTTCTTATGAATAGAGCCCAAGGAAAGCAGAGCCTTGTTTTTACTCTGCTACCTTTTAATGTAAAAACTCCAGTGTAGCCAGTTCCTAGAGCAGAGTTATGGAATCTGCCCTCAGCTCCAGGTGAGGGTGTGGAGAATTGTCCTGCTTCAGCAGAGAGAGGACCTGGGCAGAGGTGGCCCCGTGTGAACCTCGTGAAGTCCAACAAGGCCAAGTGTGAGGTCCTGCAGAGGGTTGGAGCAGTGCCAAACACAGAAACACAATGAGGGGACAATGGATTGGGGAGAATCCCTTGGGGAGAATGATTTGGGGGTGTTAGCTGATGGGAAACTCAACAGGAGCCAGCAACGTGCACTGGCAGCCCAGAAAACCAGCCATGACCTGCATCCAAAGCAGCCTGACTAGAAGGTCCAGGGAGGGGATTCTGCCCCTCTGCCCTGCTCTGGTGAGAACCCACCTGCAGGTCTGCATCCAGCTCTGGGGCTCCAGCACAGGAAGGACATGGAGCTGCTGGAGTGAGTCCAGAGGATGAGGGATGGAGCAGCTCTGCTGTAAGGAAAGGCTGATGGAATTGAGATTGTTCAGCCTGGAGAATGGAAGACGTTGGGGAAACCCTAAAAGAGAGATGGAGAGGGACTTTCTATAAGGGCACGTAGTGACAAGAAAAGGGGGAATGGCTTCAAACTAACAGAGAAGGTTTAGATTGGATATAAGGAAAAAAAATCTTTACTGTGAGGGTGATAAGGCCCTGGCACAGGTTTGCTAAGGAAGCTGTGGCTGCCCCATCCCTGGCTGTGCTCAAGGCCAGGTTGGATGGGGCTTGGAGCAACCTGGGATAATGCAAGGTGTCCCTGTCCGTGGCAGGAGGGTTGGGATGAGATGTCTTTAATGTCCTTTCAAAGCCAAACAATTCTGTGATTCTATGGCTTCTACCCCAGAGATATGGCATCTCTGGTAATTATTTAGCTACTCCTCCAATGTTGTAAAAATGAACTTTTGTTTGCAGAGGGCTCAGAGATGATGAGATGAAAGGTTCTGAATAAGTACAAAGTATAATTATTAGCTAGTGTTTAACAAGGTTTTATGGTTATCACATTGTCTGTATAAACAGTATTTACCTTAGAGTCAATACAGGGTGAGATCTGGGCATCCCACGCTACCTTTTTGCACTTCCTCTGAATCTCATCTAGGAACATTTGAGATCTTTGTCTTCAGTTTATTGCAGCTCAATCCAAAACTCTGAAATGAGGCGACTTTGTTGATAAAACATTGTTTACTTAAATCTTGGAAGCAGTCAGGAAAGAACCACTTGATTTCAACAGCTGCTTTTACAAGGGTGTCTTGGCAAGAAGTGGTCATTTATTTAACTATCGACACAGAATTAACAAGTGAAAGTACTCTGAAAAATTTCTTTAGGTTCTCTAAAGAAACGCATATTTAAAAGGAAATCTCTAAGTTTGACGTGTCCATGTACACTGTAATGCACACTAAAGAAATCCATTTCTGGCTCAAGCCAGCAATTCTGGGGTTTCTGAGGAGTTTTTCCTGGTATTTACTTCCTCCCTGCTGTTGGTATGTGACCACCCCAGGACAGGCTATATGGCACATCACCGACAGTGGTCAAGTTATAATTACTTTGCCTGAGGATTTTTGTTTGTGGCTCTTAGTGCTCCAATTATCATTGTGGATGCAATTCGTGTACTTCATATTTTAAAGGAGTTATTTAAGGCAATAAATCTCAGCAGGTAACAGAGGTACACTTTCAGTGCCATGAACATTGTGATCGCATGTGCACATTGGCCTCTCTGTTCCATCTCACACTGCAAGTTGTTGCTCACTGTATTTATTCAAGATTTGTGTAGTAGTCTTGATGGCAATAAGAACTCAGAATACCTTTCTGCTCCTTGTCAGAATGGACACTCAGAAATTTCTGCTTAAATGTCTGTAAGTTCATTTGAGCTTCTCTATAAACTACATAAGCTGGTTTTTACCTCATTACTTAAGGAGAAAAAGAGTTCTGTTTTAACTCAGCTGCACAAGGGTGAGAGAGAAAAAAAGAAAAATAAAAAGGGTGATTTAAAAGCTTATGGAGTTAAAGAGAATTTGCTAGCTTTCAGTATTTCACAGTACTTACCATGAAGGTCAGCATTTGTCTTCCTCTTTGTTTGAAACCTGTCCAATTTCCATTCAGATGCAGCTGCTTCAAATGCCTTTTGTTCATATACAGGTTTGAACAACTCCAGAATATTATAGAGGAGAAGGGAGGGGATGAGGAGGAGCATCCTGACAAACCTGAAGGCCTTGTCATAGCTTGTCACAAAGCAAAAGGTGGGATGCCTTGTGAAGGCTGCCCTAGAGCAGAGGCTGGACAGAGTCACAGAATAAAGCAGGGATTTATTAAAGGATCTCCTCCATGGATCCACCTTGGGCAGCACCAGAGCCCAGCCAGGGCTGCACCCAAGAGGAACCAAAATGGTCCCAAAATGCACGAGCGCTCCCGGGGGCTCTCACTGGGATCAGCTCTGCTCCATTTGCACCTTGCAGTTCATTGTCCCATTCCAGCTCCAGCCCATGCACTCCCATCCTGCTTGTTTTTCTCTCTCCAGCCCATGCTGTTTGTGCTCCTGGGCCTGAGATTTGGATCATTTGTCCTTGGTGCCCAGCTGGAACAGGAATTCTTTTGTCTCCCTGCTCTGTGAAGAAAGCTTATTCCTTATATGAAGCTCAGAACTGCACACTAAAGCAGCACAGAATCTGAAAAATACAAAAGCTAAAACCTGAGGCATCAGGTGTATTCCTGTGAACATCATCCCAAGGATGGGCAGAGCAGCAGCTTTTCCCCTAGCTAGCACTGCCCAGAAGAGCTATAAGTAGAACCTTTCCTCTCCCTGGTGCCAGCTAGGTGCTGGATTTGTGATCATGGCATTTACAGCTCAGCTCTGCTCAAGCAGCTCCTGTGCCAAACAGTAGGCAAAAAGAGCAAGCAAGCAAGATCTCAGCACAGGGGATGGAGAAAGTTGGATGATGAATTCATTACAGGCACAGAGTAGTTGTGGCTGAAGTAAATATTTCTCCTGGGTCAGATCCCTTTCTATCCTCTCTGATAAATGAACTGGCATAATGGACAAGGCTTTATGCTTTGGTTTTTACTTTATCCAGACATACAGACAGAGGAAAGATGTGCATTTTTCACTCAACCCAAGATCTATTAATCACAGCTTTGTTTGTGTAAGCTCTGAGGATCCAGGTCTAAAACACTAATAATTAAAAAAAAAAAAAAAAGGTGTTTTCCCTTTACCACTTTGCCCTAAAATCTGCAATTCAGTGCTCTGTCCATGAGAGACAATTTCAGATAACACCCAGAGCAAAGAATGCATAGCACTGGACATAGGCAGCTGACTTTGCAGCACATCTATCTTGTCTTTGCTGAGCTGGAGGCACTAAATCAATAGTGTATCAGGGTGGAGGGGTTTTTGGGTCAGGTTTTTGTGGGTTTTGTAGATTTGGGTTGGTTTTTTTTAATCAGCTGTTATTTATATTGTAAGAAGAATTCTGTCTTTTCTTGATATAAAAAGGCAAAGCAAAAGCACCCCAACATTTTTATGCAGGTGTTCACCTGTGCATATGACTGATTTTTGGTGGCCACTGTGGGAGCGTTGCATGTGAGATGATGATACCCTTGCAAGCTTCCAATCCAAAGGAGAGAGAGGGAACAGCAGGAAACAACAAATGGAAGGGAAGCTCAAAGTTAGAGCAGAGCAAAAGAGTCAATAAAGAGCTCTGTAGCAATAGCATTTTTAGAGGAGAAATCAAAAAGGCCAATCTGGAGATCTATCAGCTGTGTTCATCCAGCCTTTAAAGCATTAAAACCATTCCATTTACAAGCTCAAAACCAAGACAACCTTCTTCCCTGGCCTGTGTATTCAGCTAGTCTTGAGCAGTGGTCTTTAATGTGTGTATGGGTTATGATACTTTGCACTTGCTTTTGGCTTTGCTCTTGGCTCCACCTGTGCTGCTTTTTAAGTAGGCATCAAGTGATTGCACTTAGCTTTAAAATAAACAAAACAAAAAAAAGAGGCAAAAATATATTATATATTGATATATGATATATTTTATATTGCAAAATAGAAACAAAAATAAGCAAAGTTTAGCTTTGCTTAGCCAAAACTAAGTTTTGGCTTTGTAGGACTAGCCAAAGAAAACATGATATATTCAAAACCATCCATGGGTGATGCAGATGTGCTGAATAAATTGATGCTGTCTTGTGTAAAGCTGGAGTTACCTTCTGCTTTAGATGTAAGTGGCTTGTTAACACCTCAGAAAGTTGCAATTG
This sequence comes from Vidua macroura, assembly GCF_024509145.1. NCBI lineage: Eukaryota > Metazoa > Chordata > Aves > Passeriformes > Viduidae > Vidua > Vidua macroura. The sequence goes on from NC_071575.1 coordinate 2,737,804, forward strand.
TGAACAAGCTCTTTTGCCCCCAGGAGTGGAAGGTAGGGGGAAGGAGCTATGGACAGTAATATTTTTATTAAGGTTTTTGGTTGCACATCAAAAAGCAGCCTGAGTTCTTCGAGGGCACTAATTTAGGACTTTGGAGGAAATATTCCTGCCTATCTAGATACTGATTTTATATCACAAAACACAGAGTTGCAATCTTGTTTTGCTTGTGAAGTAATTTCCAACCTTTTTTGATTCTGTCAAATCTTTTTGGCCTCTGCCTCTTGGCGTGGCTGTCCCAGTTTCTCCCTGAGTTGTTGGCATTTGGGGGAGCCGCTATTCTATCCTAAAAGGTTTTGTTGGGTTTCTGTTTGGGGTTGGGAGGGGAGGCAGGGGTGGGAGGGCATGACTATTTTAGTGCCTTTCAGTGCAGTGAAAGAGGCTCCCGTGGGCTGCAGAGCTGTGCGAGGCTGGCAGAGCCTGCATCCAGGGTGGGGAAGTTGCACTTACAGCCACAGTCCTTCAATGAAAGCCAGGGGGTGATAATGGAGCGAGTCAGCCAGCCCACGGTGTGTGCAGTCTGGGTCCAGCCTGTTCCTGAGGTTCCACTAATTCCTGCCCCCAGGCACACGCTGGGGTGCAGGAGGCTGCTCTCAGCACCTTCTGAGCTTTCCTTCTGGCACCAGAGTGCCAGTCCTCAGCCATGCCTTGTTTAGAAAGTGGCACCAAGCAGGTCTTGCAGGCTTCTGGGGGTTTTGTTTGCTGGGTTTTCCTAGGGGAGTTATTTGTTGTTGCTTTTAAATTTCTCTGCACCTTTGGTGACCTTTAGAGCAGCTGCTTATGCACCTGTGGAGGAGGAGCAGGACAGTGGTGAGTGGTCTGTGCTTAAAACTCTGCAGAGTGTTTTAGGAGCTTTAGAGTAAAAGGTGATGTTGAGAAAGGTCATTGAAAGAAACTTCAAAAATAAACATTTATCAGGGCAAATTTAATGCTGCTCCAATGTGCCTCTAAACTGGCAGGAGGTTTTCTTTAAGTAGGGGATTATTTTGCTTTGATTATTATTTATTGTTTATTCTGAAGGGGGGAATTTCTCTTTGTTTTTTTTTTTTTTGTGTGCTCCTTGGTAGGGGAAGTTGTATGCTTGGGTATTTTGTGTTGGGGGGCAGTATTTTTGTTCACCTTTTGTTTAGAAGAGTGGAAATACGAGAAAACCAGCAGGAAGTGTTTCAGTGTATCTTTGATTTCCATGCCCTTCATCCACGTAAGGAGCTTTTTGTTCTCTATTTAAGGTCTCTTCCTTGAGCTTAAGGGCTGGCTCCAAGATTTAAAAAAAAAAAAAAAAAAAAAAAGCCACTGATTATTTTATCTAAAGTCTTCTTGGAGAGTCACGCTAAGAGAGTTTATGAGCAGTTTCTGGCTGACTCACTACCAGAAGTAACTTCTACTGAGAAGCAGTAAAGGGGGAAATTGATCAATGTTGGTGCCCATTTTTCTAAGTCATTTGTTAGGTGACAGAGATTGCTAGGCTTGACTGGAATTTCTCTGCAAATAACTACAGGACCAAGTTCTGTAATAAAATAGGCTGCTGATCTCCAACAGTGCCAATAAGCTACACTTCATATGGCCTTACACACAGTTTACAATAGCAAATTATCTGAGCTTTGAGCTTTACACTTGTGTATCTCTCTCATAAATTGTTTGTAAAAGATGCTGGATTAACTGAGACACCTTGTGTAAATTAAGCAAAGGACTGCTCTGCAGTTGTGTAGCCTCAACTGGCACAAAAGCTACTGAGAAACCAACTACTAAGCTATTGTCCAGATTATCAGTCTCCCCAAGAGAAGATTGTGTCAATAGTGCCGTCCTTAGATTTGTTAATTGTTTTTCAATTTTTTTACAGGGAAGGCAGATACTTTTAACTGTGTCAAAGAAGTGATTTGTTGAAATAATCATTGTTCACATGCTTATCTGAAGGATATAATGTAATTTGCCTAAGGATGAGTATGTAGCAAGTAAAATGGGAACATCTATCACTGGTGTGCAGTATGCCCAAACTAACTGCGAGAGTCATTGATTTTAATTGTTTGATCTCTCAGCCTTGATTTTCTGCCAGGTGGGTTTTTTGTGATGATTTAAGATGGGCTTACAGCCAGATGTGGGACACAGAAAGCCACAATGATTTGGGTAGCTTCAGACATGATTCCACCCTCTCAGCTTTAGAACACTTAGATCCCAGCTTTTATTTCCCAAAGAGAGCTTGGTGTTGCGTGTGGTTTCCAGGATGGCAGAGCCATAACCGTGATTTCCATCCTGCTGCACTGTGTGGCCGATGGCAGCTCCCACTCTGAGGTACCACATTCCCTTCCATCTGGTCTCTGTAATTTTACTTATGGCAATGCATATTGATAATCTTCATTCAGCACTTTAACCTGGGCTTGGGAAGGAGGTGGAAAGATGTTGAAGCGATACAGCGGAATAAATAAATAAACTCCACACCCTGGGGTAGTTATGAAGTGGGTGTGTATGTCAGTGCCCAGCACAGGTGAGATATCTCTCCAAAACTTGTGCCCCGAGCCTCAGTCTGACCCACCCCTTTATTCCCAAAGATGTCCCATATGGAACACATTGCACAACTTTTCCATGCATATTCAACCCCTGGCCCCGCCTGTCCTCGCCTCTCATGCTAAATGAGTCCACGCCCTTCTGGGCATGCGTGGTTTGCTGTGGTGGTCGCACGGGGGTCTCTGGTGGTCCTGAGGCTGAAGATTGTGGTCTCCCTCATGATTGAACTTTTGAACTTTTCCTCTCTGCGTGTGCGCTTTCGGTCCTTTGGTGTTATCTGAGTACGTCTGTCAGTGCTGATAGGCTTGGAGACAGAGGAGCTTCTTTATCTGGGTTCTTTGCCTCCTCTGGTATTGTTCTTTATGCAAGAAGCTTCAGAAATTTGCATTTTCCTATGCCCTTTGTACGCGGCAGAGGTTTCTTAAGTAAAAGGTTAAAATTCAATACATAACTCTACAAGCTAAAATATAAATGCTTAATTCATTTTGTTAACTTAAGTGAACTCCAAAAATCTCTATTTCAGTGTCAGCAGGTAGTGGGGGAAGCAGAGGCACCTGGCCCATCCTGACTGCACAATTTGGGCTTTGAGAGCAGATGTAAAACAAAGATGCGTGCCTGAAGTGACTCCATCAGCAAAGCAGCTGGAGGTTCGAAGAGGCATTCCATTAAACTTTCCACCCATCAAGATGCTCCCCTTCTACAGTAGGGGGAGAGGGTGTGGTTTGAAAGAGGGGGCTCTACATGTCTGCCACAAATTTAATGAGACAGCAAGGTCCAGCACAGTGCCTAAAGCATCTGTGAGAAGAGGCAAGCATTGGGTTGGCTGAAATAATTTCTCTGCCTGGCATTGCATATCCTAACTCTCCCAAATAATCTTCTTCAACTGCCAACCAAATAATCTTCTTTCAGCTTCTCTAGAAAGAGCTGTCTGCTTTGTGTCCTAATGAGCCTCTGGTATCCCTTTTATGCCACAGGCTTTTACATTTCTGTCAGACACCTTCCCTAAGCTTCCCCATTTGGTGCCATCTCTCCAGTGCCATCAAAGGCCAATCTGCCCGAGCCCCTTTTGGTTTTTAGCTCTGACAGCCTTCATACATGAGAGTGCACGACCACCAACTGGTGTTTGGGATTTGGGAAGGGACTAGGAAGCAGCTCTGCATTTTCCTGGAAGAAACTGCCTTGTGGAAGGCTCTGCCTGCCAAGGTTTGAGTTCTGCAGCACGAGCTGCTCCTCGTGCTTGGCCCAGGGCAGACACAACATTCTGCCTGAACTTTCTGAGTGGCCAAGGCCTAGATGCTGCTTTGTGATGAGTGTGTTTACTTTATATGAACCTAAGACATTCGAAAAACTTGATTTTAATCAATAAGTTAAAGGTTAGCTAGATATTTTAAGGGACACAAGAATGGTTTACTTTGTCCTACCTTTAAATGTTAAGGTTAGTTGGTAGGGCAAAGACAGTGCAGAAATTAATGGAGTGTATATATAAAATGGGAATGGTGTCAGAGCCAATTTTCTTAAGCATTGTGAGTACTGCTGACATAAAACAAAATAATATTTTTTCACTGTTGTGTTCTTATGAGTGCCTGTGAACTTGTTGGAAAGTTAGAGATGAAGCTCAGGATATTTTTGGGGGGTATGTACAAAGAATAGGTGCAGATTGTAATTTTCATGTCTATAAATCATTTCAATAGTCTTGACCTGGTAAAGTTTATTGAATCTAGTGCTATCTTTCATGTAAAATAGCATGCCTGTAGTCTACAGCTTTTAAGGATCTATTTTTTTCCTCCACTGTATATTGTAGAATTCTATCCTTTCCTAATATGGTGTTTGAGAGATGTTTTAAAAATAAATCATATTGACATTTGGATTTAATTATAAATTTCAAAGATAGGAACACATAGTTTATACAATATTTCAGCACGATGTTCATCTGAGCAGTACACTATGAAAACTTTTTATTAAATTTACTTTATTTAAGGAGCCCCGAGCACTTAGGTTTTTGGGAATTTGTATATTGATATGGAGAGAGATCAAAACAGTTGTCTGCTGAAATCAGCAGCTGGCTCTTCTGTGCAGAAATAAACCTGTGGGATTTTAAGTTACTCAAGCCATGGAGTGAATGCAAATTAGCCTTTCTTCACCATTTATTGGGAGGTTTTGTGAAAGAAGAACTGCAGAGAGGAGCTGTAACACTGCTGGGCTTGAAGACAGCCAAAAGCACGGGGGGCTGGATTAGCAGTCTATTAGCTATAGCTAATTAGTAGATTAGCTGTGTTTCCTCCCCTTTTATCTGGGACTGCAAAGCCAAGTCTGCAGGGCCCCGTTCAGCCTGGGGCTCCCCGGCTCCAGCCTGACATGGACCTTCTGGAGGGAGTCCAGTGAGGGTTGGGATGGTTTGGATCTCAAAGTGCTGAGTGGAGCAGCTGAGAGCTGGATTTCCCCGATGGGATAATGAAGAGAGCAGGAATCCAAGCTCTTTTCAGGGGTGTGTGATGGAAGGGTAGGAGAAGTGAGCCCAATACTGTGAGAACACTGGAAGTTTCCAATCTGACGTAAGAAGAAACTTTTTGGGGATGGTTAGACACTGCTACAGGGACCTGCAGAGGTTACAAACTCTCAGTTCCTGGCAATAGACAAAACTTGACAGAACAAGGGCCTGAGGAATCTGCTGCAGCTTGGAGCAGCAGGTTGGATTAGGTGGCCTCCAGGCACCCCTTCGCAGCTGCATCATTTTCTGCTTTTCAGCAAGTAATGAAAGAAAAATGAAAAGCCACAACTAATGCTCAGATCATTAAGAATTTACAAAGACCAATTAGTGGATGACATTCTAATACTTTTAACAGCCACGTATTTCTGGTTTTGCACTGAAGAGTGTGCCTCCCAAAAACTGAGTGAGTGCTACTGTGAGCTGGTATCCTACAAACACTGTACAATGCAGCATGTTCCTGATGCTCAAAACTCTCAATTCATGAAGTGTATTTTTCTCACCAGCCATCAGTTGAAACATTTTGTAGATATTTCTCCCACCTTCTCAAGCTCCTTTATACTTCAACTTTTTTCATCTCTTCACTGACTGGCACCCCCTTTTTATAATGTTGTACACTCTGAGCATGCTTCTTTACACAAAAGATTGCGATAGATTCCATAGAATTTTTCTTTAAGTCTGCTAAAATGATGTATAAGACCCTTGTGTCATGTCTCCCAAAATACACTGATGTATGGGAATCTTCCAAAACTATAGTCTCCAGGGTAGCTTTAATGACTCCCTGGATGTAATCCAATGTCTTCCAGGACTCTGAAGGATATTTTGTCTTCCTAATGTTACTGCTTCTAATATTTAGCAACAGTTCAGAACTTAAAGCACAGATGAATAAAAATATCCAAAAGAGAGAAGAAAAATGGGAAAGGTGAAATAGCATATTCCATTACCACTTTCATGGAAGAAATTGATGAGACTGAGGAAGTAAGAGATTGCTTGAGGCATTGAATCAGGCAGCTGGACAGGGTGGATGTGGAACAGCTGGAAGTGCAGGTAGTGCTGGAAGTGCAGGTCATAATTCAGCATATGTGGAGAAAATCCAATTTTTCTATTAGCTAGTGAAATTAATCACGACAGTTGGTTTCTTTTGAGGGCTGTTTTATGTTTTCCTTTAATAATTTTTGTAATGATCACACTCCTTCAAAACACAAAAAAGTAGAAGAAACACCTACCAACGCACCAATACATTTTTTTTCTGTCTGTTGTTTGTCTTGCAATCCTTTGAAAAAATCTTAACCCAGTCGAAGCCTTCTTTAATCCAAAATTTCAGAAGAACAAACAATAGCTGGGTATGTGGTGTGATGGTTTCCATTCAGTGTGGCTCTCCATTTTTTTTTTCTGGTTGCCTGGAAAGACAGATCAGCACAGGACAAGAGCGAAAACGAAACAAAAGGACTGAAACCACCAACAGGAATGGAGAGGTTGAAGGGGCAGAGCAGACTGAGTGTGCTTTGGGTGCTCTTCCAAGAAGGATGACAAATGGATATGCCTCACCCTGGCCAGCTCTTTCAAAAATTCACTATAGAATTCGGGTGGGAAAGTAAAGCAAAGTTTATTTTAACTTGGGGAAGAAAAAACAGCATGTCTTCTGGCTGCTAAAGTGGTGTTCTCAGGTCGTACTTGGTGTGCAGGCATTTGCAAGTTTTTAGCTGCCTCCCATCTCACTGGTCCTTTGGAAGGAATACACTGCACTGCCAAGAGCCACTTTAAAATCCATTAAACACAAGTAAAACTGTCAAGCCCATTTCTTTCTTCCGCCTCTGTCTGCTCCGTAAGAAGCAAGAAAAAAAACACATTTGTTTTTAAAATACTCCCTTGCTTCCTTTGTTGCTAAGATGTTTTTGCTGTAGCTGAGCAGCTCTGCTGCTGTTATAGGCCTGTGTGTTTCAGTTCCTGGAGTGGAAAACCCTGAGCAGAATAATCAGGACAAACTCATTTGGGTTGACTGCAGCAAGCTTGTAGTCCAGGTTTCAGACCCAAAAGTATTGTTTAAAGCACTGTGCATCTGCTGCAACAACTTGAGCCTTCCTTCCACTCTCCTTTTCTCTCCTTTTCTCTCCTTTTCTCTCCTTTTCTCTCCTTTTCTCTCCTTTTCTCTCCTTTTCTCTCCTTTTCTCTCCTTTTCTCTCCTTTTCTCTCCTTTTCTCTCCTTTTCTCTCCTTTTCTCTCCTTTTCTCTCCTTTTCTCTCCTTTTCTCTCCTTTTCTCTCCTTTTCTCTCCTTTTCTCTCCTTTTCTCTCCTTTTCTCTCCTTTTCTCTCCTTTTCTCTCCTTTTCTCTCCTTTTCTCTCCTTTTCTCTCCTTTTCTCTCCTTCTTTTTCGCTCTCTTTCTCTCTCTTTTTCCTCTTTTTTCTTCTTTTTCCTCTTTTTTCTTCTTTTTCCTCTTTTTTTCTTCTTTTTCGTCTTTTCTCTCTTTTCTCTTCTCTTTTCTCTATTTTTTATCCTTTTTCCTCCTTTTCCTTTTTTCTTTTTTCTTCATTTTTGCTTTTTTCTTCTTTTTTCCTTTTTTCTTTCTCCTTTTCTTTTTTCTTTCTTTTTTCTTTTTTTTCTTTATTTTTTCTTTCTTTTTTCTTTCTTTTTTCCTCTTTTTTTCCTTTTTTCTTTTTTCTTTCTTCTTTTTTCATTTTTTCTCCATTTTCTCTTTTCCCTTTTTTATTTTTTCTTCTTTTCCTGTTTTTTTCTTTTTCTTTTTCAGTTTTTGTTTTGTTTTCTTTTTTCTTCTTTCTTTTTTTTCTTTTTTTCTATTTTTGTTGATTTCCTACACACACACTTCTTGATGTAATTCCCATGTTTAGGAATGCCAGATCTGTTGAAGCTGCACTCTTTTCTCTTGCAAAGCCCAGCCTCCACTCCTCTCCCTGGTGCTGTACACACACACTGAGCATCGCTGGGATTTTGCAAGGACTAAGGAGCTGTAAGAGCAGCAGAATTGAGACCAGGATCCTCCCAGAGCTTCCCTAGGACAGATATTCAGTCATGGCTTCTAAAATTGTGAATTTCTGCACTTCATGGAGTGCTGAGTCAAGTAACATGGCTGGTAATGACCCCAGCAGGAGCAGATTTCAATTTTTCTGTATTATAGCAAACTCTCTTTTTCTTAAGACACTACTTTTTCAGGAACAGGCAAGGAGTTTTTCCCCTCAGGAAGTTGTTTGCAGATCTGCATTCCCAGGCCTTTGATTTGCATGGGATATCTGTTGCATGTAAATTACAGAGCAGCTGCTCAAATTCCCACTGGTTTGTTCCTCTTCGTGTCTCCTTAAGGATGGAGGAAACACGAAATACATTGTTAATATAATTAAATTAATTAAATTCTAAACAGTCTAATTAAATACTTATTAGTCAAATAACAATGCTGCTAATACTTCTGGTTGCAATTATATGCAGTTAATGTACAAACAAACTCTGTGGTATTTATCCTTTTCTTGCATGCTGCCTTCGCCCTTTCACTGCCCCTCCGGGTCCAAGGCTTAAAAGTTTCAGTTTGGCAAAAGTGCAGGGCTTGGCAAGTGATTAGCATCCCAAGCCTTTACCAGGAGGAAGAGGAGGATGTAAGTTGTTGTTTCTTCCTTTTTTTTCAGTTTCCATATGTGGCCATTTTAATGTTTTTGTTTTTGACTTCATTGATCTGCAGGTTTCATGTTGCGTTCAAATTTACCACATCTGTTCTATATGGATTGAGTATTTGTTCATTTTTTAACCCCTAAAATAATGTTTGCCCAGTCCTTTAATTGACTCTGGCAGAGTGGTTTATAGCCCTGGAATCATCTTGGCTCCTATTGCCCTGTGCCTTTCTTGCTTTACTTTCTTGCTGTAACTGATTCGAGATCATTTTAGCCAAAGGCTCAGAGGTTTTTTCTCTGTATTTCCACCTGGGAAGACTGGTACTCTGAGGGGAGGCCGTTTAATTTTAGTATAACAGCCATGGCTATACACTGCAGTGTCGTATTCTGTGTGTTTGTCATGCCTGCAGGGAGAGCTGAAGGTAAAGGAGATGCCCAGGTGGCATCTGTGAAGTCATACCTCATTCCTCCCTTCTGCATGGAGATGTGAAAGGAAGGCATCCCTTTTTTTTTTTTTTTTTTTTTCTCTTTTTTCCCCACTTTTTCTTTTTCTGTGGGAATTTATGTTGTTCCAAAAGCTATTAAGTGCTTTCTGGTTGGACAGTGGACTTCAAAGAGGATTCTTCTGGACTCCTTAGGGTTTGCAAAGGAAATACTTGGAACAGATTATAAGTTTGGGACAGACAGAGGAGCTATCAAAATTGCCACTACATTTGGAAGTTTCTTAAGTAAAAACCTTTTTAACAAGGTACCTACTTATGTTTATATACCTCTCAATGTTACAGGTAATAAACTGTCCTTCCTTCCTAACACAAGGTTAGTTTCTCTCTGAAAAAAATATTTATTGTGATTATTATGATTAATTTTTATTTATGAACACAGTCAAAAGGGTATGTTGTATCATGGGAGAGGTGGATATGACCCTTATTTTACTTAGCTTGACTCTTATACCCTCCATATACAAGCAGGATCCAATTTATAAATCAGGCAGTGCTTTTAAGGTGCTGTTATGCTGGGCCAGCCCAGCCCAAGAACTTGTGCCTTGCAATTAGAAAAGTGGATTTTTTCTCTGTTTCTATGTGGTTTCTTTTTGATGTTTTCAATTTTGGCTTTTAATCTATATGCTGTCATCATGACTGCAACCTTGAAAGTAGCAGCATTTCACCTGGTTTCTTCCAGGTGCTGGAAAACTCATGCAGCTTTCTTAGTTTACTGTGTTTATAGAGCACTTTGAAATAAGAATGGTCTAAGAATGCCTCCAAGAATGATTTTTTAAAATGAAATATATTTATCAGGAGCCTGGAAATGTCTTTTCTTGAGGAATAAGTCAACCAGCAGAAAGGCAATTGTGTGAAGAACAGATACCTGTCTGTGAATCTGATGTCATGACTCAACAGAAAAAGATGGCTCTGCTGAGGATTGAATTAATAACATATTTCATGTTTTGAAACTAAGGCAGCTAGAAAAAAGGATGGAAAAATTGGGAAATAGTGTGCATGTTCAAATCAGTCCTACTTAGCCCTTATTAGCAGTGTGAGACTGGCATGTGACAGGTTATGAGGAATCAGAGAGCACTGAAAGACCTTTTGAATGGTGACTTCAAACAATCTCTTTTTTCTTTGGTTATCAGCCCATTTAGGTGTTTTATAAATAGCAAAGATAGGTTGTCAGATACTTTCAATAGGAAAGAGCAGGGGCAGGACAGGGAAGTAATAAGTTACATGAGATACCAATCGTATTTCCATCAACAGAGAATGACTCATGATTCATAAAAGCCTCCTTGATACTAGAATATATTGTTTAGAATTTTGTTTAAAAATTAAACAGAATGTCTAGCATTTCAGCAGCTTTAACTTCCTGGCTTGATTCCTAATGGACATTCTATAAATAAAACATATATTTCAAAGCTTGAAATCTCCTCAGAAGAGCCTATGGGCAGTTTTGGTGGGATATTGTTTTTCAGTGCAGTCATATAAATTTGCCAGTTGAACAAAGCTTTTACGAGCAAAGCAATGAGTAAGAAGTGTGCTTTGAGCTGGCAAGTCAGAATAAGGCTCCTTGTGAAAACAAACATGCAAAAGAAAAAGCTCTCTGCAGAATGCAAAGCTAAATTGAAGCCAAAACTGCTGTTCTGAATAGCAGTGTACAGCAGCACAGTGAGATTTCAGTCAATTCACCACCTGTGAGTAATCCTCTAAATAAAGGTATAAATTTCACAGTAAATCCTTCTGCAAGGCTTTCTAAGCCCTGAGCATTAACAGGAAAATAGTGCACAATTCAGTATGATCTATGGGGAAGAAGGAAGGTTAGAAGATAATCCCTCTGCCACTTTCTTGTCACACAGGCTCCTTGCACACGTTTGCATAAAAGAACCAGTTTCTTTCCTGCTGCATTTACCTCCACAATCCAGAGTGCATCGCAGGCACTGGAGGGCAGGCCTTAACCAGACACTGGAGAAAAGGACAGTCCTCTCTGGAAAAGCCTTCCAACCCCTTTATTACTAAATTCTGGTGTCAGGGGTGGAGGCTCACAGTGTTTTAGGAGCAGCAGAGCCACGCTGGAGCCAAGAGAGGCAGAAGGTGGGCACATCACACAGTGATCTCTGACAGACTGCTTCAGCACAGCGACAGAAGAGCACACCCCGGTGACATTTCTCTATTGGACACATCTATGGGTATATGAGTGCTTCATCATTTGCTTTTAGAAGTTTGATTTAGCCAGAAGAAAGCACAAAGCTGGTGTCTCCCAGCTTTAGCAGTGGCTGCGCCTGTAGCAGGTACTCCCTGGCCAGGTGGCTCATTCTGTTCACCTCAGCTCTCATCCTTGCCCACGTGCCATTGCTCAGGCTCCCCCAGACAAGGTGGGACATGCTGGCCATGACCACGAGCTTCCCCCTGAAGCCAGGCCAAGCCCTGACTGCCAGGGTAAGCCTTTGAGGGAGCCCCAACTGTGCCAGGAGCATGCCAGGAGCAGGGAGGTAAAGATGACTGTGGCCCAGCTCTCAGCCTGTGTCCTGGCCTTATTCTGTTTACTGGAATGGACAGAGCATGCAGCCAAAGAGGTCAGGAAGAGAGCACAGCACTGAATGCTTTTAGCACACTGGGGACATTTGCCCTGCTGGCCTTGGCAATGGTTTCTCATGCTCCACTTCTGTGCATATGCTCCTTCCCTTCCCTGCCTTGCTTCCCCTCCTTCCCCTGCCTGCTTCCTACCTTTTCATGTATGGCTGAGTCAGATGGTCCAGCAAAAAGCCTGCAATTATATTTCATCTTTATTGGGTCCTGTAATGATCCAAATAATTGCTTGAGTTTTAATCTGCTTTATGCAGGCTGAGCACTTCTGGTCACACTTGGAAAAGAGGACTAAGACTCTACCACCCTTTAAAAATACCCCATATTCCCAGGAATGTGCAGGACTGCAAAAGGCTGCTTGCTGCCCTGCCAAGGAGCCTGCAACAGGGTCTGTACTGCTATGAACTTCTGCAGAAATCATGTAGTTTGATTTCTGAGTTGGTTTGGTTCCAAGGGAATACAGAGCTGTAATCCAGGCCACCCTGTGTTGCACACCACTGACTTTCCCACTCATGCTCCCTCTGGGGCACAAACACAAGCTGTGGGCAAAAGTAACCTTGTTAAAGTGGAGTAAATATTATCACAAGTAATAATACTAGAAGTGAGTAGCTCCTCCAGGTGGTGTGGCAGCAGTGTGGGTAGTTATGTCATCAGAGAAAATGCAGTGGTAGAAAGGTTGGATCTACTATATGGATGATTGAGGTGAATCCTCTCTGGTTCATACAGGTGAGTTAACAAAGTAAAAAAAAAAGAAGCTCCCCCAGTGATCTGTGAGTTCATGCCCTGCTGCCTTCCAGCAAGGCAAGAGCTCCCCTGTGCCTGAAGGATTTTTTAAAATACAGTACAGGCTGTATAATCACTGAAGTGTTTGAAAACCTCCCCAACACTAATTTTATATGTTTATGATGGTGGAAATCTGGTGGAGTAGTGAGAATTGCTTTCAGGGTGACCTGAGACAAGCCTTAGAAGGTGAGAATGCAGCTTGATTTGGGCCAGCAATCCTCTGGGCACAGATTGGTTAAGCCATGCAGCCCATGAGCATCAATTAGAGGAACTTCAGTTAGAGAAGGGTGTGCATGTTTGGAGGTTATTTCACTTCTTTTTACAGTTTACAGAAAGATCAACTAAAAAAGAAGTGGCCTTAAGAGAATGCAGTGCTGACTTGTCTTTACCAGTCAAAATCTGGGACAGGGATCTGAAAAGCCAGAAAACATCCCCAAAAACATGGATATAAAACTATGCAAGAGGGAGGAGGCGTGCAACTCCAGACTCCAACACAGGAGAGCTGACTCTGCTTTTACAGTGAGATCAAGGACAAACTGTCTACTGGCTTTGAATCAAACACTGGCTCAAAACTAAGATAATGGGAAAATTTCCTTTTTATTTGACTTTATTTTTTTAAAAAGTGTTTTTTATCTTGCTCATTTAAAAAGTCTGTGCCTCTGTTCTGAGAAGGTTTTTTTTTTTCCAGGATCAGAGATATCTTGCATTCCTCAAGTGCAATTCATTCCCAATAAAACTCTCTATGTTCCATATCAACCATTAATGTTTCCAGATTGTAAACCTGACAGGTTTAACAGATTTATTCTTGTTTTCTATTAGTATGAGGCTAAGACTGTGAGGTTAACATTTAGCATCCTCTGGAGACTGAGCAGCTCTTTCTGTGTCCATGACTTTGCTCCTTGATGAAACTAAACTGGCAAAATAAACCAGGAAAAGCAACTCTTTCCTGAGGTGCCTGAGGTCTAAACAGTTGTGGTTTTGACAATCAATGCATGAAATAAAGATAGAAAATATAAAATATATTAGTACTTTCTTATTAAATTTGGGTTAGGGGTTTTTTGTTTGGTTTTTTTGGGGGTTGTTTGGGGTTTTTTTTTGTTTGTTTGTTTGTTTTGGTTTTTTGTTTTGTTTTGTTTTGGTTTTTTTTTGTTTTTGTTTTTTTTTTTTTTGTTTGTTTTGTTTTGGATATTTTTTTCTTTTTTTGAAGTGTCCTGTAACCAAATATAGTGCTGACTGGGGACAGATTAAATCCTTTTCAGTTGCCTGATGAGAAGCTCTGGTTGTACCTATTTAGGCATTAGCTAAACCTCCCTTGAACAAGGGGAGTATTTTGTTTGCATGTTTAATTTCAGCTTAGTAATCAAGACTGTTTTAAGTATTTACAGGAAGCTGTGTTTTGATTCTCAGTGGATAAACAAGCTGGGGTTTTATATACAGCTTATGTCTATAAAGCAAGCACAAGATCTGATTCATTGTTCTGGTGTGGGAAAAATACAGCTTGCTATGAAAAGTCACACTAAGGTATTGATCTATTTATTTATCTCTTTTATTTAAATCATAGACTCATAGAATGGTTTGGATTATCAGGGACCTTAAAGATCATCTGGTTCCAACACCCCTGTGCTAGGCAGGGGAGACCTTCCACTAGACCAAGCTGCTCAACAAACATGCAAATGAACTATAACTAGAAATACATTTTCTACAACACTTTAAAAAAAGTGATTGATAATGGGAGCATGTAGAAGAGATTTGTAAAAATTGAAGAACTTGACTTAAACCTCAAAGTTAATTTAATGCACTTAATTCCACCTCCCCAGGCATAGTGAGAGATGCAGAAGTGGTGCTGTGAATAGACAAGAATGAAGGAATTAAAATAACTTTGCAATAAAATTCTATAGCCAAACTGACCTTTGTTGATGGAAATAATTTGGCAGAGAGCTTAAAAACAGTAAGGTGGATCCAAATGGTCTCAGGTTTGGATCCCAAGATTGCAGTTTGGGTTCACATCTAACATCAGAGCCAGTAGGCGTGTCCTGCACTCAACAGCAAGACCCCCTTGCACCACTTTAGCCTAAATCTTTATTTCCATAAATAAAAGAATTATTCTTGCTTAAAGACTGTTGGCTTAGCCAGATAAGGTCAAACAAGACCATTTTGATCTGGCTAAGAACTGATAATGTTTTTATTATGCTTTGAGGTGATCCTATGTCAGCAGAATATGATAATTTTATTTTCCCTCCAGAAAGTCCGTAGCATGTTTTTGTATTCATCTCAGCAGATTGTGTTTAACTGGGTTCAGCAGTGCCATAAGCTGACAGTACAGATTTCTGGTCTGGTGCCAGGTAGTGCTCACTGCAGATGTATCTCAGGGCTCTTACAGGCCACAGAGCTGCTACCCTACCAAGCAATATATTTGTGCTCCTGGTGGAATAAGTAAGATCCAAGCTTGGCTGTATTGGATTACTTGACATGGTTCAAAGGTCAATTCATGGAAAAACATCAGGGAAAATCTCCCAACAGTGATTCTTCTTCTCCTTCTTTTCCACCAGCTGGGAGAAAACAAAAAAAAAAAAAAAAATGAGAGAGAGGAGAATTTTCAGGCAACTGCATCCTTCTGTTTAGGGGAGGTTCTGGTTTACTTGTATTGAACAGTTCATTGTCCTTTCAGTTTCTGCTGTGTTTTTCTCATTTACATAGATTTCAGTAGTTTTACTACTTTTGTAGCTAACTTACAGATTCTTCATCATAACTATCAGCTTTCATGGGGTCTCTTTGCCCTCAATTTAATGTATATACTAAAATTGGTTCACTGCAATCTGTAAGCGTTGATGAGAATTAGACTATTTTTGAAGTAGCAGCGCCAGTGTTTTGTTGAGTAATAAATGTCATTTTTGGTTTGTGTGGCACCTGGAAGTAACTCTGCACTAAGAAACTACTCTTACTATCTGCAAAGTGTATCAGCTGAAAAGTTGACACAACATTCATTTCACTTCCAGGAGTTATTATAAACACATCCTTTGTGGAAGAGATTGAAATATTTTGAAATATTAAGTAGAGAAATATTAACAAATTAGTAGATGATTCTTTACTCTTACAGATGTGTGAAATACTAAGTACACGAACATGCTCAAAAAAAAAAAAAAATCTTAGTTTTGTGTGCAACATCAACTTAGAGCGGAGCCACAGGGAAAGAACTTTATTTCATCTTTTTCTTTCCTATAAACTGGCAGCTCTTTTAAAACAGCTCTTTCACGTCAGCTCTGTACATAATTGTTCTGTTTTGGCTGGCAAGTATTATTTGCTGAAATACCACTTCTTATCTTCCATCTCTTTGCTGGCTCTTGTCCACTTTTCAGCTACTCCTCTGCATCTTCTGACTTGCTGGTTTCTTTGAGAGATGATTTATAGTGCTGCAGATTGTCTTGTATGCTGCCTGCTTTGGGTTTTTTTGTGTTTTGCTTGTTTTTGTTTTTTTTTTTTTTTTTTTTAAGTGGATGTCTGTTGTTTTAGCAAGGAGCATTCAGACTTTCTGAGAATAACTGTGAAGGTGGCTCTCAGTGTGTTATAACTATGTGGCACTCATGAAGGAATAAGATTATTTAGTTCAGAGACGTGGTTCTTAAGACATTAATAAAGATTTTCTTCTTATATGACGGAAAAGTTTCCATGCTTACATTTGAAACTCAATCCCTTACTGTTTTCATGGCCGCCATTCTGTAATTGTTCAATGACTCTAAGAACAAGAAATATTTCTTACTTTCTTTTGCAGGAAATAGTACAGAACACTGTCTCCATGAGGACAGTAAGGGATTGTGGTAATTTTTCTTCTTTATTTTAAAAAAGCTGGTTTTAATAACAACCTGGAATTACCCATGTATAGTCCATCAAGGCTTTTATGATCTTCAAAACAGGGAATGCTTTTTGTTCCAGTGACTTTTGTGAAGTCACATACCAGAGTGATGAGCATAAGAAACCCTAGAGAGGCAGGAAGTCAGATGTCCTATAAGGTTAAATTCTTTTCTTCCCTGGGTTGATTTTTCCTGTAGAACATACCACGATGTGGCATTAGCTCCAACTGTCGCTTTTCCGAGGAAGCAGAAATTATTATTATTATTATTATTATTATTATTATTATTATTATTATTATTATTTCAGGCTGTATAGTTCTTGTCCCTTGTTCTCATTTCAGGTTTTACATGTGTTGTTAAGCTCAACAAGACAATTTCTGTTGCGAGACCTAAAGACAGCTTGATCACGGAGCATTAAGAAACATGATGATGGTTATTTGGTTAGCCACCAATTTCCTTTCTCATGCTCTCAGTCTCAGATTACTGAGCTTTCATCTGGCATTCTCAGACACGCTCACTAATTGTCCTGCAGCAGACAAATAAAGAGCACGTTTTACAAGTAATGTGTGCGACGTACTATTCAGATGTTGCCTGGATACAGATCGTATTTGTGTTTAGGATTATTTAATTAACTTCTTAATTGTGAAGAACAGGGAATTGAAGCATGCAGTCCGAAGTCCAGTCAATGCAAAAAAAAAAAAACTCAACAGGCTGTAATGAATTTTGGCTCAGACACCCACTGCTCTGGTCATGAACTGTATGGTAGTTGTAACATAAGAGATGAGAATTAAAAGGAGCTTGGATGAAGGTGGAGGGGGAGATGTTATTAGGAATACCAGACTAATGGAAATGCATTTGTAGAGAGCCTTGCTCAACATGTGTCATGCAGATTAAAGGAATGTTGGACAGCTGCTCGAGTGAATATTGTCAGTCTTCCTAACAGGCTAAGCACGAAGGGTCTGTGGAAGAACTAAATGTGGTAATGGGATCTCAAGATCCTTTTTATGGATTTCTGGGATGCAAATTGCAGGAAATATTAAATGTTCGATACACTTCTCAATGTTCACTTAAGAGACAGAAGGATGTACAGAAGTTGAGAAGGTAATGTTTAAAAAGTGAGTAATGAACTCTTTGTAGACTTGTAGAAACACATAGTGTGGAAATGCTTTTGATGTTTGAGTTGATGGAGGAAGGTGCCTGGGGCTGAGCCCTCTGCAACTCAAAGATGTTGATCCAGGAAGAGCCCCTCGTTCATTTGCTATCAATCTATGGTGAATTTCCATCCAAGAGGAGAAATGGAAATACAAAAATACAAAAATTGTCAGATTTAAGGGAACTCTTAACAGCAACTGAAACCTGAGCGTATAATCAAGCTGCATTAGGCTGCTTGTGCAAGATAAGATGGGGCCATCCGATTTTCTTCAAACTCAGAGGTACAGAAAGTCCATAAAACCTTAAATGTGTGCTGTCTGTCTGCTCTAATATCCTCTCAAGCAACTTTAGAGCAGCTGGAAATAACTATGATCTTGTATCCTTTACTCTAGTTGAGTTTGCCAGACCAGGTTTGAGGTGAAATGAGATGGTTTAATGTAAAAAAATCTAATTTTAGCGTTGCTATAAGTAAGAAGAAAGGATCAAAATACAAAAAGTCGTTGATAAAATGAACAGTGAGCTGATGACCCAGTTGAAGTATATGATGGAAGACCATTTTAGTAGAGGTGAAAGAATCTGAAAAAAAGAGTTTTCACACACAGTGATGTGGAAATAGTGGTCCCAGCTATATCATCACTTCCAAATCATGGCAGCCACTTAGCCAGCCCTTGGGGGATCTAGGAACCCGGGGTTTTGTGACTCCTTTTCCCTTTGCATACTTAATATTACATGAGACCAGGTACCCTGCTGATCTTGTATAGCTTAGCTGAGATATCAGATGCTAATTCATGGCATTACTTGATTTGCAGTAAAAAAAAAAAAATAAAAAGAAGGATAAAAGGATCCATGTACTGCCTTGACAGCCTGGAGCCAAACATCCCATAATGATATGCAGACTGGTGGAGGGTGATTCCCACCATTTTACTCCTAACTGTGTGAAAATGGGAGAGATGGCAAAAGGTACTGAAAAGCACTAACAATTATAAGAGTAATGAATGTCTGGTGCAGCAGATGGAGACTATAGAGATGAGGGTCAGGAATCAAAGGACACAAAGCTGTGCTTTCATCAAAGATGATTTCAGAGACAGATAATAAGAACTTTTGCCTTTAAACAACTCATCTTTAAAACAATAGCCCATAAGTTAACATAGCCCATAAACACAACTGTAAGAAAAACTCGTAGAAAATAAGAGGAACTTTATGATTACAGATTTCCTGGGGTGGCTGCTATTTGTGACAAAATAAAGAACCATGAGAAAAGCTGTGTCCTTAGTTTTCTGGGACTGGAGGCAAAGGGAACCCAGAGCAAGGGGAGCTTTTTCCTGCCCTCCTCTGGAGACCTGACTGAGCGATGATTCTGTGCCTTCTGTGCTCCTCCTGTAGGTGTGGGGCTTTCTTCTTGCTTGGTCTATGTGGAACATGCAGCAGGAATTAAAGCACTGGCAGGGATAGCTGAGCTGCCTTGTCTGAAGCTGAACCATCCCTGTGTTTGTCTTCCAAAGTGCTTTGTGCAGAGCTGGTACCTTACTGACCATGACTGCTTTGAAAGACCAGCTTCTGCAAAAGCTGTGAGCTGCAATCAGCCTGCATTGTTAGAAGCCAAAGGTTTGCATTTGCTGTACTGCATGGAATTTTCTATTGCCATAAGCTGACCAGAATGGAAAAAGGATAAAATTTGGATATTTAAAGACTACATGAGAAAATTTCTTTTTTTTTTTTTTTTTTCAGCATCTTTATGATGCATATATATGTAGGCTGGACACCACCTCTTTTTACACCACCCCAGAATTTTATTTTCACACTGAATCCCTTCTGAATTGTCATGAAAGGGAGGCTCAGATCCTCTGCAGTGATGATGTGGTGGATTTGATTCACAGACTAACAGACTTAAGGTGCTTCATGCACCAGAGCTCAAGCAAAAAATCCTCAGGATGTTTATTGAGTGTTATTTACCAGACTTGGTTTATAACATTACTAAATCCATTTAATACATTGGATTTTTTTGAGATTATGTGCTGTGGAAACACTAAGGTATTTCAGAAAGATTTCTTTTACTTCAGTACAATCTGTGCCTAACTCAGGTTTTACAGACTTTTATGTGGTAGTTACCTTTACAGCCCATTAGTTCTTCAGAAAAGCTGATCCAGGTTTTGTAATCTTTCTCTCCTTTTTTTTTTTTTTCCCAGATGATTTTTCACAAGCCAGAAGTTTCTCTAAAATCTCTTTCTTGACTCATTATTTCCTGGCAATTCTAAGCCGATTCTTTGTTTTCTTTTCCAAGAGTCTGGAATGCCATAATATTTCTCATTCAGTTTTTGAGGAAGAGTTGCCTGGTTGTCGTGTAAAAGTTTCAGTGTCCAGTTGCAAAAACTCATAATAACTTTATTTAATATTTTAGCACACCAGTGTTTCACCTAAAACAATCTATCCAGTGTTTTTGTAACAGTGATGGTATGGAGATTTTAGGGAAGTAAGGTGTGTGAGGATATATTGCCTCCCTTTCTACAACTGGCTTCTCTTGAAAGAAAAATAAAAGAAAAGAATATTTCTTCACACAGTGCTGCCTTGTGCAGTTATCCCCCAGTAAGTGGAAGAATATATTTTTAATAAAATGTTTTAGAAGAGTGCCAAGTCATTCCTGAAAGCCAACTCCTGTCTGAAGCTCTCTTTTCACCTGTTTGTTGCCCTTCTGAACTCTTTGGGATATTGAATAACTTCTTTTCTGTTTTGTTTAATTCAGTGTGAGTGGTGCCTAACATACTGGAAGTATTAACAGGAGGACACAGGAATGAACCCAAAGCCCAGCATGTCCAAGACACACATTTTAATGAGAAAGGACATGTCCCTAAAACCCTTTCTATCACCCACTGCTTCAAGCAATTATGGCCATCTCTGGCCTGTAACACACATCTTACTGTAAAACCTTAAGCCTGCAGGCATTGGACTCAGTGTCCATGAAATATCTAGATTAAATCAGGAAAACTGGCCTTGTTCACCATCAAATAAAATACAAAGTCCTGAATCCAAGATGTTTTACCATGTTATTTTGCCAGTAAAATAAAACTGCAATTTTTTTCTCATGGATCAACACAATGGAAGAGGTGTTAATCTTTGCTGTAAAGGACATTTACGATATGGAAATGCTGCACAAGAATAACTTTCAGCTTCTTTTTCCCTGGGCTTTGGCTTTGAAACTCAAAATTATAAGATATTGAAAAGAACACTGTAACTTTAAAAAATCCTCAAAGAAATGCACTGTCTTAAAACCAAACCCAATACCAAATGTTCTGCCTCTCATAATCTCTCTTTTACAAAAAAAAAAAAAAAAAATCCTCTAGAAAAATCAAAAAGAAAATACTTTCCTCTATCCATTTCAGGCTACAAACTCCACAACCCTTTTGCTTTTTATTTTGGTTAGCAGCTTGGACTCCCTTACTGCATAACTAACCTGAACAAATATTGTGCCTTAGATCATTTCAAGGGAACAAATTCCAAAACAAACAAAGAAACAATAGACAACAATTTTTTTTTTTTCTCAAGGAAAAGAAGTAAGTAATTAATTATCCACCTAAGGAGGAGAGCTAATCATTTATGGGTGTTTTTTTTGATTAACCACGGTACAATTGATATAGATTTTTAAGTCTGGAAGGAAAAAAGAAACCATACACAGTAGTTTTGAACTACCTTCAGCCCTACTGTGCTGTGTACATAGTGTAATAATATCCTTACCAAAACAAGGAATGGTTTATGCAGCCCCATGCTGCATAGGAACCCTGTAAATACAGGAATTTTTACATAATGTACAAGTGGCACGCTTTGTAGAGGGTATTACATACTTTTGCTACCAGGAACGAAGCTTTGTGGTCAGTGAAAATATTCATCTATAGACCTGTTGCTGGTGTTGAGCAATATTGAATTTTAGAATGCTGGTTGGAGTCCAGACCCTTTCCTATCTCCTGCGAAGCCAAGAGGGTCACGGCAGCACTTCCAAGCATGTGGATTCTTTCTGACTCCTTCTGATGGTCCCCAGACATAAACACAGCAAATACCTCTTGGTTTCATACTTCCTCTGAAAGGGAAGGGAAAGAAAAGGTCCTGTTACAACCCAAAATCTGATTAACTTTGGCTGTGGTGGGCAGCTTCCCTGGTAGCTCTGAGGCACAGCTCCTCCTCTGAAGGAGAAGGGAAAGGTGTCTTCCCTGGATACGGCTGCCTGCATTATACTGCAGCTTTTGCACAGTCACCCAGCCTGGGACTGGAGATGCCTAGGTGTTTCTTGTGTGTGGTGGCTGTTTATAAGTCTTTGTGTCACCTTTTACATTTCTGAGAGCTTTTCTGGGAAGCTCGAGTCTTGTTAAATGCAACAAGGGAAAAAAGAACTCTGTGAGGATAATTATGAAGGTTGGCAAATCAGACTTGGTGACTGGTAAAGAACAAGTTCAGGACTTTGGCAACTCTCTTGGGTCTGCAGTCCTGGTGTCATTCTTGAGCATGTACTCTCTGTGGCTAAGAAACAAGAGTAGTGCTCTCTGTTAATCTGTCATATTGTCCCTTAAAAATCTAACTAGAAACTTGAGATTTACAAGGACAAGGTGTGGTCATCTCTAAGGGAGTATACCTAGGAAACGAATGGCCTGAGGAGCAGGATTGGATCCACTTTTTTGGGGATGTTTCATGCACTCCAGTGATGCCTCAGGTTTTAGCTTTTATATTTTTCAGATTTTGTACTGCTTTAGTGTGTATTTCTCAGCTTCATATGAGGGGATGCTGAGCTCTCTTCACAGAGCAGGGAGACAAAACAATTCCTGCTCCAGCTGGGCACCAAGGACAAATGATCCAAATCTCAGGCCCAAGAGCACAAACAACGTGGGCTGGAGAGAGAAAAACAAGCAGGATGGGAGTGCCTGGGCTAAAGCTGGAATGGGACAATGAACTGCAAGGTGCAAATGGAGCAGAGCTGATCCCAGTGAGAGCCCCCGGGAGCACTCGTGCATTTTGGGACCATTTTGGTTCCTCTTGGCTGCAGCCCTGGCTGGGCTCTGGTGCTGCCCAAGGTGGATCCATGAGGAGATCCTTTTAACAAATCCCTGCTTCATTCTGTAACTCTGCCCAGCCTCTGCTCTAGGGCAGCCTGCACAGGGCATCACCAGGACATCCCACTGGAAAAGGTGCCAGCCATGAGGTCTCCATAACCCACCGAAGTACTTGCAGCCATATTCCCTTGGATGCATGCAAGCAGTCCTGCATTCCTTTCACTCACAGTGTGAGCTCTCCAGACACAGGCTGTCCCAGGGGGCACTTAGCTGAGCTGGTGTGCTGCTGTGCAGCCCAGAGTGTTCCCCAGCTGGTACCCATGACTGCACTAACATCCCTGCCCTAATCTGGCAGGCTGGCTCGCCCCCAGCAGGTGCAGACAGTGTGGCAAAGACATGAATGTGTCGCAGCAACAGGGATGATCAGCCCACAGGAGAGGGAATTGGAAATCCTGTTCAGTCCATGAACAGTAGGGTGGCACAAATGTCTGAAAGTCCTGTTACTCATTCAGCTTTCTTGCCGTGGATCTCAACGCCTCATTTTGGGCTTCCTACTCCTGCTTATGTTGCCTCCATTTCTCACTGGGATACCTTCAGTATTTTTACTGAGCAGCTGTTTCTCTTTATCCTTTACTGGACTATTTTGACTGATACTTAAATGAAAGCAGCTCTGCTGTGGCAGCTGAAGAACAGAACAGAGCACTGCTGTTCCCAAGGGAATGTTCTCTTCCCATGAGTGCAACAAGATGCTTCTGAGTAAAACCTCCAAATAAGTGATGTATTTTTAATTTGACACAACTTTACATTATGCTCTCCTATCTAACACCTTGCCTCATGCCACTCTTCTGTCTTCCTCTTCCTCACTCCAATGATCTACTTCCTGTGAATTTTTGTCTTTTACAGTTTTCCTTATCCTGACAGTAGGAATGAGATCACACGAAGCAGGAACATGGCAGATAGACCTTTGAGTGTCAAAGCAAAGTGTTGTTTTTAGTTTGTTTTTTTTTCTTCCTGGTGGTTCTTCCTTTAGATGTCGGTTTCTAGGACTACACAAGGACAAACTTGCTCCAAGGCACTCACACAAACTCTGCTGTGTTTCCTAATACTTCAATCTTTGACTCTGCATCTTTAACATTTTTAACATCAGTTCTGCACGTGATGCACATCCTGCTGCCTGGCTGAGTGCTGGCTGAGTAGCTGTCACACACTGGTTCCTGGCCAGTGACTGAATGAGCCACTTCTATTTTAACATTCTGGCTGCCTTTAAGCTCCCACTCCTTTCCCATCTCCCCAGGTGCTGCTCCCACCAGATGAGGTTAAGTGTGAGCAGCAATTTACATCCTGTCAAAACCAGAGGGGTGGCTTTATGACAGAAAGGTAAAAACGTGAGGTGGCTCAGCTTTTGTTACCTGTGGAGCCAGGCTGAAAGCCCAGTAGGCACTGGGGAGCACTCCAGTAGGCAGCTGGCTCAGACTGAGGAGCACCAGTCACCCTCCCAGCACTGTGGATTCACCATCCTCCCAGATGGCACCGATCACCACCACAGGTTGTTGCACCTTGTATTTTCTCTGCTTTTTCACCTCACAATTATCCCTGACTCAGCTTTCACCCCCCGTTGGTGTTTTCTCTCCTCCTCAAATCTGGAAATACTTGTTGAGAGACCAGGGAAGAGAGGGCAAGGAGAATATTTTATCTGTCCACTGCCACTGAATCCCCTATTCCTTTCATTAGTGTGCCCTTAGCTTCCTTCTTCAGCCTTTGACTTTGGCAAGCACGTTCCCTAGGGGTTTCTCAAGAAAGCTCAGGGCTTTTTGAGCTACTTTCAACTAGTGAAGTCTCAATATTTTTACTCTCAGGATCTTTTCAAGTGCTTTCTTTTTTTATAATTCCCTTAACCTACTTCTATATCTGTACACAAAAGAATTGCTATGCTATCTCACAGCAGCATTCTGAATAGATGTAAAAGGATTTCAGAGCCTCAGCCATAAATATCATGGAAGTGTTTACATTGCAAGCATGTTCTTATAGCACACCTATTGCAGAACAGCAATCCAAACTCTGCCTCTGTGGAAAAACTGCTTGATGCCTTCCAGAAGGAATCTGTTGGAAACTAATTTCAATGTATGTATTCAAACAACATGAAATAGAAGATGTCTTTAAAACAAAAGGTGGGTTTGGAGTTGTTTTTTAAAGATGTGGTCTATAGTTTTCATGTATGCACTTGCTGAGACACATATTGTGCTTGTCTTCCTGTATTTTCACACAGAGCTCAGCCTGATAATCTGTTATTCCTTTTAATGCCTTTATCCCTTCCATATGCCAGAATGGTCTCATTATTGTATATATGGACACGTGTTCCAAATTATTTCTAATGGCCTTAATTAGGCCTATTTCAAATTTTAATTTTTATTTTGCAGCCTTTGTTTAGAATCAGATTCTGGCCACAAATTTGTCAGAGATTGCAGGGATTACAAACAAAGTTCCATGCACTAACAACTGCTGTGGCAGCTGTAAACAATATGCACTACTCCCATAACATTCTTCAAGTTGCAATAAATTTGTTTCTCTGCCTGCCTTAGTGATTTAAGTGCTCGAAGTTAAAATTTTAAAGCAACCACCTCTTCTTAAATTATAGTCATAAATTGGTGTAATAACTACCTTCTTAATGGTCAAAGAGTGCAGCCAAAACCAACAAATCTCTTCACTAAGGGAAAACATGTACACATCAATATAAACTGTTAAAACACATTATCAGTTATTTTCTTAAGTAGTTAGTTGGGGTTTTTTTTAGTTCCTTTAAAAACACCAGGCAGAAAAATCATCCTGTCTACTTTTCATGGGTAGTCATGTGTATGACAGGGGGAACATCTTCTAAGAGCCATGAAATCCAAAAATGCTGACAGAAAACAGTAGTATTTTAGCATTGGTCATTCATTTAGTCAGCCTGACCCTTGCTGTTGAGCACAGCTTCCTTCTCAGAGCTAAGAGCAAATTTGGAATGGAAATCATGGAGGTCTTGTTCTGCTTATCCCTTGAACTGAAAGGAAAGCTGTAAAGTATTGAAAGTATTGCCTCTCTTGTCATGGATCTGCTGTCCCCTGCCCAGCAGTCGCTGCACAGGCTGTGGAAAATCAACTTTCAACACCTCAAAGGTTGGAGAGCTGCTGTGCCAGTAAGGGACAGACAACACCAGCAGGACTTTATGGTCTTTCCATCCCTCTTCATGTTCCTCCGGTTCCCTGTGTCCATCCCCGTTGGTGAGGGAGAAAGAGAGGCTTGGATCACAGGGCCCTTACTTCAAGCATCAGGAATGTGGCTTTCAAAGCTCAGCCAAGTATGAGCTACCAACACACAACACCCTTTTAAACTGTAAACCATCAGCCCAGCAGCACCTTATTCCATAGCAGTGCTCAACACGACACAGACCTGCTCCTTCCTGCAAAAAAGAATCAGTACCACAAAGCTACTGAGTCTTTGTCACAGTGAAAGAGCCAGCAGTATTTTTATCTGTACCCTTTACTAAACCCCCATAATTTTAGTAAATGTTTCTTCTTGTTTACACTAGTCCATAACTTTCCTCAGTTAAATGACTGAGTGCTTCAATGTTTCTCTTAAGCTCACTGACCAGGAGGAATTCATGGGAGTGAAGATGACCATGGGGTCATCATGGGTGACCATGGCAACCTTCATGGTTTGAAGGTCCCTAATTTGTTACTTTTTCTTGATTTATCACTACTGAGCGCTCAATAATAGGTTGCAGATATTTCAAATCCAAATGACTACTTGGTAAACGAGTTATTCTACTGGACTCCGAGTTCATTTCACCAGGATATGCTTGCCAAATTCTGAGAGTAAAACTTGCAACCAATAATTTTTTTTTATTATTATTTTTTTTTTTTTTTAGGATGTGGAATTGCAGTAACTTTTCAAAACACTGCAGAAAAGTTATTACTGAGAAATTTGCTTGGCAGTTAAAACACCCTGTGGTTATATACATTTGCTGTAAGACACAGTCAGCATCAGCTTGGGGGCAGCAGTAATCACTAGTGGAGTACTGAGTGTGGTTGGTTTTTTTGCTTAGCCTTCTGGTTTTTAATGCCTTTAAAATGAATACATGGTGCTTTCCAGTAAGGAGCAGTTTCTCTGTAGCATTTGCTACATTTTTGCATAGATTTATTCTTATTTGAGTCAAGGAGGACAAGTTAAACAGCCTTTTGTTCATAGCATATGGTGATTTAAACCTCTGTATTCCAGGACTTGTGCATCTTTCTTACTATTTGATACCAATTGTACACAGTGTGCCTTTAGTTTATGAATTATGACTACCTTTCCATTTTTATCTGATATCTGTCACTTTGGGTTTTTGAGCTTTAAAGAATATATTTCACACGTAGGATTTTTATAACTATGGTATTTTTAACCTTAGATGACAGAGAATTCTTAAAAACAAACGTTTCCTCTGTGCATTACAGCTAAAAATGCCTAGATGACAACTACTGCCAGTAAACTATTCCATCTTTAACAAAGGTTTTACCTAATGCTGACAGCAATTACAGTGTTGCTGTTAGGTATGTGCCAGGACTTGGAACTCAGACAAATTTCAGCTTTGCTGTCACTGGAGATATTTAATTTCAGATATTTTTTTTGTTGTTGTTGTTTCACTTAGGGCAATGTAGCTGATCAGGTTAGGTTTTTCATGGTAATTTGACTAAGTAAATATGAGATCAAAGCATTTTGCTGCCGTCTCAAGATGTTGGTAAATTACAGCAGAAGCACGGTGTGGAACAGATGGGAGTTCTCACTTGTTTGGCAGGTGAGTGATTTCTCTGCAAGTGGAATCCTTCCAGCTCAGCTTTGTGGCACTGCAGCATAATAGAGTGTAAAGGGCAGAGTATGGATATCTGCCAGCCCAGCTTCCTGGGAAAACAGTGAGAAGGAATAACCAGCTCATGCTCCAGAAAATAAAGTGATCTGCTAGAGAGGGAAGGACGTCAGAAAAAAATACCTGAAGGTGTCAGAGTCGCTGAGAAACAACGTGATGCACTATTTCTAGTAAGATTTTCACAGAGAGATATTTGATTATGCTATGTTGAATTACTAGCTTGCTAAATTCAACAACAATTTATTGTTTCCAGATAATAACCTTACACAGAAAATCCATCCTGATGGGAGAAGAAAAAGTAAGGTTTCTTGTAAATTTATTGGTTTTATGAACAGTATTTTCATTTTAAGTTCTCTCTGGTTTTATTTTAAATTTTATGGAGTAACAACAAATCTCCGTGTGGGTTTATTTCCCACAAGTCTTGTTACAAAAGTGATTAAACACAGGGGCACTGCAGTTCAGGTCCCACCTGTTAAAGTTTAATCTTTAGCCACTTAGTTGTTCTGTGACATGCTTTGGACTACTAATGCCGTAAAGCCACATGGCATCTCTTAAAATGAATTTGTAACGAGCTAATAGAATACATCTGAAATACCAGCTAGGAGCTGTTAATGTGACTAATTACTGCCTCGGGCTCAGCTCCGTGGAAGGCCTGAAGAGCTTGTGGTCAGACCTGGCTGGTTTGCAGGATGGTCTTGGGAACTGAGAGCTTCAGATAAGGCTGCTTTCTGTGGCGTTTCTTACTAAAAAATCCAAAACTAAACAAATCCATTAGCAGCTTGCGATACAAAAGACCAGCGGGGTCCAAAATCCCAAGAAAGGAATTCCAGTTCAGAAGAAAGCTGCTAGATTGGGATACATTACAAAGGGCCCTGGATAGGTATTCAGAGTGAAGATTATGGCTTATCAGAACTATTGGTTCTGGTTAATTATCAGAATTATTGGATTCTGATAATCAGAATCTTACAATGATTCATTAAAAAAAAAAAATCAAGTAAATTGTGATGGCACCTTTATACCTTTAGCAGCAGCAAAGATATTGAGTACAAGGTATTGGACAGTATTAACTCCAGCGAGCTCATGTGTGGTGAGCTGAATTCTCAGAGATGCTATGCAACGTGGACCATTTAAAAATGTACATATTTGTCTTGTGCTGAAAATTCTATTTATTTTGGGACTTGAGAATATAATTTAGTGTTCTGTTTTTAAAGCCTGGAGATACTGGGATGGAAGTTCTGCCTTCCAAAGTGCTCCAAATGAAAGCAAATTTTAGTTGTTTTTTTTTTTTTCCTGTTTAGAAGGACATCACACGGAAGCTTATTTCAGTGGGACTATATTGATATTTTCTCCCACAGTACCAAGTTTTGGGACTGCATGACATGATGGAGCTCCTGCATGGCACTGATGCCAACATGGAGCAGATACCATGTCTAGGCAGCTGGAATTTAGTTGCATTTCCAAAACTCGGTCCAGAATAACTGCAAACATACACACATGTGTGCCAAACCTACAGGAGACTGAAAGAACACCCTGGCAGCCTGACTGCTTTGCAGCAGGGTTATTTTGTGGCTTTTTTTTTTTTTTTTTTTTTTTGGTTGGTTGCTCTTAATAATTTTTGTTCTGCCAACTACTCCAAGATAATGCTGCTATCAAAATCATAGCATTTGAGTGTTTTTTGAATTTAGCAAGAGCCTGATAGCCAAAGAGGTGCCACTGGGAGTTGTTTGTTTGATGGTGCCTCTGCAGTAGGGTGAGCAGCTTCCTTTAAAGATGTGTCCAAATATTCAAGCCCCCTTGGGAATGAAGGAGCAGGCATTGCTGGGGACAAATATAGAACTTCTTATCAGAACTCTGAATCACACTCTGGCCCCAAAGGAGCAGAGAAAGACTAATGGTCTAACTCCAAGAGGGAGATTTTTTGGTTAAGGGCTGTACTCAGGTTCTCTATAGCTGGAGGTTTCTTCTAAATAGAAGTGAGAGGTGCTGCTGCCTGACACCAGGGAAACTGGACAGCAAGGTTGTTCAGTGGGACGTGTTCCTCTCCTATTTTTTTTTGTTTTCTGCAGTAAAGCTTGATTACCTCTCCTCTTTTTTTTTGTTTTCTGCAGTAAAGCTTGATTACTCAATTAGAGTCCATCTTGTGCAGTTACTAGACACAAACAGAGATGTGAAAACCGAGGCACAAGAGCACAGTGTGTGAAAGGGCACAGTCTAAAATTCAGACACAAAAGGGACCGGTGATAAGATGCACCCCAAGATGCCAGTGCAGATCTGTACTCGCTGGGGAAGACAGAAGTGAAGTTCTCCAGTGAGTCTGGTACAGCAGCCAGCCAGGCCAGCTCAGCATGCATTGCCAGCTGCAGTTACCATCCACGGGATAGAAAATTATCATTGTTGCTAAACAGCTTAAATAAATTGAAAGCAAGGTGGCAACAGTGCCACGAAATAGTCCACGCAGTAATTCTGATACACTTCACCACTTTAATGAGCCTTGTGCATATTAGGCAGTCCAAACCAAGCACAGATAATTACATAGTAAAAGCATTCAGCAGAAGGAACGGCTGCTGATTCCATCTGAGCTGCCTGGTGCAGATTCAGGACACCAGCATCCTGATGTCAGAAGGAGAACTGGCTAATCTCTGAGCAGGACATTGCTGGATAAGAAACCACATAATATGTGACCTAGAAATAACGATGTTTTTCCACCCAGCCTTGGAAAACATAAAAGCAGAGCTCTTAAGGCAAAGGATAGCAACTAGTGCTTCCAGAAGAAATGAGGAATATTAAAATTGACTTTTTTATGCTTCGGCTCAGTTTGAGAAAGGATCTTCCTGTGCTTTTTTTGCTGTTTTATGGGGTCTTTTGAGTTTTGGTTTGTGGTTGGGTTTTTTGTTTTTTTTTTTTTTTTTTTTTGAAGACACACCCCAAGACTGTTATTAGTGGAAATACAGGGCTCAGTTTCTAAGAGAAGCAGAGGCACTGCTAAACACTCAGTAAACTGGAGTCTTGTGCTGTTGTCTGCTGCCACACTTTACTATTTGCAGAGTCATGGCGAAATTTTGAGAAATACAAATTATATTACTGACAGATGGAATTGTTTCTGTTTAAGGACAGATGCTTTTTATACAGCTTTTATTTAAAACGATGGAGTTTTTGAATGCTTGTTTATGGAAATTTGGAACAGCAAATTACCGCTTTCCTCATTAAAATGTGTTTTTCTCAGTCGAATCTATTTTTCAAGAACCTCATGCATTTATGCAACATTCCATGTAACTAAATTAATTACATAGCCAGCATTTTTATGATATTCAAATACCATTTGGGGAAAAGAAACACTTCCTGAAATAACTCCAAAAATCCTGGGACATACTTTTCTTACAGATGTGTGAGTCTCCCCATTCCTTCTAATAACAAAGATATCACAGCGAAACTTTTAATGAAGATGCATTTTTTTTTTGTAGTTACTATAATAGGACAGCGGCAAGGTGTGAAGGAAATTCACTCCATCATTGAGATGCGAGCAGTGGGATGATAAATAAAATAACAATATGGATTTGTCATAGCTGTTGTCTGGGCTTCATCTCCCAAGACACTCCCTGTGCCACGAGTCAGGTGACTGTGCCTTGGAGCTTGGTGGAATTCCATCTAAATGGAATTCTGGTGGATGTCAGCTCTCAGTACCACAGCAGAAGGTAGCCAGATGCAAATGCCAACTTTGAAGGTGCTGTGCTGCATCAGAAAGGAAAATTAAGTGAAGAAAACACTGAAATAAAAAAAAACTGAAAAAAAGAAAAAAAATGTAATTTTAAAAAAATAATTCTCCTTTTGGTTTTCCTGAAAATTTATTTTTTAAAAATGACTTTCACTGCAGAGAAATGTTTGGTTTTGGGGAATACAACACTTTTTCTTTATGGGGCTACTCAGCAAAGCATTTCTGTCTGGCTCTAAAAATGCTATTTATCTCAAAAAAAGTAATTGTGTCTCTGGTACATGAGAAATCCAGTAACATATCTTAGGTAGCACAGTTATTTGTTACCATCCCTGCAGCAGAAGAAAGATGCTTTTATGAATTTTAGCTGACACGAACTTTACGCATGAGAAGCCCAAGATCAGACTGAAAAACTGCTGGCAAATTTCATTAAAATGGGAAGGTGGCTAAGTGTTCTATGTTTCTTGATTTTGTATGATAAATGTTGGTTTATGTTGTTGGCTTTTTTTTTTTTTATATATATATAAACCACAAGCTTTGCCTGGCAAAGCTTAATTTCAGTGAGGTCAACCACCTCTGTCTTTCAGGAAAAAAAATCCAAACAAATACCACTCTCTCTAACTAGGAGAACCCAATCAAGGGCTAATATTAAATTTAACTTTCCACCACGAGGCAAGCAAAAATCAAGACAGCTGTGCCATGAAAAACACCTCAGTTGTGAAGCCCAAGCACACCTCTGCTGTAGGCAGTAACTCATCTTCCTGTGACTGTCAAAAGTTTCAGCAGAACACGTGGCTGAAGCCCAGTTTTAAGATGCACCATCAGGGTAATTGGTACTATGCATGTAGTGTTTACCAGAACAGAAATATATAAAAAGATAAAGCATGCATACAGAAGATAAAACCCACAGGCAATTAGTTCAGCTGGGCTGCCTTAAAGCCAAACATCTGCCAAGAGAGATGTGGTCAAGGCCAGTAACTTCAGACCACAGTAAATGAAAATTGCATTTATAGGTTTAGAATTGCCATCTCTCATCCCATTGTGTTGGCTTTTATGGGTGTAAGGAGCAGGTACTGGAGCTGATGCAGCCCCAGCAGTTAATTGGTAAAGATGAAAAAACACAGGTGACATGGAAGGGAATTACAGCAATTGTCAGAGAGGAAGGTGAGATAGGTGATGGGTGATCATTTGATGTGTTTTCTGGGGAGGATTGATTTTGCTTTCTCTATCCCCCTTTCCCTTCCAACCCTCTGCTGCCTCATGCTTTTTAGGCAGATGGCAGAAGACATAATGAATTTTTAAAAATAAATGTTGACCACCAAGCCATGCTTAGAACAAGACAGAGAAAGGTGGCCCAAGCTGCACAGTGAACCTTTGGCCTTGATTATTAATTGAATATCATATCATATCATATCATATCATATCATATCATATCATATCATATCATATCATATCATATCATAATATCTATAATAATTATATTAAAATTACATATGAAATATAATATAATATAATATAATATAATATAATATAATATAATATAATATAATATAATATAATATAATATAATATAATATAATATAATGTCTTGCAACATTATTTGCAAAAAGATAATAATAAAATATTAATTGTTATTGGTCTGGCTCCACAGGTGAGCACCCTCTGCTAACAGCAGAAACATGGAAACCTGATCTTTTGATCAGCTGCCATTACTTTCTCCTTTTAGGAAAATCAGCTTCTCTTCAGGGAAGGTGGGGCCAGCTGCTGCTCATGAAGTGTTTGCAGGATGCAGACAGTGAAGTCTGGGGCCATTTTATGCCAGTATTTCCCTGTTCAAGCTCATGGGCAAGCTCCAGTTGAGTTATTTGCATTTCCTGGACCAGGCAGTCTGTAGCAGCCCAGGTGCCATACAGATGGTGAGTTTGATCTTTTCATGTGAGCTTTTATGACCCTGATGGTGTTTTTAGAGCTGTTGTCTTACCTCTGATCTCAAGAGGATGTTATTTTATCTCTTCTTTAGTACTGGGAAAAATGTAAAGTCAATGTGAAGTGCTTTCATTTTGTGCCTTGTAAGAGAGATTGTAGAGAACAGTTTTCTAGAGGACTTTGGTACCTGTAGCTCTTATTCCTTGTGTGTACTCTACTCAGGTTCTTTCTAGAGGATACATTTTATTTTCTCTTGCATTTACGCGTTGGGACAGCTCCAAGGCCATTAAGAATGTTTTTAATTCCAGAGTGATTGAGGTATTTTTCATCTATGTTGAATACTATGTCTTTTGTCTGAGAATCTGACTGATTTAGCCCTTTCTGCTTGGGAATATTAAATATACTTGGAAGCAGGTAGGCTGTTATTAGCTGGAGTTTTTTCTCATCATTGTCATTAGATTTGCTAACTCTGAGGTTTTCAGCAAAGTCTGAGATGTTGGTCTTGCTCTTAAGGCTCTTAGATAATGTGATAATTGACTAATCTTTTTCGTGCTAGTTTTATTTAGAAACACCAAAGTTGAAATTGCTTAAATTTGAGAGGTCCTTTGAGCATCTATGGACTTTGGAAAATTGCTTCTGGTCTCATGGACCTGTTTTCACTTAAGATACCATCAGCATATTTGAGGAGGGTATTTTCTGCTGTCTGTTTACAGGACTATCAAATGCATCCAGAGCACACCATAAACGCTTGTAAGGCTTCTATTGAACATGAGTAAGAGAAAGAAATAATTGTAAATTAAAATGTGCAAAACAAATTATGCTTCTCAATGCAACTGGAACCATGCTTAACATTCTGCTATGCAGCAATCTCTTCCTTGTTATGGAGAATAATCAATATATACAACACAAAGCCTAGAAGCAGTGAATTTAGTGATATAGGATGAGGGATCTCATGAGTAGCCTTTTCTTTGCAAAGAACAGCTCTATGTCACTTTTGACAGTCTTTGCGTTATAAAGAACAAATTGGAAAAATCTGTGTGGAAGAAAGTGTCTTTGAAGTGCACAGCTCCAGTTTACTTTTTTTTTTCCTTTTTGTTTTCGAGCTCAAAAACAAAATTCTAAATCATGCCATAATTTCCTTTTCTGTTGTATAGAAAAAAAAAAGAGGATTAATGGTTATGAACTCTTTTGCTGTTAATTAAAGGAAGCAGACAGATATGGTCTGAGGCAGAATCCCCAGAAGTTCTGAGTTGACATATGTGCCTGTTTACGAGCTCGTAGCTGGTCTCCACCTATGAAATGGGATGGCAAAGAACCCTAAAAGCAACCATCACCCCCAGGCTTTGCAGATCATTGGATCAGGCTCTGATCTACACAGAACTGTAAATATAAAGCCTGGTAAATATAAAGGCCTGCAACTGGATCCAGGAAAAAAACTGCATTGAAAGTTCAGTGGGACTTAATTGTCAGCTTTGATCGTGGGGTAGAGGCTGCATTCTTTTTCTTCATGTCCTATGTAAGTGCACTTTCAGAAACCTCACTGCCAGCGTTCTGGAAGTGAGCAGGGTCTATTTTACTCTGCAGCAGGAGTGGAATTATTTCAGGAGGACCTCTGTTCTGGTTTTTGGCTTAGCTCAAAAGGACACAGACTCAAGCCAATGGCATTTCTCTGTGTGTCCGCAACACAGCAACTTCTGAACATCTGAAACTTTAGGGGGATTTTTAGGTTTTGATAGCCAAGACCTTGATTTCACAGAAAACTAATAAAAAAAAAAAAAAAAGGGAGACAAGTGCAGCTGCTTCTTTCTCTCGAATACAGCCACAGTTGGAGTGCTTTTGGATCAGAGACCTGGTTAAGATTGCTGTACAGCAGGGTAGAAATGCCACCTTCTCCTCACAGTTGTTCAGGGTGGTGTTATTCTGCTACCAAAGTGTTTTTCAGGTGTTAGGAAATGGAGGGGAAAATGGGAGATGTGAGAAAGGGTGGAGGAGTAGTTTGTGTAGTGAGAATATCCTGGGAAAGAAAGACAACAGCTCAAACATCAGCAGGGACAGGAACAGCAAACAGGAGAGTGCACAGCCAAGGAAAGAAGCCTCTGTTACTGGGGACAGGTGGGTTCCAAAAAATGAAAATTTCTCTGGCCCCTGTGGACCAGAAAAAAAGTGGAGCTTGAGCTGCTGGGGAAGAAGGAACAGTGGGGCAAAGACCTGCAGGATCCTGCTGTGCCAGAGACCAGGAGGTGCTGCTGGGGGAGACTCTGCTGTGGGGTGGGACAGTGCAAGTGAACGGGGAGAAATTTTGCACTTTAACTGGGAGAGTGAAAGAGACAAAGATGTGGAAGACACAGCACCTCTGGGAAGGGGGAAGGAGGCTTTATAATAAAGGCTGGTTTGGACAGATGGGGAGTGTGGAGGAGAGGTTTGGGAGGAAGGCAAGAAACCTCTCTGGCATGCTGCAAGCTCAGCCTACAGAAGCTACAGAGTGTGTGACCCTCTTGTTAACTTCATTTCACAATGTTCCCTGCATGCTTTGTGTGGCTTCCAAGTAATGCATGACATCAGAAATCTTAATAAAAGCCACCTGCTCGGTACATTTTATGTTCAACTCTGTTAAACTTTCCTAGTTCAAAATATCCAGTGCTATCTAGAACAGGAGGATAGTTACTTTTCTCTAAATTTGCTGAGCTTTGTTAAATGAGTTCTTTCCTTAAGGAGTAAAAATGTGGATTTATATGCTTTAGCTCCACATTTTGGAAAATCACCTTTCAGCTGTTCAAGTTTTTAGGCTGATAAAAACATCTGTCAAAATTAACTTCTGATCCTCCTCTTGAACTTAGTCTGCTTCTATCCATGTTCATGGCCTGTGTTTCAGGAGTGAAGAGCTGACTGCTGTGCACCAGGGAAGTGCAGGGTGTAAATGGCCCTAGGTCTAGTGGGAGCTGTGCTCAACACACCCCAGGAGAGCTCTTTAAGCTTCAGGTTGCCTGGAGTCTTTCAAGTCAGACAGGAAGCAATGTTTATACATCCCTCAGCACAAGGAAAGAGCTGATGTGGGCCAGAGGTAATTAATATCAGCAGTTAAGCTAGCTGTTCATTAAAAAAAAAAAAAAAAAAAAAAAAAAAAGTATAATTAGAAATAATTGCTTAGCTTTCCACTTTTGTGATCCAAAATTTCTCAGGCTGTGGTGTTCCTGTCTGTTAAATATTAGATTAGTGTATCTCAGGACAAAACAAAAGAACCACTCTTCTTCTCTGGGCTACTTTGCAAAGTTTATTCCAGACTTTGTTTAGCTGGGACAGAGGTTCACAACAGTCTCAGTACCAAAGAAATAGGTGTAGTGGCCTGTCTCTTTTTGAGGAGTCTGAGCTTTCGTCAGAGAGTCACAGCCAGAAGTCAGCTCCTTCCTGTGGCTCCCTTGCTCCCCAGTTAATCTGTCATTGGTGACACTGAAGAACACTTCCCTGGAGGTAGATTTTTTGTTTTGAGTGAATGTAGCCGTTTGCAGGAGTGTTTGAACCTCTTTTTGCTTTATCAAAAAAAGCCAGGCACGAGGGCAGCTTCTGAAAACTTATTTTAGGACAAGGAAAGGGGTCACGACCCCGAGGCTCTGCTGTTTAAATCAGCAGAACTTCTTTGGAGCGTACGTAGGATTTAGGAAAGGGCACAGGCTCTGCTGGTTGTGTCACAAATTTTCCAGAGTGCTTTTTCTGAACAAGCCAGAAAAAGATTTGCCAGAAGGGACACATGAATATGGGGCACATGAATAACTTTTTAACACAAAAGTTCTGGGGTTTCCTGAGGGACAAAAGGACTAACATGTGGGCACCATAAGAGGCTGGAGGAGGGAAGGTGGCATGAGGTTGACTCTGTGCACCCTCAGTGGGATGTACAGGGTAGGGGGGAAATTGGAAGATCTGAGACCACTTGAAATCTGCTGCCAGAGCTCAGAGTCTCAGGCACTGAAGCTGGAAATTCAGCCTGGAAATAAGTGGGTGAGGACAGGTTTCCTGTGGTTTCCTTTGAATTGCCTGAAGTGAGGAGACAGAGGTCTTCTCCCTGATTAAGGATTTCTCATTCAAGTTTTCTGGAAAGAAATGGAGTAAATTCATCTTTAATTGCACTGAACAGTTTATAATCAATATTGTTCTCCTTTGCTGCCTTCGTGCAAATGTTCAAGTCTTTGACTCGTTTGAGAATGGACTGTGAGGGCTTTGCTAGATCTAGTGGAAAAAAAAAATTAAAAAAGATTGTAAATAAATCTCTACACATAAAAGCCCCAGGTCTCTCTGGACACATACTTTTAAATCTATTTATTCACCTTTTCCCCTCTGTTTTCATATTTAGATAGGGATAGCTGTGGTGTAAAACAGAGCTATATATTTTTGTCTGTTAGGACATGAGAAAGGGCACAGTGCTCTCTCTTTCAGCAGCTGTTCTGAGGCCAGTGTGCTAACTGTATTTATTTATTAATGGGTTGTTTTGGTTAGGCTATTTTTTCCCCTGCATGTGCTGCTGCAATTGGTGGGCATGCTTTCCCTTTCTTACATCAACAAAGAAATTGGCCCAAAATAATTTCATGGGTTACTCTCTTTTGGCCTCTAAATTGTCCAGGTAAAGGTTTTCTCCTACGTGTTTCTTCCACATCACCTAGCTCTGAATGCATCCTCTTGGCATGTGAAATAGCAGAAATATATGTCATGTGCATTCTGAGGACATGAGCCATAACCCTCAGAAATAATTTGCTTCTTCTGTAACCCAGAAGCCATTGAAGAAATTAAATCTGGATGAATGATGAAAATATATTGCAGCTAGAGAACAACTGTAGGTTCTTTTTGACAGCAACTGTGGTTTCTAATGCTTCCTTAATTTTCACTTACACTTATCTGAAGTTGTGATTAATCCAATGAAATATTCAAAATTGCCCAAGTAAATCTGACTTTTGTAAACAGGATTTATCTTAAAGCCTCATAAAGCACTCTGACAATCAGACCTAAACTTTCTTTTGTGATACAGATAAGCATTACATCTGTAATCTTCACATCTCCAGGGGTTCTGGAGGAAGAATTTTCGTCCACTGGAAAACAGCATCTTTCTCAGCAGGGGCTTATTCATACCAAGAACAACTGTATTTTTTCCAAACAATAACAAAAAATGTGTTTCTTGCCTGTGGATTAAGAAAAATCTCGAGATGAAGACTGGCTTCCCTGCTCGCTTCCTGTTCAAATTGTGAAATTGGCCTGAAAAACAGGGTTTTTTCTTCCCTTTTTCTATTGGCCTGAAAAACAGGGTTTTTTCTTCCCTTTTTCTAAGCCATTCTGATGCTCTGTGGTGTAATGGGCTTTCCTTAAAAAATGGCAGCTGTGAAATGTTGGTTCTCTCTATTCCAGCTGTTCAGGCCTAAAGATAAAACAAATGTCATAAATATCACAATAAATCCTGAAAGCTACAAAAACAATGGGAGGGGAAGAGTGATCAGAAGCTGTGCAGCAATTCACAGATGGAAAAAATATCCTGGGGGCTCCTACAGCTTTTGGTGACTTTTCTTTTGGAGCCTGTCCTGTGACAGCTACTGGCACTGGGTGGAGGGAGCAGGAAATTCACCCTGCAGCCACAGGGGACTGGATATTACCTGCCTCACCCTGATTTTAGGTCTCCAGAGCTAAAGCTGGGGAGAAAAGCACCAATTAGTGTATGTGAATATCTACTAGTGGATATTAAAATTATGAAATTATGCTAATTTTTCAAGAATGGGCATAACAGGTCCTAAACTTCCTCATGAGTCTTGTAGCCATGTCTTTGTTCTGGGTTTAAGTTTGCCACAGCAAGTGATCTTCCACTTGCCATGGGTTTTTAGTGGCTTCTATCACTGGGGCTCTGCTTCCCCTGTGTTTGTTCATAACAGGTTTGTTGCATAAACACTTTTATTTTTAAAAAGGACAAGCACCCACAGAAACGTTTCGGAGACAATAGAATCTGAGGTTGTAAATGCATTCTTGTGACCTTACCAAGATGAAGAGAATTTTGGTTTGAGAAGAGGAAAAGCTTGTGATCAGGCAACTGCTGTTACAATAATAACAGAAGAAAACAGAAAATCACTGTCAGCTTGATTATCTGGGGAGTCTTTGTCCTGCCCAATGGTGTCTCTTTATGACAACCTTTATTTCAGGGCAGGAAACAACCTAACTAAAATACAGAAGCATCATAACTAAGGAAAGTTTGTTTTAAATTTCTACTTACTGTATTATACAAAGGAACAGGACTACAAAAATTCATTTAGCAATGCAGCAATTGAACTAAGTGCAAGAACTTCCAGCTGTTATCAAAATGGGTGTTTTGTGAAGTATCATAAATTTCAGGAGGATTTGTGTAATTTGGTTCTTATCAACATAAAAGATACATTAAAATTGTGATGAGGTTTCAGTAACTTGAGGTTGTTGCCGTTACTAATTAACCCTGCAAGCAGCACCAAAGATCACTGCAAAAGTCATTTAGTGCCTCCAGCTTTGTAAAGAGTAAATGTTGGATTGTTTGTTTCCTGGCTGTCTTAGGTTAGAAATGGGGGTGTGTGTTCTGTCCCTATCTGATGGGGCAGTTCTCTGCTGTTCATTGGGCAGTTTTCTTTATCTCTTCCACAACCAGTCCTCCCTCCAGGAGATCTCTTCTGTTCATGGCCAGTGAGTGTCCCTGCATGGCTGAGAAAATTCCATCATCCAATGGGGAGATGCTGCGCCCAGGGGAGGAGCCAAGCATTCCTACCTGGATACAATCTGAGATTCTGGGACACCACAGCAGCCTTTGCCCACTGCACTCCCAGAGGAGCAGCTTTCTGCCCCACTGCACTCCCAGAGGAGCAGCTTTCTGCCCCACTGCATTCCCAGAGGAGCAGCTTTCTGCCCCACTGCACTCCCAGAGGAGCAGCTTTGACCCCACTGCATTCCCACCAGCCCTGGAGCTCCAGAGGAAAACTCCAGCCTTGTCCAGGATCCTGCTCCAGCAGAAGCACAGCTGGCACTGCAGGAGGGCTGAGCCCCCATGGAATGGCACTGCTGCCACCACCCTGACCCACAGGCTGCCAGGGCCTGCTCTGACTCTGGCAGGGTTGTTTTGTATTACTGCATTGTTTGTTTTATTTTATTTTTTTTTTTTATTTTCTTCCCTAATAAAGAACTGTTATTCCTGCTCCCATATCTTTGCCTGAAAGCCCCTTTAATTTCAAAATTATAACAATTCAGAGGGAGGGAGTTTACATTTTCCATTTCAGGAGAGGCTCCTGCCTTCCTTAGCAGTCACCTGGGTTTTTAAACCGAGACACTGAACCTTGTGCTGTCATCAGCGTTGTGTTTCTTTCCCTTATGCTCCCTGTGCTGAAGATAGAATGGGTAAGCAAATCTGAGAGGAGATGGAGCTGGGGACAGCTTGCATATGTCAGTGTTCATTTAAGTTAGCCAACCAGCTGGCCTTTCATCCCAGCTCCTGATTCTGCCCTCTTTCCTCCCCAGAGCAAGAGAGATCCATGCTTCCTGACTGACTGAAGAGGGTGGACTATGTCATTCTAGTGGCCAGATGGCCTGACCACAAAAGTAACTCTGTGAGCCCTGAGGGTCTCCAAAGGGAAGCTCCCTCTGCAGGGCTGGCCCTGCCTGGCCAGCCAGGCAGCACAGAGCTGCAGACACTTCCAGAAGCTGACCTGAATCTCTGCAGGCAGCACTGGCTTTGCAGAGAGGGCTGTTCTGACACCTCCAGTGCATGGCTGCTCCCTGATATCCAAGCACAAATGTCTTGGATTGAAAAGACAGGTGTCTGCTAAGGAAGGCAGGAGCCATTCTTGAAATGGAAAGTGTAAATTCTCTCTCTCAATTATTATGATTTTGAAATTAAGGGGCTTTCAGGCAAAGAGGAATAGGACTAACAGTTCTTTAATAGGAAAATTAAAAATACAAATGTAGTAGTACAAGCAAACAAAACCAACCCTGCCAGAGTCAGAACAGGCCCTGGCAGGCTGTGGGTCAGGGTGGTGGCACAGTCCCATTCCATGGGGGCTCAGCCCTCCTGCAGTGCCAGCTGTGCTTCTGCTGGAGCAGGATCCTGGACAAGGCTGGAGTTTTCCTCTGGAGCTCCAGGGCTGCTGGAGATGGGCCTGGGCTTCCTCTGGGAATGCAGTGGGGCAGAAAGGTGCTCCTCTGGGAATGCAGTGGGGCAGAAAGCTGCTCCTCTGGGAGTGCAGTGGGGCAGAAAGCTGCTCCTCTGGGAATGCAGTGGGGAAGAAAGCTGCTCCTCTGGGAATGCAGTGGGCAAAGGCTGCTGTGGTGTCCCAGAATCTCAGATTGTATCCAGGTAGGAATGCTTGGCTCCTCCCCCTGGGCAGAGCATCTCCCCATGGGATGATGGAATTTTCTCAGCCATGCAGGGACACTCACTGACCCATTAACAGGAGATAATTAACAATTAATGGCCCATTAACAGAAGATATCTCCTGGAGGGAATGGGATGATGTAATTTTCTCAGCCATGGGGTGATGGAATTTTCTCAGCCATGCAGGGACACTCACTGACCCATTAACAGGAGATAATTAACAATTAATGGCCCATTAACAGAAGATATCTCCTGGAGGGAGAGTTGTTCGTGGAAGAGATAAAGAAAACTGCCCAATGAACAGAAGAGAACTGCCCCACCTCTGACAGATGGGAAATAGAACACACACCCCCAGCCTAAGGCAACAAAGATGCAGGGACACAGGTGACGTGCTACCACTTAAGGCATGCACACACACGTGCACCCCTGCCATCCTTGGGCTGAATTTTGGCTGAAATGGTTTTTTTTTGGCATGTCATCATACCAGAGACAGGTTTTGGTATGCAGGGATTTTATCTTGCCCTTGCCATTCTTTTGTATACACAGGGCAAGTGCACCACATTGAGAAACAAAATTGAAAGCTGGAAGTTATTTTAATTCAGTGAGAGACACTGATGGAGAAGAAGGCAAATGGAAATAAGGCCCAGAGAACTACAGGGTAATAGTAAGAACTGTTCTTACTATTCATATCCATGCCACTGAGGAATGTTTTCCCTAGATGCTGAATTACATCTTCAGCCAGAATATTTAAACTCTGTTTCACTGACATCAGCCTTGTCCCGTTGCCCTGACTTAGGAAAGCTTAGGGTCTGGCTCACTGTTATATCCCAGCCCTCAGTTTAACAGAGGCTTTTCCTCTTCTAAAATTTACTTGAGTGTTGGTATGAAGATGCTTTGGAAAGAAGGGCTTCTGACAGACCTTGAGTCTACTGCCCTATTGCTTCTCTTTTTAAGGGAGCTTTACAAGTTCTAATTGCAGTATTTATACAAAATCTTTGAAGTATTATTTCATGCATTTTCTTACTTTTCAAGATGAAGGAGTAGCTGTGGCTCAACCACAAAACCAACAATATTTGTTTAAAAAGCATGTAAAATTCTGCAATCCATATCCACGTTCAATGAGTATACAACATGATTTCTAGTCTGTTTGCAAGGTTGGTGATGTGTGATGGAAGCTCGAGCTGTAAATGAAATTCATTCCTAAAAGAATAGGTGACAAGGCGGTGTAAGATTTAATTCCCATTGCATGAATCACTTCATTTGCACATGTCTCTTTGCACTTGATTGGACATAGTGATATTTTAAATGCATTACAAATTTAATCAAAAGCATTAACTAAGACACACAACATTGAAATTACATCCAGGAAAGCATCTGGGACTAGGGAGGGGGAATTATTCTTGCATAAAAACTAAAGATTCTGTACTTTCATAAATTAATTGAATAAACAAAGGCATATTGAAGCTCCTCAGGAGATTATGTAGAAGGTCAACCCATGGCATTTCCCAGATTGCAAATCCATGCGTTGATCTGAATAGACTTTTGTCTTTAAATAACTCCTAGGGTGACTCCACTGGACTTTTTCCTCTGCAGTCTGTTAATAGTGCTGAAATGAGATCCAGAGGACTGTTCCCATGTGCAAAGTCACTCAGAGTTGTGTTATCAACTTTGGGGAGCTGAAGGTTCAGTCCTGCAAAGTTCATTCACACAGATAAATCCATTACCCTTTGAGGAACTCCAGCTCAGAAAGGAACAAGGCCTTGAGGTGAGGTTGATAATAAAGTGATTGTTTTACTGTCCAGATAAAATCCCCTGAAGGTATCTGAAGCTGTGTTCTTTAACTTCCTGCACAGCACACAATCTTCCTCATGTTTATAAATTGTATTCTCTCCTCTTGAAACCAAACACAAAAACGCTTCTTTTTTTTCCCACCAGATTTGTTCCATGTGGAAAACATCATAGACTAGGGCAAAAGCAAGAAAGATTAGAAGATACAAAAGTTGAAAATTCTATTTAGGTGACTAGATAATTTCAAATATTTTAGAAAGGGCCATCTCTACCACCCACTCTATATTACAGCTACTTCTCTACTGATTTTTTTTTCCCCACAACAATTTTAAGTAGCTACTGAAAAAATTAAAATAAATCAGAGAAGCATAATCAATATGTATAATTTTCTCTCTTACTCTGTATGGAATCTGCACAGTTACATTTATGTGTTAGGATACCATTAGAATGAGATTTTTAAGGTGAAAATATCAAAAAACTCATCTTTGACATTGTTTAATGAAATCCCAGGTGTGCAGTGCATGTTGAAAGAAATAATTTGACAAGTTTATATGCAAAAAAGGTGGTGAATTTACTTGCAGCAGACTTGATAAGAATTTTCATCCATTGCTTATGGAGCAGGTTATCATACTGTAAGAGACATATCAAACTTAAATATTCCTGAGTAACTTCTTGAAAAAAAAAAAAAAGAACAAGATGTCTGCCAATATTTCTGACCAGATTTGTCTTAAATCCTTATGCTAGAGCCTTTTCTTGATCTTTTCCACTTTTTTCTCAGCTGAGGGGTCAATACTGAAGTGTAAATAAGGAAGCAAATGCTAGGTGCTGAACTGTTCTAAATCAGTAGTGAGCAGTTCTTTGTCCCATGGGCTCATACTGTCTGAAATCTAGGATGAAGAAATATTGTAATTTTTACAGAATAGCAATTCTATACGTTAATTTTTTCGTTACCAAAATTCATGTAGCAGAAAAGGCCTTGGCTTCGTATAAGACCTGCTCAGCATCAGCAAAAAATGTTTCTATTTGTCAATATTGTTTTGACAAATCCAAAACACAGTCCCATACCAGCTACTGTGAAGGAAATTAACTCTGCCCCATTCAAAGCAGGTCAGCCCTTTGTTTACTTTGATGTAACAATATTCAAACCTTTTGCATCTAGCTCTGATGATACGCAAGGTACAACTTTAAAAGTTGTTCATTATTTTAGCTTGATTTGTTTTGTACAGAAGAGCAATCAGAAAGAAATCCCAGGCTGAGTTTCCATCGGGTGTGAAGTATCCCATCTTTTTTGTTCTTTTATTTCTTAGATTTGGACATGAATGAGAGACTTCTATCAGTATCTAAACAAAATGTCCAAAATGTGAATAGGATTTGAAGAGCTTATAGACAAGTTCCTGCAGTTCTGATCTGACACATGACTGAGGGACAACGTTTTGCTTGTCTTGCCCTTATGTTGAGAAAAAAACCATTGAAAGGTACATTGTTTACAAATAAAGCTGGAAGGCAATTGGCCTGAATGAATAAATTGAACAGATGCATCACCTTCCATTATGCAGACAAAACAAATAGCTGTGTTTTGTGAAAAAAGCTATCAAATTACCAGCTGCACAATGCAGAAATGCTCCTGTGCAAGTGGGCGAGTTCCTAGCACCTGTGGTAAAGTTTGGTGGCTGCAAATCTGATTCTTTCTATGGTTATGTGCTGACTTCCTGCTCCTTTGGTACTGAACTGCTTGGATTATAAACGTCTTCCAAATCTTGAGATATTTATTTAAATTTACTGTCTAATAATCTTATC
The DNA here is from genome assembly GCF_024509145.1 of Vidua macroura. Taxonomy (NCBI): domain Eukaryota; kingdom Metazoa; phylum Chordata; class Aves; order Passeriformes; family Viduidae; genus Vidua; species Vidua macroura. The sequence goes on from NC_071575.1 coordinate 2,782,784, forward strand.
AAAATGAGACAATGTAAAAAAAGCTGCTGTTTTCATTGTGCAAAGACAGTGAGTATCATCAGATTTATTCGCTCAGGTTTCTGTTTATTTTCCTGTTTGTAGAAGATTTTTTAGAGGAGGAAGTTTGCTTTTAAAGCAGGAGAAGTCAGGAGCCATCCTTTTATCTAATTTAGAGAGATGAAAAATGGTTTCACTGAAGTCTAGTTAAGGACCTGGTTAAAATTCTGGCTTTCTCTAATAGTCGAGAATGTGATCTATAACTCACAGATTTGATTTAACAAATCTGTCAAAGCAAACATACAAATTATTTCCTTTTGCATTTGAAATAGAGGCTGTTTTGAAGCTCACACTGAATTTCTGCAACAGAAAACTTTCTTGCTAGAGTTGCAGTGTTTAGGGTGATAGGAAAACCCTAAAGTCCTGTCTATTTCTGGAAATATAAGCATCTCAGTGCATTTTTTTGTTTTAGTTTAGTTTAGGTGTGTCAGCCTTGGGGTACAGGGAGAATTCCATCTAGGCTGATGGTGTTCTGCCTTTCCAATTGTCTGCAGTTACACACAGTAATTTCCTTTTCTTCCAGCCCTCTCACCGTGATGTTTATAAGAAAAGTTAAAAAGATGCTTTCTTAAAATCCAGAGGTGGATATATTTGCAACACAGGTAAAGCAATTCCTGTGAATGCTCTGTGCTCTAGAAGGGTCTTGGTTTTTTTTGGTTTTTTTTTGGGTTTTTTTTTGGTTTTTTTTTTGTTTTTTTTTTTTTTGGTTTTTTTTGTTTGTTTGTTTGTTTTTTTTGTTTGTTTTTTTTTGTTTGTTTGTTTTTGTTTTTTTTTTAACTCCTGAAAACCTTACAGCAATCCATAAGCAGTTTTAATAAAATTTGACATCCTTTAGGGATAGATGCAAACATCTTTCAGTCAGTCGTGTTTTTTAACTCTGAAAAAAACCAAAAAAATGACTGTTAAAAGAGGTGGAAAGGCTCATTGATGGCACTCATTTAATAACCTTCATTTAAGAATTTGATAATATTCATTGTTTGGCATGAGGCCTCTTGCACCCCATTACTAAAATGCTGAAGAAAGAATTAATTATTTTTGCCCTATTATTTTTTTGGCAGTGCCTGTCACTGTGTTTTGAAGCACTGCAAAGGCTTTCTTCTAGCTTCACACCAAACCCATGAGGTGAGGGGATGATGCAGTCACCATTTTCAATTTAGAAAAAAAAAAATTAAGCCCATGGCTTCGTTGAGTTGAAATTACACCCTTGTTTATAATGTGTGAAACCTGCATTTTTTCAGGCTCCTGGCTGTTGTATCAGGGTTTTATCATTTCAGTGCCTAGGTCCTCCTGTGAGTTGCAGCTAGGATTTCTGCAGAATCATATATTTTACATACATAAAACCAAAGCACACTATTCATGACCACTGTAAAAATGTATGTTTTTAATGATCATTCTGTCTTTGATGGACAGACTTAAAATCCAGGTTTGGTCAACTTTCACTTGCATTTTCTTCCTGTACAACTCTGTTTTAGTTTGGACCCGGCCAAGAAACATTGTTCCAAATAAATGAATATGTGAATATATAAAATTCATGAATATTTTCATACCAATCCCAGCTGACACATCTTCTCTTCACCTTTTTCCTTAGCACCCAAAACCTGCATGGTTCACCCATGCAGAACTCAGCAATATTTCATTTCACAAAGCAGGTGTTCTTTCCACAGCACAAACTGATCAGTGTTTCAGAAGCACCTGGCTCTCAGCCTGATGTTGAAACATCAGAAATCCTTTCTCCTCAGTGATCTGCTCACTCCTATGGAAAGCATGGTCTCCTTGGCCAGCCCTGGTGCTTTTTCTCCCCTTTGTCCCATCCTTCTCTCCCAAACCTCTCTTTTCCTGCCCAAAAAAAATTTGGTTTTTTTATTTTTTTTTTTTTGCACTACATTGCATTCATTTGAAGAAGTTACTCGCTCACAGGGCTGGAAGGTGGGGGAATGGAGAACTTTGGTGAGTTATCTCGACCCATGTACCTTCCATCACATTTCCTCTCCTCTGTCCAGCTGAGGAGGGCAGTGACAGAGCAGCTGTGGTGGGCACCTGGCCTCCAGCCAGGACCAAGCCACCCCAGATCCCCATCCTCCAGCAGCTGGAAATGCTGGCCACGTGCTCAGTGTCAGCATCTTTGAGGGAGCTCTCGCTGCCAAGCTGGAGGGAATTTTGCTGAGTGTACAAACTGGTTTTTCGTGCGGTTTTAAGGTGGCTTGAATTAGCCTGCAGTTCAAGGACGTGGCACACTGTGCCCACCCAACATGGGCAGACCTCTTCTGTCCCATTCAAAAGGTTATGAATGCTTCAAAGCACTAAAATGACCTGAGAGTGTCACCTTTTTTTTTAATTTAAACAGATGGGGAGGTGAGGGAGGCAAGTAACAGCAAGAATTCCACTGACTTTGTGCTTAAGGATGACCAAATAATTTTGGCTGAAAATACCTAAACACATTCAGCCTGAGGCATAGCCTGAGCCTGGAGAACTTAGTGGCTTCAGCTTTTTATGAGTTTCCTGGATTTCAAACAAGACCATATAAATGGGAAATATTATGCAATCTTAATAATAGGCTATGTTACCAATTTGCTCACAACAAACCAGTCAGCATAACTGAAATTCCTAGGTGTACTGTGGCTATTAAAAATTAGTGTTCTGTGACTTGCTGCTGGTCTTCCAGCATAAATATATTTTAAAAAGAGAAAAAATAGTAACACTTTTGCTCTTTAAACTTGATTTTCTTCAATTTTCTCCAAACCTTAATGGATCATATATTGTGAAAAAAAGTTTTAGTTTTACTTGGCTTCTTACTGCATCCCTGTAAGTGATTGCTTTCTTTTATGTGATGGTTTCTGTAAACTTGACACAAAATTATAGATTCATGGAATTGCTTCATGGATGGGAAGGGACCTTAAAGATCATCTCATTCCAGCTCTTCTGGCATGGATGGGGACATTTTCACTGTCCCAGGCTGCTCAGAGCCCCATCCAGCATGTCTTTGAACACTTCCAGGGATTAGCCAAGGTGAAACCAATGAACAGAGACTGTTTTTCCACTCAGGTGAGATGACATTGCTCTGGTTGTATAAAATGTGTGGGAAAATGGCCTTGGTAGCTGCTGTGAATAATTCAGGGATATAATCTACAGAATTTACTATCTACAGGCACCAGTCTCTAGTACCTTTATTTTATTCTGAGGATGCAGACAGAATTCCCCAATAAATCAGCCACTGAGATGAATTTTTTCTTCGGAAACAAACTTCTGAATTAGCCAAAACAGGCCTTGGGCATGGGCATGCCTGGAACAGACAACTGGAAAACTGAAATAATGGCTGCTCCAGCAGCAGCAGGGCCTGGGTTTAGCTTGATGCTCTTGCATGTATCTCAGAATGGTCCTGAGTTGGTCTCATGGGCTTACACTGAGGTGCCAAATGAGTGCTCACTTTTTATCAGGGGTGCATTTGTCCTACAGCTAAATTCAGTATAGTTAACCTGGGTTAAAAGAGCAGTGAAAGAAGTTTATTGGATTTTTAGCTACTTAAGCAGATGAGTTCAAGCTCAGATTCTCCCACAGACTTGGAATTCTACTGAGAGCTCAGTTTAAATGGCAGATTTCACTGCTGTAAATTGAGGTAACCAACCGAGGCTAAGCACCCCCCAAAAAAAGGTGTTCCTTCAGCCAAGACAGGTATGAAGCACATCCCTGTACAGTATGACTGAAATCTTGGAAAGCTTTTCTTCTGGAGAACTGATGAAGTAGCCATGACTCAGAGGCTACTCTGAAGCTGTCAGGAAAATATGGTTTTAGCCTTGAGCACTGTAGGCTCAGCTGCTGTACTTTGCTTTCTTGTTTTCTACGATTCCCATGGGCTATCACAGTTTTTCTTTTTTCCTTCGTCTTCTGTTTAGTAGGGATATTCTGGGTCTTTTCTTGAACTTACCTGCTGTAAGAGCAGTGTTCAAAGCAACTTTAGGAAACTTTGATATGGTCGTTTTACAATAAATTAGTAATGTTAACATGCTGCGCGCTTTCTAAATTCATTTTCAAGAATCTTATTTTCCCAAAGCGTCAAATTCAGTGGGACATCTCTGAATATCAGGAGATCTGAAATAGTTTCCAGGTTCTGCTCCTGCTCTGCTGTGAGCCACTGAGGCAGGTGTCTGCTGTCCCAGCTCTTTCACTGGTAAAACATGGATAACAGCTGTGTTCAAATACCTGGAAATCTGGATGAGAAGTGTCATAGACAGGATAAAATGTGGCATAGTAAGAACATGTTGCAATGTTTTATAAACAATTCTGAAATGTTTGAAAAGTAGTGCTTGTAGTACTGGGAATATGTTTTTCTACATACTTTGGGGTTTTTTATAGACCCTATTTTGCTCCGAGTTTTGCTGACATCTCCCATGTGTTTCAGGACAGTTGGGGCATGTCTCACTTTTTATATTCACAGCCTTTTTGTGAATCAAAGTAAAGAAATGAAGCTACTGTCACAAAGCCCCAGCATTTATATCAGAGGCTGATGATATTCTCAACCAATATACAGCAACATTTTGCAAATCACTTCCCCCTAGGTGATGAGAGGTTTCAGGGATCAAAAGTTAATCCAAGGTGTATAATTCCATTTCCAGTCTTGCAATTCCTCCTATAATAATATCAAACTGATTATTCTTTTAATGTTAAGCTTCTTGGCCTATTTCTGAGTGGAGCTGGATTTCCACTGCTTCCAAGGAAATCAGAGTTGTGCATGCCCACTCCCTCTCTGCACTAAATGTCTGGAGCACCAGGCTTTGTGTGGTAGCTGTGTATTAACTAAAAATTGCAACAGGAAGTATAATGGGCTGCTTTACACATTTTGTTTTATTCCAGTTAGGACAATTTGAATCATTTTTGGGACTTTTTATTTAATGCAGACTTCTTTGTTAAGTGGCTGAACCGCCTATCACCGTCTATAAAATTTGTCAGAATAACTATGACTGCATTTTATTCTGTTCCTGGGTATTTTCAGGATTGAAAGCAGATGCAGTCTATGGTATTAGGCCTGAATTCACAGAATTACAGAACAGCCTGGGTTGGAAGGGACCCTAAAGATCATCTCACTCCAACCCCTGTGCTGTGGGCAGGGACACCTTCCACTATGCCAGCTTGCTCCAGAGCCCCATCCAACCTGGCCTTGGACACTGCCAGGGGTGAGACAGCCATATCTTTTGTGAATAACCAGTTCCTGTGCCTCATTATCCTCACAGTAAAGAACTTCCTCCTAAAATCCAATCTAAACCTACTCTCTGTCAGCTACACCCCCTTGTCCTGTCACTCCATTTTGCAGAAATTCCCACTCTTATCTTTTTTGTAGGCTCCTTTCAGGTACTGGAAGGCCACTATGGAGGATTTTCTTATTTGTGGTACTTCTGGGTGAATCTTTGTAGAGGAGAACAAATTTCTTATGTTCTTTCCTTAAATTGCACCGCCTGTGTGGTATTGCAAAATTTTGTCTGTAAATTACCGACCAAAATGAGATTTTATAGTAATGGATACCAAGCTATTGTCATGCAAGAGACTTTGGTTTACCAAGAGTGGCTAGAATTTCACTTCCAAAGGCTTGACTTTATCTCTTCCAGCACTGCTGTTTGAATAGCAAAGTTTTTAACTTTGCAGTTGAACTTTCCCTTAGAATACGGCTGACCTGGATTCCACATGTGTCATGCATACCCATTTTACTTTGTTTAAATCTGGTCTAAGTTTGGGGAAGTTTTTAGAAGCAGATAAAAATCAATCAAGTTCTGCACAGATTTAGTTTTCAGTGCTCAGGTAAATTCTCTGCTGGGACATACTGCTGTGGGAGTTCTAGAAAACCACAAGAAGAGTCAACTGAACTCATCACCATATTTCTTTGTAGGTAGTACTGATGTACGTGATAATTCAAAGTTTACTATCCACATTAGAAGGTAAAATATTTTCCAGTTTGTACATAGAAATGATCTTCCTTGCATGTGTAGTTTGAGAGTTTAGTTAAAATAATGAAAGATCATTTCTGTAAAGGGAAATAAGATTATCCTTTCAAATAACAGCTGGAGGAAAGGTTCTACACTGAAGTGTCATATGTTATTTGACAGCAGAGCATTTTTAAGATTTTGGTTTTGGAGTTTTTTAAGTAATCTTCAAAGACCCTTGATATTTTTCCTGTAATTAAATCAATTTCTGCACAGAGAGTAAGTGTCAGAGTCTGAAAGGCAGGACTGCTGGGAATTTGGGTGAGCAAGGCACAGGTGAAGGACTCTAGACCTGCTGAGTCTTTAAGCAGAAAAAGACATACAGCCAGCCACAAAGTGAAGCTGTAGAGAAACAGCAAAAAGGTTATGAAAATCATAACCTCTGGTGCCTTGTGCCATTTAGAATTAATCTTATTGAACAACCTGGTGCCCTTTCAGTTGAACTAGAGCCCTGGCCAAATTTCAAATCTGTCTCCTACCTTACAGGTTTGTTTAAGTCTATAACCAAAGACTAAACCTGTGACTCACCTGTAACTTTTAACAGATTCCACTGTGGCTCTTTTGTGTCAACAGAAGGAGATCCTGGCACTGCACCTTGGCTATGTTCTTTTGTGGAGGTGCTCTGAAAATTTGAGTTGAGTTGGCAAGGCCAGGAATTCTCACTTTTTTCCAAGTCTGGCCAAATTATTTTCCAGGGTGGAGAACAGAGTATATTTTATTGCAGCAAGGAGAGGCAGTATTGCCTAGATTAATACCTTTGCTTCCTTTGTGGAGTAAGTTCAGCAGAGCTGCAGTGGAGGCTCCTGATGGTTCATATCCAGGAAGGAGCCTCCCTCTAGCTGAGTCCTTGGGAGCTGCACTAGCCTTTGTCTGCTGGAGACAGCTATTTGCACCTCTGACATGCCTTTAAAATGCCAATCAACACATTTGACAATTTTAGTAGCTTTTTAATGTTCTCAGAAGGTCACAGAGAATGAATGAACCTATTTGTAATTCTGGCTGGGGTTGATCTCATTCAGCTGAAGGAGCATAACCTGCAGCTCTCGTTGTTTCCAGAAATTCAGACCGTCCATTTTGCAGTCAAAACCAGATGATACCTCTTGGGATGATACTTGCTTGGAGTGTTGTTTGCACTGTGCCAGTTTGTGTGCTGCTCTTCCACTCTTCCAGGCATCTGCACTCGTGGGATCACAGCACTGGCACCATGATGCTGCAATCCAGCTCAGGCACCAGCCTGTGCCCAGAGCCTTTGGTCCTCTCACTGTGATGCTTTCTTGGGGTCCACAGCTGTGGTTGATGTGAATTACGTGGTGGGAGAAGCACAGGTTCAGCGTCCATGGCATCTGCTGGACAGTGGGAGCTCAGATTAGCATGTGCAGGAGCTCAGGGGTGGCATTTGCTCTCTGGTGTTTTGTGAGGGGGCACGTTTGCAAAATAACAGGGAAATCTCCTGCTCTGGGCTAATAACGCTGAATCAACGGTGGCTATTGAACTTTCACTGAATATTAACTTCTACTGCACTTGGCAAACACACTTAGCAAGAGGTGATCATGCCAGCCCCAGCTATTGATTGCGAGGTGGATCTGCTGCAGTTGGCACTGCCAGTTCTGCCTGAGGGCGATGCCAGGTGGGTGCCCTGATACGCTTTTCAGCGTCATGGTGATGAGGACTTGTCAACTGTTCTTTGTCTGATGTCAGGTGCTTCCATTTGCCTTTTGAAATAAAGCCATCTTTTCCTCCTGCCCTGGTGGTAATTGTTAGCAACTTACTATTGAATCTGGTTTATGTTGTGCTTTTTTTTTTTTTTTTTTTTTTTTTTTTTTTTTTTTTTTTTTGTTTGAACTACTCTACAATGCCGATTAGATTAAAGGTCAAGTTTGGCAGTCTCTCTCCATAAACTCTACTGTAAGCCTTTCTGATATCAAAGGGATGGTTTTGGATGTAACTAGTGGGAGAATTGGCTCCTGTACTCTTGCTCAAGAGAAGTCAAAAGGTTGAAGTCCACCTAAAGATTTATGTTATCAGAAATGCAAATAAAGGAGATGGGAGTCACGAGGCTGGATGAAGGATGATGGGTCAGCATCTTGGGCACTCCCAGATGATGGCATGTGGAAATCCCCAAGGGAACTTTCAGGCATTTGATCCAGGAATCATAAATTCCTTAATTCTATGCACTCTCTGCAGTGAATGGGGCCACAGCAGCATGAAGTTTTATAGAGATATTTCTTGTCCTCCAGGCTGGAGAGGGCAGGTGAGACATCTTTTGTTTGTTCCCAAATTTGCTAAGCAAATCATGCACTCTTTTTCCCCTGAAGTAATTCCTTTGACTGCAGTCCAGTAATTTACATTTTAGCATCACTGAGCATCCAATGTCCCATTTCACGGCATTGCTCAGTTGAAGAGTGTTAACACTGCAATATCAGAGATGCAATTAATTAATTAATTAGGTTTTACCTGCTTAACGCAATAATAGCAGGCATCACATATTCCCTGATTAGGGTTAGGGTCTTCTCAAGGGAGCTGTGTCTTGGAGTGAGTAGATCTGCATTTTTTGAAGTTTGCAGGGGTTTATTTTCGAATGACAGGGCACTTCAGAGTTCCAGTTTGCATTACTCTGCCTTGCTGTGATCAGGACTTCGAGGAGCAGGGAAGCAACCTTTGAAAGCTGCTTCACTTGGACAGCTGGCAATAAAAGGCTGTGTGCCAGTAAGCATTATGGACCTGATAAGAGTCTGCAACCTGAGCTGTATGGAAAAGTGAAATGAACTCACGCTCCTACTGATCGTGACGTGCAAGGTCAGGACAAACTACTGAAATATTGGATTGCAAATACACTCTTGGCAGTAAAAGTCCCGACTCAGTACAGCTTGATCATTACAGGGAAGCACAGAGCTGTGCAATAAAACCAACACTGTGTTTGAAATTAGCTCCTAAGAAAGGGTTATAAATCTGAAGGAAGTTTAAAAGTGATTTTTTTTCCTAATATCTTTTCGTAGTGTTCTATAGTTCTCATTCCTGTGCCTTTTTAATTGTGCACTTCACCTCAGGAACAGTCACAGCTGAGGAAGGGAGTCCAGCTGAAGCCCAAAAGATCAATGAAAGGGACGGAGAGGCAATTCCCTTTTCTTTTTTGTGTGTGTGTTGGTGTCTTTTTTCAATACAAGTGGTGAATGTTAAAGCAATAAAGACTGAGGAGATAAAAAGCTGGGATTTGAGAGAAAGAGCTGCTTCCCATAAGGACATTAAACCCATGAATGTGGTGTCAGTGAAACTGCTGGAAGCAAAGAATGGAGTAGAAGTAGGTTGTTTGGTTTTTTTTTGGTTTTTTTTTTGGTTTTTTTTGTGAAGCTGCAGGATGATAAAAGCAGGACAGTGGATTTAAAATTGGAAAAAGAACATAAAAGCAAGCCAGGGGTTAGGTTATATCCTGTCCATAAATTTCATGTGTTCTTATAGCCATTTTTAAATGCTTTTAACTCCAGTAAAACAATGGTCCAAAGGACTGAAGGCTTTTCCACATAAGTGGAAACTTCACTGAAGTTAAAACAGCTTTGGTATGAATTCTTCCTGAATGACTAATCATATTTGATCATTTCATTAGACTCCAAGAGGAAGCAAAAATGGTGAGTCTGTTTGTTCTCTCATCTACAAAAGATGGTGGCCTTATCGTGTTTCAGTGGACAGCCTAAAACTGATTTATGCTCTCAGTTATCTGAATGAAAGGCACTGGCCTTGCTGCTGTTCCTCTAGTTCCTGGATGCTTGCTGCTTTCCTACTGGCTGCCAAAAATGGAAAACTTGATTAGTAGTGACTGTTCAGATAGCTGAAGAAATTACAATTTAAAAAAAAGGGAGTGACAGGCCTAGCCAGGCTTGGGACACAGAGCAGCAGAGCTCCCTCGATTTAGGACTCAAATGGCTCAGGGTGGAATTTGTTCTTTCTTTACCCCAAAATGCTACGTGTCAAAAGGACATTAAAAGAGGAAATAAAGCAGAGGAAAACCAAATAAACTTAATCCCCAGCCCTCTTTAGGCACAGCTGCAGCACTCCTTGTGCACTAATGTTAACTGGTTTGCACGTGGCTGCAGGCACTTTACCTCTCCCATTTGCTCTTTAAGAATGAGAATTTGAGTTGACTTTGCTGAGACATGGACTCCCAGCTCCAGGAAGGAGGCTTGATGTTCTCCCAGCCCAAAGGTTAAGGCTCTAATCCATCCCCTGGAGCTAAGAACAAGGTGGTGCTAAACCTTTCCCACTCCTTACAGAACATAATTGTTAGGGTATTTTGAAATGAGTGAAGGTTGCAGTTAAAGGCTTCCATTCACACATCTTTCCTATTGGCTTAGATGCTGCCATTGTTCTGATTCTGAGATCACAAAGATTCTGTAAAATCATCTTATTTGTCGTGACACTACTGCGATTCACAGCTTGGGGAAACACCATCCTCCTCCTCCTCCTCCTCCTCTTTGGCATGGTTATAGCAATTTCTGAACTTGAACTCGCTGTCAATCCTTCATCAAGATCCATCCAGGGTGCTAAAAGTGCCTCAGCTACCAACAAAGGGCAAACTTTGCATGAATATGTGTACACACAGATATTCCCCTTGGGTTCCCTGTGTCTGTTACTTTGACTGAAAACCACATTTATGAGGTCAATTGAAAGAAATTACTTAAGAAATTGCTTTCTTCTCACATCATCACGCTGGTTTTTTGAGCACTTCTGGACTAGCTCTTTATGTAAGAGCTTTTCCTCCTTGCTCATCTGTTCAGGTTTTCTCTCTGTTATGCTGCAGCATAAAGGATAAAAAGAAAGTTCTTGATTCGCTTAACTGAATCAAAATCAAGTGTGGTTTGGCCACGTTCATTTTAGGTCTCCATTATCATGATGTGCCTGGCCTTTTTGCTTAGCTAAATTGCTCTGTGGTTTGAGTGGTGAGGAAAGAGTCCTGATGCGTTTGTACCGTCCAACTTTTCAACACCATCCTCTGCATTTCTCACAAGAGCACACTTGGAAAGAAAAAATCCCTTGTTGCCACGTGCATAGATTTTAGGCAGATTTTTTTCCAAGAGCAGACACCTTAACAGAGCAGGAGCTGAAGTTTTTTTGTCTTCTTGAAGAACTGTCTGCAGCTTCAAAGTATAGTTTTATCAAATATTTAATGTAACCCTATACAGCTGTTAGTTGTTTATACAAGAAGATAGAACTATGTAATTTAAGTCAAAATGTGCAAAGCTGAGCCAAAATATGTCCATAACTTGCAGCTCTAAACCTTCTTGTCTCAAGGCTATCTTCAAGCAGGAGCCATAAAGTTCAATCCTATAATTTTTACTGATTATGTAGCTCATGGATTTTTCCAGCCTGATAATTACTGAATTCAATGTGCCTACCAAGTTCCTGTGGCCTGCTTCTTACACAGGTAACATTAGCAGATTTTTAATTAGCTGGACTGAACCATTAAGGGCACTTTCTATCCTGTGGAATAAAGCTTGTGAGCTAACCAACCCTGTTAGTCAGACAGTTAAGTCATTGGTGTGTGTATGGGATTTCAAATCCATCTTTGAGCCCAAACTCCTGGGAAGGAGAGTGAAATCCACAGTAAGGCTGCAAAGGAGTATCAAAGCTCCTGACCTGCTCATTGAGAAGGCAGTAGCAGGAGATAGAAATCTACCAGGCAGTTTAATTAGTAGCTCAGCAGTCCCCAAATTCCACAGCTTTGTGTATCAAAGCCAAAATCGCACTTCAGCAAAAGACTCGCTCCTAACAAGCCAAATTTTTGTTGCACTTCTTCCACACACCCATCCTGCCTTTTGATGGATTTGTTAGAAGATGGAGTGTAATTCTAAACACAAAAAGAGGGTTAAAGTTTTGGGAAATAGGTTGGGTTCTACTCTGCAGATCTGACAAAGAAAAATCAGACCTTAATTTCTCTTGGATTTTAGTAGGGGGCTTTGCTAGTTAGGGAATATACTGCCACAGAAACAGCCATGAGTCTCTGTATGAAATTGCCTTTTAGGCATAATTCACCACTGTTTTTTTAAAGATGTGTTTTAAATACTCTGAGGTTTAGTCAAAATAATGGAAAACTTGAATATATGTATCTTTATTGGTCCAAGAACAAGAAATTTTAATCTAAGCACAGATAGCATGATATCTTTTATTGAAACAAGAATATTAATCTAATCTTTATATAGTAATACATCTAGAAGCAGAACTTCTGGGCCTTTAAGCTTGAACTTTATAAAAGATTCTTGTTCCAATAAGAAGTATCACATTATCTACCTTGTCTACTTAAATGCATGTTTTAAATGATGAATTAATGGCTATTTTGGGTGCATTTTTACTGTGTTATTATCTTGAGTCTCATGCAACTGTTTTCAAAGCTATAAACCTGTACTCTTTATATGCCAAGTTCAATCATGACCTCTTTTTTTCTCTATGCTTTAGTCACACTTTCAAATAGTTTACACAGCCCAGAGTGTTGTATTGAGTAATCTTTTCTTGATTTGGTTTTATCATATTTTACTTTATTTATGCCAGCAGGAGAAAATACTTTCAAGAAAAGAGGACAGCTTTTAATGAATTTTATGCAGAAAGACCAGGTAAAAATAACTAAGAGCTCCCATAAAATGATTATTCCTGGGAATGTGAGACCTGTGGAGACACCACAATCATTTCAGTGTAGAGGAAAGGTTGTGTTAGCAATCACTGCCACTATCAAACGCTGTGTGATTGATAAGGTTTGTGGATCCCAATCCTTTAACTGCAGCCTTTTGATTGTCTGCATCTCTGGATCTGTAGAGATGTATGCCAGTAGATCCAGCCCATGTCACTTACTGTGACTGAACGTGATCTGCAGGCCTGCTCCACATCAAATGGCAACTTAGGGGCTGAAAAAGCAGAGACTAGGAGTAAAACAGGAGTAACTGTGGCAGAAGGGAATCCTTGCCTAGTACTCTGATCCTTTTACATGGTAGTATTCCCACTACCATGGGATCAGGCCTTGCAGGGCACTTAGATGCTTAAATGCAGTTCCTGACCTTTTATCCCCACTGAAGTAAGAGTATTGCACAGACATGTACTAAAAATAGCCATTTTTCTCCCTGAAAATCTAGCTGAGAAATGTTAGATGTGCAGGTCAACACTTAATTTTGCCATTTGGTAGGGGAATGCAAAGTTAAATAGAGAACTTTTCCACGTGCACCAGTTTGGGTTCAGAGAGGGTTTGAAGGAAGGATGCAAACCCATCCCTGTTGCACTAACAAGGAAATCCCAGGCTGAACTGCCTTTGTAGCTTTTCCCAAGGTTCCACCAGGGGAGTATTTTGGAACTGCTGCCAGGCCTCCCTCGAAGCACTAAGAGATGGGGGCTGTCCCAGAGATGTGCAGAGCATCTCCCCTGCCAAGCCTGACCACTTTGTGGGCTGTGGCAGCTGGCTCTGGGCTTTCTGGGAAAATGAATCTTGCAATGAGATTTCATCACTTCATGGCCACAAAAGGCATAACCCTGCTGGGGGAATGGCAGGAGGCTGCAAGATTTCACTGGGGCCTTTGTAAGGTGCTTTGTTTTGTTTCTTCATGAGGTGTTTTCAGGGTGCTTCAGAAATCTGACGTCTCCTCTGGAAGATACTGATAGGGTTTAAGAGCTGGTTTCCTGATAAAGAGATAAAAAATTACAATGTCTGAGTACATACTGTGTTGACTAGGCTACTAGTCAACATATGGCTACTATTATGTGGTTGGACAAAGACAATATGCAGATAGATTTCCTCCCTTTCCCCATTTTTTCCCAAATTTCAGTTAAAATAGTAGCCCACTCTCTGGAAGCACAACTTCTCCCAGAGCCTTGTGTGTCTGGAGAGCTCAGCACAGTGCATTCCTTTGCTTTTTGACAATGGACTCCTGAAGTATTTATTTTTAGAAAATGCTTAGAAAGGGTTAAAATCTTTTCAAAATGCTTGAATAGCAAGAGATGTGTACATCTATAACAGTATTTTCTGCAAAATTCTGAAGTAGAAATTAATCTTTGGCACCTTCAGGAGGAGCTTTGATTTAGTGATATATCACAGAGTAAGCTCTGTAGGTTATCTGCACATAACCTGTGCAGGAGCCAGTGCTAGGAAACAAAGAACAACTGAAACTGTCAGGAAGCCAGCAGCAAAGATGAAACTACAGGGGGAAAAAAAAATTAGGAAGAATCCTAAAGTTGCCATATATGCCATAGATCTGTTAAGCACTCTGTGAGATAAACTGGAGCTAGGAAAACCCCAAAATGAACCAGATGAGAGGGATGTCAGTGATCAGCTACAGCATTCCTGCTCAGCTGACAAATGCTCCTGGTGGAGGAATGGGATCTCAGCAGCTGAGCAAGGAGCCAGGGCTGGGAGATGTAAGGAAAAACAGCATCTGCCACAGAATTGCTGCTTTTGTGGTTTTCATCCACACTGCTCACTTTTGGGCTTTAGATGAGGAACCTTTTGGGTTCCCCCTGCATCTGTGGGAAGTGAGCAGACCCTGCAGCTGGACTTCTGTTTGGCAGCCTGGATGTCACATCCTCTGTGACACTGGGGAAGGGAGTCTGTAGAAAAAGCTACATCCACCTGCATTTATTCTGGCTCCTTTCAGTTATCCATTCCTGGATAAATTCTCCCAAACCTGCTGCCAAAACTGTAAGGTGCTGGTCAATTTTTGTAAGGCTGCCTGAATGACTCACCTCATTTCTCAGATTACTGATAAAACAAGGGGGAAATTAAAAAAAAAAAAAAAAAAAAAAAGTCTAGTGGGATTGAAAGCTCTTGGCAAGCTCGAACTGTCATTTTGTAGGCACAATTAATTCTGGCTGAGGTGGGTCTGTGAAACACGAGGCTGAAGTCATGCTGAAGTGTCTTGGGTTGGATTAGAGGGATTCAGGTTGATGAATAAAGTCCTGCCTGTAGGCATGAATGAAAAACCTGGCCTCAGGCTCCCCCATTCCTGACTGCAGGAGTTCTTACCTGTGAATGGAGGGCACTACTAGGTCAGTTTGCTGGAAAGCAAAACAAAGGGCAAAAGGCTAATTTAGTCTTCCAGTGAGTGTGCAAAATTTAGTAGTTATCAAGGATAAATAAATGGAGCTCATCGATCGGAGTTTGTAGGTTCTTGATACAATGAATTTTAGATATGTGTGTATATATGTGGGACAGAGGTCCCAAAGCAGTAAATTCTTCAGTCACAGTGCTCAGAAATCTTGTCAAAAAGTTGGCTAAAGGAACTGGGGATATGATACAAAGTAGTGAACAGTGTGGAAGTGGTGGATCCTAAAATTGTGCAAAAGATACATAAGTGTGGCACCTGGGAACAAGATTTTATGGTGAACTCGATGATCCTGGAGGTCTTTTCCAACCCAAATGATTCCTGTGATTCTCTGATTGAATGATACAGATCAGTGGTTCACATCCAGCCCAGTTCTTTTGGAGCTGGACTTTTAGTTTTCCCATGAGATCTCTGGATCTTTGTGAAAGAGGTTTGCTAAACTTTTGTTGTAAATATGTCCAGGTATCAACAGTTCTGTAATAAGCAGAATTTCCTACAAAGAAGGCAATGAGAAAATAGACTAATTAAAGTTCTTAATTAAAGCCTCTGCAAGAACAGCGTTGAAAAGAATTCAGACATTTGTCTCTTAAAGGGATCCTTCTTATCCACAATTGTAATACAGTGCTGATCTAGGACAGGAAATCTCTGTCCCTGGGTATTGTTCATTTCTTACAAATGAACCGTCTTTAACAACAATACATATTAAGCTGGCACCTTTCTCAGGCATTGGAATCAGCTTAGTAAATCTGGGGGAAAAATTAAAGTTTGGCACTTGGTAAATTTATATGCAAAGAAATTATAAAGGGAACATCCTCCCAGCTGGATTTTTCCAAACTCTCATGAATTTTTGTTGTTTTGTTTATTGAACATTTCAATACCTTCCTTTGTCATCATAAATCCACTATATGCACTGGAGACAATGATGAGCACGTCAGCGTGGTTTTGGCAGAGGTTAGGTATCAGAATTTGGCAAACATTGTTCATTTTGTTTGTCTGCAGCATGCTATAATACATCAGAGTACCTTCTTCCCCTTTTGCAGCAATGTTTTGTCGTGTGAAGAGGCACTAGTTTAAGTTTTGTGGGCAGAGAGGTCATTGCTTCAGCAAGGGGTGATTAAGATCTTAGTTTTTCACACTCAAATATGTGCCTTTAGAGTTTCCTACATCAGTGTGTGTGTCTTGACAGATATGCTCTCCTCTTCTCCCTAACAGTCAGCCAAGAGACCACTCTAATAATTCAGACTGAAAGAGCAATGATGCAAATTGATGGTCCAGATAGAGATGAGAAGAGACAAGGAAGTTTCTTTCACACCACAACCAAGAAAGAGAAGATTGGCTCTTAGGTCCATTCAAATCCTTTAAATTCAGCAGGTCGCCTTTAAAACAATTTCAGGAAAAAACAAAACTCGCTGGGCAAAAATTTTGCGTTAATTTTTGCACGCACATTCTATCAGATTCAACACAGAGACTTTGCCTGCTCAGAAGGTGCAGCTCAGACATGATCCACAGCTGAACAGCAAGAGCTGAACGCTTTCCTGGGCAGAAGTGGAAGAAAAACCCGAGGGAGGACCATGAGGTGAGGCAGTGTGAAGGAGGAAAGTGGATGTGTTCAGCTGGAAGGAATGGCAAAAGGCCTGTCTTGCCCAGCTGGAGGGTCATTTAGGGCCGTTTTGTCTGGGCATTTTGAAAGAAAAACCATGCTTGAAAGACGTTAAAATCTACTTTGAGGGTGTGTTTAAAAATAAGGTTGTTTTTGGAACCAAAGCTAAGCTTTAGGAATCTAGAATTAAAGGACTAGAGGTGGAGTGCAGGGAGAAGTTAGAGAAATGTTCAGCCCTTGTCCTGTGGTCAGGCTGACTTTATCAACACTGTATTTTCAACACAACTACTAGTAATTTGAGTAATTTATACATTTTGCTCTAGATATGTGCATACTTTGGACAAGAAAAGCATTTTTGGTGGCTCAACTATTTGGTTAACTGCTATCAGCTAATAATTTTTTCCAATGTATGGCTGATTTTTTTTTTTTCTGTATTAGTTACAGATCTCCCCTTAAAATTTAAATACAGAACCCCAACAGAGATCATAGTAAGCATTGTACTGTGTCATTAGCTCTTATAGCACCAAAACCCCCAAAGAAATAGAGGCAGTAAAAGAAAGGGAACAGCATAATAATTTTGATCAGTGCTTCTTGTTTCTATGCCTGACCAGCAGGACCACAAGAAAATCCTTTAACCTTTCTTGCTGCAGTGACAAGACAATTTTAATACTTCTACTGAACTTCATTTGGCTTAATAAATTCCTATAAAGTGCTTTGATCAGTTTGTTTAAACACAAGGCATGCCTGAAGCAAGGCCTGCTCTTGATGCTGTGTTTTCTAGTGCTGAGATGAATGCTGACAGAACAAAAAAAAAAAAAAAAAAAAAGGGATACAGGAGAAACCTGGAGAAATGTTTTGCACATTCCCTGTATGCTTTATCTTCCTTGTTTTTCCCCAAGGAAAGTGTAATGGCAAAAAGTTAGGATATTAAGGCAGTTTTTTACAGAGGAGAAAAGCAAAATTGCTTACTGAAAAGTAGGACAATTCTACCAAAAGTAGGGCAGCTTACTTTAAGGCACGTTAAGTACCTTTGGATTATGTGCATTGTATCACGCTTACTTTGCACACACAATTAGTTCAAAGTGGGACTCCCCACATGAGTTCACTGAGGAAGATTTATCTCAGCAGATAAAACTGCAGCACCACATCAAACGGGGTCACAACACACCCGTCAAGAAAATAATCTGGAGGGCAGCTAGAACTGGCTGAGCTCGTGTGAAAAGGGAAAATGTCACTGGCGCTTAGGCTAGGGATCAAATCAGATGGGAAAAATGGAGATCAGTGATGCTGGAGCAGGTCACAGAGACTCAAATTCCAAAATGTGCACTTAGAGTAACTGCACAACCTGCAAAGTTTTTGTGCCTTTAAGGATGAGATCATTTCAGTGTTGGCGAAGGGTGCAAAAGACAACAGGATGGAGAATTTTTTTAAACAAATTATTTTCATCAAGGGTTAATGGATAAATGACTTTTGGGGGTTCAGGTGGCACTTTGAGGGCAGTGCTTCCAGGGACCCTTGTCCAGAAGCAATGGATCTGCAAGTATATCATGTGTGGACTGATTATTTACATTCCATAGGGTAGGGTGTGGCAGTCACTGTGATGTGTCTTCTCAAAATACACAGCCCAGGTAAAACATCCCTGGCTAGACCTAGAAAGGAGCCCTGCTTCAGAGGACAGCCTAGAGCTTTGAGTTTGGCTTCTTACAGTGCACAAGGAGGGTCAGCAGGGCATCCTGAGGCTTGAAGCAGAGGTAGGAACCCAGCATGAGCTGAAGACTGCTTTTCTGACACAACTCCTCAAACGTTTTGTCCTGGTCCATTTGAAAATTGGCTTACACAGACGAGTCTGTGATTCTGGTTTTTAGGAGCTACGCTGAAACGTGATCTGACAGTGCAAAAGGTATGTGGGAGAGTGGAGGTGAGGCCATATCAGTATAACTGCAGTGCACTACTCCTTTCCTTCAAAATAAATAGGTATATATAGGCAAGCAGGGCCTGCTTGGCCTGTCTGTCTGAACCAGTGACCTTCCAGTTTTGTTTGTGTACAGTGAAAATGATGCTTCTATTGGCAAGAAGGAGGGGCCAGTGCTCCTTTACAAGGTTATCCACAGATATAATTTTAAAGGTGAAGTTTCCCTCCATCTGTGTCAGAAATAAATGTCAGCACCCAAGGCACAGAAAGCATTTTTCCCCTTTTTTCACATAATGACTATCTGCATCCTTCTGCAAGTGAAAAATTATCACTATGCTATTTTGTTGTTGTTTTTTTTTTTTTTAATTTAGTTGTTCTAACCCTTATCCTGTTACTTTAAACTTGATTTCTATTCACAGTATCTCTTTTGTGCAGTCAGTAACTTCCACTTCTTGTGATTTTGCAAACATGAATGCATTCATTATGTCTTGATTAGGTACTAGAAGGTCTAGCCACAACTGTTTAGTAAGGCAGAATAAACAACTCCATTTCTGCATCTGTGCAACTTCATCAGTGCTAAGTAGTTTTACAAATGCATTGAAATCATCTCTGATTTGAGTCAAGGTTACATAAATTAAAACTTACTTAAAAATAAGGAGTGCTCTTTCTGGTCAGCCCAAATCTCCCAATCCACAATGATATAAACAGTCATACATACAATATTTCTTCTGCTGAGCATGATATAAATTATTACTAATCATATTCCCCTCTGAGTGATTCTTGCCTAACTAAACTTACTGCAGTGAGCAGAGATTCAGTTTTAAGGGAAGTTAATGGTGTGAGGAAATTAAAGAAACATGGACCACAGCTCTGGTGAAGATTTGGGCTACAGTTATTAAAAACTATCATTTCAGCAATCCCAGTATCTGTTTAGACCCTTTTAACCAGACAGTGAAGCCATGTTTTCACTGATTGTGATGGCCATGGCTGGAGCTGTCTCCCCTAACTGAGAAGTTTCTGAGGCACTGAAAAGGGGCACAATCATTTCTCTGTAACCTCTGGCAAGCTTTTTTTTCAGCAGGTACTCCCCACTCTTTAATGAGCGTCCATTAACCTTGTAGTTCTCTCCTTCCACGTTTTTGGTCTTAAAGGGATTCCTTTCTTCAGTTCAAAGGGCAGGTTTGCATGTTCCCATCCCTGGAGGTGTCCAAGGCCAGGTTGGATGGTGTTCTGAGCAACCTGGTCTGGTGGAAGGTGGCCCTGGGCACGGCAGGGGACTGGAACTCGATGAACCCTTTCAACCCAGACCATTCCACGATTAGGATCTTATTGGTTATGGTTCTTATTGATCTTATTGGTTATGGTTGTTTATGGTTCTTATTTCTAAGAATAAAAACCACTGCCTAACATGAAAATTTCAAAAAGGTGCAAGGATGCTTTGCTTTTTCCCAGCATAAGGCAGAAGTTCCTAGTACAGTGAGGAAAGCTCATTATACAGAATAAAAGTGGGATCTGTTGACAGGAACTACAGTTTGAGTGCTATCAAACGTACCTTTATTCCCTTTTCCTCCCAGTCTCTGCTTTCACATGACTGCTGTTCAGGATTTCACTTTCAAATAAATATTTGGCACTTGTATCCAAAAAGACAAACAAATACCCAGAGAAAAATTTGCCTGAGTAAGCGAACACTCCTATTCAAAATTCTGTGGCTAGATGAATGGGTAAGTGACAACAGTGATGAATAAATAGTGCCTGGGCTTGCCAAAACCCAGCATTAGAAAGTATAAACAAAGCAGCACAGAAAACAGATGGATTCATTTTAAGTTTTATCCTTTTTCAGTCAAGAGATGCTAATGAGGCCACTTCACTTTGCACCGTGACCCTGGCACAGCGTGTGCCAACACCAGCCAGGGGATGGACTGGAGCAGCTGCCTTCCCCAGGGCCAAGCCATTATTACCAAAACTACAGAAAAACCCAGATCTTCCTGCTGAATAATGAGAGAGAGAGAGAGAGACCAAGCACCATCCCAGCCATGCCACTCCAGGAATTAGGTACTTGTGAGTATCTGCGCTGCGTTCATCGCGGAAAGCAGAAACGTGGGGATTTGCTTGCTGGGCTGGGTGGGGGAGATGAGGGGGATTGGAGCTGAGATGAACTGAAATCTGGTGAGGTTTTACAGGCATGGGAGCTGCTCCATCAAATCAGCCCCGTTGCCTGTTTGCTCTGAGGGTGGCCAAAGCTCGGTGGGTATCGGAGGCAGGTGCAGTCTGCTGGGCAGTTGGCACCAGTGCCACATGGCAACTTCTTCCTGAGGAAATCAGCCTTTTGTCTGCTCCTCCTGGAGCCCAAGGAACAAAGGTTGCTGTGAAAAATGTTGCTAGTGGGGGGTTTGAGTTTCAAATTGGTTAAAACAAATGTTGAATATAACGAAGTTATGCTTGAAATAAAACTCCCACATTTGAAAATTATGTCTGTTTGGCAAGCTCTGGTGCAAATACCCAAAATATAATATGTCTGGACAAAAAGCCAAGAAAAAGCATGTCTTTGTCTGCACATGTGGATTTGGATACTGTTTCTAGAAGGAAATTATAAGAGAAATAACATCTCCCAATGACAATTGCCTATTCTTAAAGTTCTCAGGGGAGATTTCTAGCAGCGAGTCTCAATTTTCCTGTGGTTTCATCCCCCCCAGAGCCTGCTGCTGCCTGATGCTCTTCTGCAGATTCTCCTCCCTGTGCTGCACATCCCTGTCTCTATCTCCTCCTTCCTTGTGCCTTTGACACTGTTTGCTTTTAGGAGAGCTGTTCCCACAGCTTTCCTCTTGCATCATTGGCAGCTCAAACATATTTATTTCTATTTCAAAAAAACACATTATACAGCAGTGATGTGTCCAACCCGTGCTGCTAACAGATGAAATGACTTGTGCTAGAACTACCTAAAGTCACTTTTCACACGTATTTTCCTTCCAGGCATTGTGAAAACTACTTCTTCTCTTAGATCCTGTTCTGGGAAGCTCACCTGTGGCCCAGGTGTAATTATGGTCTTCACAGCCAGCACTGGTGGGATCTGTGTTGGGACACCTGCGAGCTGGAATGTGTCTCACAGGTTGGAAAAAGTATTTTATAGCTACATGAAAAGAAAAAGGAACATATAGCTGTAAGGTTATTTCAAAGGGAAGCCGGGAAAAACCATGGCTGTGACTTCTCAGCAAGCAGGGAATTTAATTCATAAAACAAATGCGTTTGAAAACAAAACCCGTGGTGCTCCCTGCTTTCTCATTCATTTTTCATGTCATATAACTCACCTTTGGTACACTCAGTTATCCAACAAGGGTTTTCATAAAGTAAGGTATTCGTGTGTATGCACACACTCATATATATTTGAGGTATAATTTCCCTACAGTAACTTTGTATTCCTGCATGAAGCTAAGAGAAGAATTGACCCTAATTCTTTGACTGCACAAGAGCAGGACCTAATGGCTCTTCTGTGCTTAGATGTATTTGCTGAAAGGCGTTTAATAACATAATAATGTTGCTGCCTTCCGCTGTCATTTCTTAGGTTATCTATCATCTGGTTGATTGGAACACATTCCCAAAAGAGTTCTGGTATTCTAGTCCATTTCCTAATCCAATAGTTTCATTACTTATGTAATTTTCCTTGTCCTGTGGGGGAAGGACATGTGTATTATTGCTCATTCCATGCAGATTTTGAAATCAAAATCATATCATAGTCCCATTTCCCATCCTCCCCTATCCTTGATTCCCTTTTATCTGGTCACTTGGAGGATGCCATCATGCTTGTTCTTTCTTTCCAAGGAAGTTGTGTTATCAAATACACCAATTTTTTTTGACAAACAGTGCAGGCTTTAGGAGATTGCAGAAGAGCCATGCACCACGTTCACCACCCCAGTTGCCGAGTTTCCTTGATTGCTGTTATAATTTTGTTGCACTAATCAGCCACAAGATGATAATAGTCATGTAAGGCAAGCAATTACAAGGTTTCCTGGGGTAGTCCAACCACAGGGACTACGCCTAATTTAAAGGAGCTATAACTGCCAGTGAAAATGTATGTATTTTTCTTAAACATTTTGAACTACAGTTATGAAGTGAAATAATAAATGGTATTCCCTCTTGCTCTCCTGCAGGGACTGTGCCTAATCCTGGAATTACTGACATCTGTATATCATTTCAGTGGTAAATTACAGCTGGGACATGCTAACCCCAAAGTGTGAGTAAGAGCTGCTCCTAAATGATTGGAAACTTCTCGGCAGTTTAATGTTGAGTTATAATAATTAGCTTAGTCTTCATTCTCTTTTGATAGTTGTGTAAAATCTGTGCTATTTTCTAAGCACCAGAGTTGATTGTTTAATCAGCAAGAAGAATGGCCTTTCTGTTGAAGATTTGATTTCAACTAAGCCTCAATTTGTGTTAATTGTCTCATTGACAACTTCCTCCTCCTTCTCCCCTTCCCCCATACAAGCAGAGGAATGATGGAAACCTGGAATTAATATTTCCATGGAGATGATGTAATTTCCTGAGTTGCTCCAAAATAATCTGAATTTCAAAACTCTTTTACCCACTAATTTGAGGAAAAATATAATAAATAATACAAATATATTAATGGCTAAAACATATTATCTCATTTTAGATAGATTATGCCCAGTTCTCTAATAATGTGCTTGCCTGGCAAGAGGCTAAGCACAACAAATACAATGGTGAAACTCAAAATTTGTGCTATTTATCTCTGTTGCCAGTAAATAAGATTAGAGTAACAGTTAATACATCTGCTAAAAGCGACTGTCCTTGAAAACAATGAATATAATAATGAATAATGAGTTTTTCAGTTGTGAGATGCTGGGCAAATTGTAAAGAGGTTAGAAATTAACTTTATTTCTCAAAATGGGTTGCAGCCCTTATATCCATGTCGTAACTATCCAAGGGGGAAGTAAAATTAAAGATTTTTTAGACAAGGGCTGAAAATTTAAGTAGCAGTCCAAGACTGAGGTGCTGCAGTTAATTTGGCCTTTGACTGCCATATTTTGTATTGTTGGTGTAATAGGAATTATGGGATAGCTCTGTTCACCATGGAAAACACATGTTTTAATAATTCTGTGCTGCTTACCAGGAGCAAGATGAAATAAACAGGCCATGGGGCAGATGAATGAGACTTTTACTGGCTTCGTTAAGACTATCAATTGCTTAATTGAGAAACCATAATGAAATTCAGAAAAACTTTTCCAAATCATCATCCTCCTCAGAGATGCCTGAATTCTGGAAGTTTGGAAAGCCTCTGAAACTTCTCAACAAATGCTATTTTGTAAGTATGAACTAGAATTTGAAGTATAACAGAAGGCATAGAAACAAGACGCTATTTTTAGGAGATGATCCTTGTTTTATCTTTTATATATAAAAGATACATAATTCTATATGTGTAAGCACAGTGCTTAGGGGCATGGTTGAATGGTGGATTTGGTGGTTTAAGGTTTGCAGTTGGACTTGATGATCTTAAGGGACTTTTCCAATCTAAAACATTCTAAAATAAGTCTTGATGAAATTTAGATATATTTCCAAAATGCTGGGAGTTTATACAGACTCCAGTGCTTTAAGATTACATTATATACAGGTCAAAAATTGTTTCTTCTTATGCTACTTATTCCATTGATATTTATGTTCTTCTTTATTCACCTTTAACTATTTCTAAGTGGTTTTCAATAAGTTATATTGCAAGTGTCAGCTTCAAATAGTCTTGACTCCTAACTGACCAATCTGTACCCTTTTGAGAGTACAGAAGAAATAATTAAGAAATAATGTTCTAAAAATGGGAAGTATCATTATTATTTCACTAACTATGCAAATTTGGTTCATAGTTCCTTTTCCTCTTTGTTCAGTTCTTTTGTTGAGTGGTTTTTTTTTTCCCTATGCTTCCAAATATTTGTTGTAAGTTCCTAATAATATGTAACATTTCAGCATATATGTCAGTTTAAGGACACTAATGGTTTTGACTCTATCCAGAAAAATCAACACTGATGGACTCTTGATTTTAGCATTGGTTTCTAGCTACATTATAATTGTAATTGTACAATTGTAGGTATTTTATCTTTCTAAAACACACCAAAAATAACTCTTGTACTTTTCTAGCGCTGGTTATTATTCTGTGCTTACTTGCTTTTAATTTGAGCATTTGCTCACTCTCTGGGAATAATCACAAACACCAGAATTGTACAAGATTTCTGCAATTAAGAGTCCCCTCCCTTCTAGATCATAAGTTTAAATATTAATGGAGACTCTTTCAAAATCTGGTTGTTTGCAGGAAGATCCCCTAGTGACATATGGAGCTGGTATGAATGGTGGGCAGAGGAAAAGAGTTTAGTTAAAGGTCTTTGAGGACTTCCCAGACATTAAATTTTCATAGTGAGTATTTAGAAAACATTGAAGGAACTAGTGAAATTAAAATGCATAGAAACTGAAATGGAGTTTGATAAATTAGCATGAGAATTCTGTTCTAATTTAGAAGAAAACAACAATCCAGTGTCTTTGTCTTCTTGAGGCAGCAATAAAATTCTAAGTCTATTATTATCCTCATACACTCAGAAACTTTGATGAAAGTTACACTAATCATGAAGTCAAATAGCACCAGTTGTGAACAGAAGCCTAAATAGTGTGAAAAATGTGGCATAACCAAACCTGATCACAAGTCATACATTTATTAGCTTATACATCCTAAAAAAACCCTGGGTTTAAAATCAAAAATATGGATGATGCAAACCATCAGTGTGGTTTGGTTTGTTGTGTTTTGTGGAAGTCTTGCAGTCCTTGCTGCTCCATTTCCAATGAGGGAAATGGTTTACTCTTACTGAGATTGTGGCTGGAATGAGTTTCCATCCATAATCTCTCAATACAAATATATATACACACATGTCTGTATGTCTGTGTTTATGCATACATCTATCTATCCATCTGCAGGTATGTAAATATTTTTATTTTAATCACGCAAGCGTGCAGTTCAGTCATGCACTGAAGTGCTGTATTTGCAAGGCAGGGAACTAAATATTGAGAGAATATGTTCAAAATAGAATGGCCTATACAAGTTTTGTTGTATGCTGGACTGGATGTGAAAAAATATAAAATATAAATATTAAATAAATATAAAATATATTAAATAAATATAAAATATAAATATAAAATATTAAGAGACAAAAGGGCAACAGTGTAACTGAACAGCTTGTTTTCTTTCAAATACCCTGGAGCAATATCTTTTTCCCCTACTTCTACCCATCCTTTCATTCTGAAAACTGATTTTAAAACAGGTGGTGTCAGTGTTCAAAGTGTTGTACAGTTATTTTTATATAACTGTTGTGTGCAAGACCATTTTTATTATTACATTAACGTGAATTTGTATGTGTGTATTTTTGTCAGTTATCAAATGTGAGAAAGAAAAGTTATGATCTACTTAAGTGGGAATATATTTCAATTGTTCATGATCAGTAAATGGTAACAACTGATACTATAAGTAAACAGATCATATTTACTTCTGTGTCAAACACTTTCAGAATCATAACTCTTAATTTGAAGGGGAAAAAATTAGACACTGGATGAAAATTCCTTTGCTTTTATTAATAAATTAAGATTCAGAAGTAGACTGATTAAAAAGTCTGTTGGGCATGTATGCTCCAAATATTGTGCTTAGAAACCTTTCCTTCATGGAGAGTGCAGGACAAACGGGTGGGTTTTATCAGCTACAATTATCTAAAGGTTTGTCTGAAAGAGAATATTTGACTTTATATCTTCAGTTGATTTACCTTAACTTAGAATACTCCTTTGCAGTCATAGTCCAAGAGCAGAAATGTGCATGCAAGCATTAATTGTACCTGTGACCACAAATGCAGGATGTAGCAAAATCTCATTTTCCCTTTGTGCTGCTGCAGTCTGGCATAATAAGGAAACTCAGAAATATTTCATGATATTCTGTGATGTAAGAACTATTTTTGTATCCCGAATGGATTTTAATGGCTTTGGAAGAAAAGTGCTCCTTCTCTATCTCCTGTGTACACAAAAATTCGGAATGTTACCAGACTGAGATAGAAATCCTGAATATTTAATGAGGATGTGCTACTGACAACTCAAAAAAAAAGCAAAAAGCACAGGACTATTTTACCATCTTTCTCCATCCTGTTCAGTATTTCAACCTACAAGAGAACTTGATCTCTAAACTTGTTAAATAGTCTTATTTTAAAGTGGGCTGAACATGACTCTGGTGATGTTGGCATTGAACTCATAGTTGGGTCTTTCATGGGATTTTTTTATTATTTTGCTTTTGTTTTGGGGTTTTGTTTTTTGGGGTTTTTTTTTTAAATCTTTTAAATCTTTACATCTACCAGCTACAACAGCATGGGCCACATCAGCTTCAGCTGGGGAGGGGAGGAAGAGGGGAACAGATTGCACGTGCAAATTGTAGCCTAGCTTTTATTAACCAAGCTCAGCACTGCAGGCTTTTTAAATGGTGCCTTCCTTAAATTTTAGCTTTTATATTTTTCAGGTTCTCTGCCGCTTTAGTGTGTATTTCTCGGCTTCACATTATGGGATGGTGAGCTCTCTTCACAGAGCAGGGAGACAAAACAATTCCTGCTCCAGCTGGGCACCAAGGACAAATGATCCAAAGCTCAGGCCCAGGAGCACAAACAGCGTGGGCTGGAGAGAGAAAAACAAGCAGGATGGGAGTGCCTGGGCTAAAGCTGGAATGGGACAATGAACTGCAAGGTGCAAATGGAGCAGAGCTGATCCCAGTGAGAGCCCCCGGGAGCGCTCGTGCATTTTGGGACCGTTTTGGTTCCTCTTGGCTGCAGCCCTGGCTGGGCTCTGGTGCTGCCCAAGGTGGGTCCATGAGGAGATCCTTTTAACAAATCCCTGCTTCATTCTGTAACTCTGCCCAGCCTCTGCTCTAGGGCAGCCTGCACAAGGCATCAAAAGGACCTCAGCTGGTCACTACATTGCTGCCTAGCAGAACATTGTCTGCTCTTCCCCCAGCTGGTTGGAGGATTGACTGGAGACCAACCCCCCAGGATAAAGGTATCCTTGGAGACTCTCTCCTGACATGTCAGCAGTGGGATGCACACTGTCCTTCCGTGCCATGGGATGTTCCAAGCTGCAGGAGCACCCCCTTGGTCCCCAGCCCTGTGTGGGAGTGTGTGACAGCAGCTGTGCACAGTGACATGCTGTGCCTGTGTTTGGTGAATGTTCCAAATCTGGGTCGAACAATATTTGCTCGGGCACGGAGAAAGTCTGGGAATTTGATCTTGGCATGTGCCTGGAGCCAAAAATACAGTGCAGCAGATGGGCATGGCTGAAATTCACCCCTGTTATCCCAAATGTCACTCTGAAGGTTCTCAGAGACTTTCAGGCTCCCAGTAGACTCAGTTGCGCCAGCGGTGCCTGACTGTAATGAGCTGGACCTGTCAGAAGCAAGTCCCAGCCAGCACATTAATTCACTAGCTTTACAGATGTGATTCTTTAGAAGATCCTTGGAATAGAGATTTTTGTGATTTAGACTTTGAATTACCACCCTCTGCAGTGTCTGGCTCGCAGTTTGTGTCCTGTTAAACATACCTGTGAGCATGCTTAGGAATGTAACTAAATTGCTGTTACTGGAGGGGTGCTTTATTGGCACCCAGGAAAACCTATTCACAAGTGGGAAACAGTCTCTGATTTCTCAGTGCTTTAGCAGAAGTCCCCTCAGTTCTTCTGTAGGATAATGTAACAAAGAGCGTGGGTATGAACTTAACATTTTGTTTGTTCAAGGAACAAATTGCACTTAGGCTGGCCCTCAATCCACAGTTACCTCTTCAGAGTTTTCCTTTGTACATTGAAATGACAAAAGATAGCAGATGCCAAATGCAGCTTTTTAAACCATACCTAGAGTGAATAGCTAATAGCTTCCTGATTTACTACTGCTGCACGCTTCAAGCTTTGCAGGTAACTTCATTTTTGAGACTGAAGTGCCTATTTTTATTTCATTTATTTTTTAATCAATGGTGTTTTGATCAGTATCTGCTGCCTATGAAACTTGTTTGGGTTAAGATTTCATGATGAATTTGAAATGGCCCAGATTCATTTAAGAGGTTGTCTTAAAATACCTCTGATAGACTTGAGCAATTTATGATTATATTTCAGAGCTAGCTGCTGACTTCAGAGCAAAATCAAAACCACCTCACAATTCACAGTTTTGTTTGGCTTAAGATTTAAATCCAGTTCACAGAAAGGAAGGGCTGAACTCTCCACCCCAAGATCTGCTCATCATTTTGCAGCTGTAGAATACTGGAATGCAATTATTATTAGCAATCTAAATGAAAATGTTGCTTTTCTCCTATACAGGGCCCTGTTTTAACTAATAAGTCCTTCTGTAATTATTGTGGGGGTGCTGTACTGCTAAAATATTCAAATATGAATGACATTACAAGGAGTTCTCTGGGAAGAATAAGGAATCATGCTACAATCATAAAGAGATTGCAGTTTAAAGCAACTAAATGCAGATACATGGAAAAAGGGGAACTAAAATGTTTGGGATTTGTTCCTTTGTCTGCCCAGATAGTCTTTATTTCATCAGTCTTCGTGGAGCAACCTCACAGTTGTTTCACATTCCCAAAGAGCAACCTAAATCTGATTCAATGAACACCTGTGTAAAGCAGATTTCATTTCAAAAAAATGTGTCTAATTTATTCTTTTACTCAAACAAAATGCAGCTTCGGTTGTTGTTGGCTTTTTTTTTCTTATTAATTAAGAAATAAACCATTATTTTCCCATGATGTATGTAATTTTAAGTTTCTAAGAAGATACACTGCATGAAAAACTTCACAAGCTCTAGCAGCACTGATGTTCTTGTGCCTTGCACCAGCACAGTCATGTGCAAAAAGCATGACATTTTAAGATGTGCTTTCTTTTTTCCTTTTATAATCTGAGAAGAATTTTTGTTTGTTAAATCTGAGAGGCAAAGTGCCTCTTTTAGATTTTTGCCTCTTTTAGACTTTTGACGTACAGGTTCTTGGCAAATGTCATTGCTTTGTTTTAGCTAATACAAATAACCATGATTATCTAGAGGAAATAAGCAGAAAGGAATGCTCTAATTATGTTAATAAACACATTAAGAGGGAATCCTTGTCAGTTTAAAAAAAATATTTTGGTCTTATTTGCATTTCAGACCTCTGGAATAAATCCAGGGCCAGAGCTCAGCTTGGGTACTTGCTCTGGATGCTGAAGCTACAGAGGTAAGGAACTGCCTGAAATGTCTTCCTGTAGCTGCATTATGGTTATGGAAAGGGATGGGAATTACTGAAGCAGTGGGTTCCCAGCCTTCTGACATTTGCTGCATTCCCCTTGTGCAGATCTTCTGTACCTTAGCCCAGCATTGTGGTAAATCTGATTGCCTGCAAAATAAAACTCCAGAATTACTTTCTGTTGTACGTGGGTTTGAAAATGCTCAACTCAAGCTGTTGAGTAAACTGCATTTCATCCAGATTTAACAAAAAATTGGCAATCATTAAATGCTGCTGTGCATGAGATTCATACAGCAGTGATAAACTCTCAGTCCCCATCAGACTGAAGGTTCTCTGCACACTTTACAAACTCAAACTCTAAAGGCAGAAAATAGAAATGAAAACTAGAAAAAGTGAAATGAAAAATAAGCTACAAAAAAAATCTTGTACCATGCAGCTATTAGTTATTCAGCATTTAACTGCCTTGCAAGGGTTTTGAAAACCAGCAAATGGTCAGACATTTGATTTGAAAAGAAGTATTAAGAGAAAAAAACCCACAAACATTACTCTCTTAGGCTGAGATATTGCTAATTAGAAGAGATGCAAGTAAATTTTTAAAAAATATTGTGAAAGAGTCAAAGGAAGTCAAACATTTTTTGAAACTTGGCAAGTCTAGCTCAGGTTCTCTTGATTCTGGGTTCTTTTCACACAGCACTGAATACATTTAGAAGCTTCCAAAATTAATGGGGATTTTTAAATAATGCAACAGACTAAATCCTAAATTGGGGCCTGTCATTTCACTTTTTTTTTTTTTTAGTTAAACAGTGAAATCTGTAGGCTGCAAAAGAAGATCATGCAGTGCCCTGGATGCAGACATCTCTCCTGCTGGCTGGGTAAGCATGGGATAAATATGGGATGGCTGCTGCCTGCCTGCCTGTCTGTGGGTGTCACTTGTGCCCCTCCAGAAGGACTGGGTGTCACTTCATCCCTCTGGGATGCTACAGAGCCACAGGAGTCACAGGTACATCCCAACAACCCCATTTGGTCACCACATGGGAACAACTAATCTGCTGCACAGAGCCACCATGGAGGAGATCAAACACACCTTCTAATTAATTGCTCAGGTGTTTGTTCAGAAATGGAGAATCACCCAAATCCTGAGCTCTTAAGAACCAGCTGCCAGCGAGGTAAAACTGCCTGCCTGCCAGGCTCTGGTGTGTGCAACAGAAACAAAAGGCAAACTAAGGAGTGTCTCTTATCTGTGTCTTACCAAGAACTTCCATAGAGGTGATGAACTTAAAATAAAGAAAGATATCTAAGTAATTGTCAGATTTTTAAGTACGGCTAGACCATCCCCTAAATTTATTTTAAAAATGATTATTCAGGCAGTGCCACTTAACAAAGCCTGATCCTGAGGGAAAGGACTTCAATCCACAGTGGTTATTTGTTGTTCACTTACTGCACACAAACCTTCTCTTAATCAATCATTCAGGTTTTTCTGGTCCTTAATCCTTAATGGTCCTTAATGAAATGCTCTTCATTGGTTTTTGCCAACTTCCTGAAATTGAAGAAAACAACAAGAAAGATCTCTCAAATAAACCTTAGTAGTTACTAACAACAATTGTAGATACCCCTTTATTAATTAGGCTGTAATAAGCCTATAAACAATGCAAATGGGGTGTTTAGGGGGTTGTGTCTCTTTTTCAGCTCTCATCTGCCCATTGCAGCCTTGCTGAAGGATCTGCAATTCAGCTGTTGACGAGAGCACCTGCCCTCAGTGAATGGTTCCTCCATTTCTCCTTCCTCAGTAAATGATTCCTCCAGAAAAGTCCTCCAGAGTGGCTCATCAGCTTCCTCCTCGAGGAGTGAAAGGCTCTGGCTAAAGGCACAAGAGACATCAGCTGGTAGGGCCATCCACAAAACCTTCCTTCAAGTGTCTGGGAAGTGAAGGGACACCTGGACAGGGACATGGTGCCACTGAGAGCCCAGACACAGCTTCTGCACTCAAGAGGTTGTCCCAGTGGGATAGAAGGGACCAGGGGCTGGATGGTTCCATGTCACAGGACTTCCACCAGCATTGCTTGGGGATCAGCAGAGACCAGAAAATAAAGAAGGCCTCGTTCTCCACATTAGAGTGAAAAGGAGTGAGCTCTGACAGAGCACAGACCAAGCAGACAGGAACAGTCCCTGTGCCTGTCACTGCTGCGTCACCCAGGCACTTTCAATCATTCTGAGGATTCATTATTTAAATCTTAAAATGCCTCTCTGAAACTCAGCAGAGATATTCCTGCTTTCAATAATACATTTGCAATAATGCTTTCCTCCCTCCTTCAGACCTCTTTGAAATCAAGCACTGCAGTCTGTGACATGGTGACAGTTTTGCATGAATTAATGAAAAAGAAGTTGCAAGTGGTTGACCAAGATTTATTTATTACTCTTAGACTGACCGTGTATCCATGTTGCTCTTCTGAAAAGAAAATTAAGAGAAGAAGGAACTGAAAAAGAGCTCTTGGAATGTATGATTTAGAATTTATTCTGTACCTCAATCTACAGGATACAATTGTAAGAATCAAGGCTTCTGGCTTGAGGTGAAAATTCTTGCTCTATATTGTAAGATTGCTTTCCTGGTATTGCTTAACATGCTAAGAGGATGTGAAAAGGAATGTTTCCAATACTGGAAAACGTAAGTCCAAAGTTGGTCACTTAACAGATAAAGGCTAACTATTATTTAGTCCCTTTTGTTTAAAAAGAAAATTATTAATCATCTTGGCAACAAAACACCAAGACACAAAACATTAACAATCCTGCTGAATATTTTATTACATACTCTTTATGATAAAAACCAAAAAAAGCAAAATCTTCATTATCCAAGCACAGAAGTGACACCCAATCTTTCTGAAGCAATGCCCTGCACTCTGGAACGTGTTGAGTTGGAAATACGAGTCCTCTGAGTCTCCTACTCCCTTCATTTGCATGCACTCCTGTTTCACAGCCCTGCTTCCTTCAGCACCTCAGCCTTCCCCAGAAATTCTGTGTTTGCCTCTGCCCGTCTGGGGCAACAGCCACAGGCAAGGAGCAGGGCAAGGAGGCTGCCAGCAGCAGAGGGCTTGCACGGCCCATGCCAGCTCAAACACAAGCACTTCCTCTTGCTGTTTTCCTGCCTCCTGAGGCCAGCCAACCAAAGATGGCATTTCTCCATTCCTGGAACACCTGGTGTAGGCTCTCAATGCTCATAATTATCCTCCCAGCCCTCTGCAGGTGCAGGGCAGGTTCTCTGAGAACACAGCTCTACAGTGGATACGTTCACCTATAAATCTTAGTGAAACACATGCCATAGGATTCAAAATGTGTTTATATTTTTATAATTTTTCCTGAAAAGGCAATAGCAGTTGGAATAATGTTACATTATAGGGTTATGAAGCAAAATCTCTAGCTCTTAGTAAATGCAGGGCTTTCTACTACAATAAAACCTTCATGTCAGCACCTTAAGCTGCTGGATCACTTTTGCCTTTACAATCTTCACCACTCAGTCAGTTTTTACCCCTTCTTGCTGCTGGATCACTTCTGCCTTTACAATCTTCACCACTCAGTCATTTTTTACCCCTTCTTGCTGCTGGATCGCTTCTGCCTTTACAATCTTCACCACTCAGTCATTTTTTACCCCTTCTTGCTGCTGGATCGCTTCTGCCTTTACAATCTTCACCACTCAGTCATTTTTTTACCCCTTCTTGCTGCTGGATCACTTCTGCCTTTACAATCTTCACCACTCAGTCAGTTTTTACCCCTTCTTGCTGCTGGATCACTTCTGCCTTTACAATCTTCACCACTCAGTCAGTTTTTTACCCCTTCTTGCTGCTGGATCGCTTCTGCCTTTACAATCTTCACCACTCAGTCAGTTTTTACCCCTTCTCTCAACACAGGCTTTCACTTCTCAGGCATTTGTCTTCACCCTCTGCCAGTCGACCCCTTGCTGTCCTCATCTCGCACGGCAGCTCCAGGAGCACCTTCCCACGTGTGCCCTGGCTGCCAGCTGCTGTTGTGGTGCACGCTGGCTCTCACACAGGCTCTGACCTGTGTGAGCCACCACCTGCTCCTCCTTTGGCTGAGCACGGCTTGCCTGCACAGATGGTGAGGAACGGCACGCACCGCCCACTTGTCTCTCTGTGCCTCTCTCCATATGGTTCTTGTGTTGGACCTGGAAACAAACTGGAGCAGTTGGTGGGACTAGGAAATTAATTTCATTAAGCTCAGCAAAGTTGCTGTTAAAATTCCTCGTGTTCTTGTACTGATGTGAATGGCTGAGTGAGTCAGGTAAGGCTCAGATGGGAACTGGCAGTTCCCTTGATTTTTACTGGGGTCAAATCCCCCTGTGCTGTGCATAAAGCTTACTCTGTGGCATGTCTGTAAGCCACTTTAGCATATGAGTGAGTTCCTCATCTCCCCAAGAAAATCATCTCATGACAGGTGTGAGATTGTGCAGCATTAATATCTGTACGTGCACACTGCATAATATCTGTACATTTCATAGTATCTGTACATGTACATTTCATAATATCTGTACATTTCATAATATCTGTACATGTACATTTCATATCTGTGCATGTACACTGTATAATAGCTGCACATGTACAATTCATAATATCTGTAAATTACACTGCATAATATCTGTACATGCACACTGCATAGCATCTGTACATGTATATTTCATAATATCTGTAAATGTACACTACATAATATCTGTACATGTACAGTGCTTAATATCTGCACATTTCATAATATCTGTAAATATTCACTGCATAATATCTGTACATGTACACTGTATAATATCTGTACATGTACACTGTATAATATCTGTACATGCACATTTCATAGTATCTGTACATGCACATTTCATAATATCTGTAAATGTACACTGTAGAATATCTGTAAATGTACACTGTAGAATATCTGTACATGTTCTGATGCTGCACAGGATTACACAGTCTTGGAAATGGATAATGCCACTTGCTCCTTTTGGTGGTGGTAGGGGAGATAATATTAAAGCAACCCGATATTAAAATGGATGAATTATTTCTATTTCGATGATAGATTCAGTTATATCCTCTTTGCACTTAAAAGGAACTGATTAAAAATGTCAAGATTTCAGGACCTAGGATAACATCTCAAAGGGAGCCTGTAAATGTTCACGAGTGTAACTTCCATTGTAAGATTTAGCTCCCCCTGAGGCTCAGTGTCAAAGGTCAGAATTATTTCACAGATATTTTTGATATATTTGTTTCTCAGCCACCTGGGACCAAATCCCCAGGAAGGAGCTGCAACATGAGGGAATTTCTGTGTTGTGGGGTGGAGCACGGCCATCCAGGCTGTTGAAGGTGATAGAATGCTGATTTAGGGCTCAGCTGCATGGCTAATGCAGCCCAATATGGAAATGGGCTGGTGGAATTCCTGAAGAGCCACAACCAGTTCCTGCTGAGAGCTTCTGCTTCCCAGCACATGGGGCAAGAATGTATATTGTGGCTTCTAGCCATGTGAAGGTCTGGGCATAGAGCTCATAGAGCTATGGAATCTGGCAACCATGAAAAGTAGGGATATTCATGATGGAGACACCTGCCCCTACTCCAGTGGTTACTTTATGTACTTTAAATATTTCTTTTTAATCTTATTTTCAACATTTACACTATAAATCTTCTATAAACCAGCCTCTGGAACAGGGGCTGGGATCCAGGTGTCTCTGCCCCTCACTGAATGTTCCTACCACAAGGCTGTGGTGTCATATTCATTGCTTCTCCCTTTTTTACCACAGATATTTTTTATTTATTTATACAAAGTGAAACAGATTCATCATCAAGGCTGGCAAGATTAACAAAATATTCCATGGACAGGAATTTAAAGCACAGTTGAAGAATGAGAGGAATTTGCTACCCAGCACTCCAGCCTTTGTGACTGGTGATTTTGGGAAGCTGCTCCATGTGCTCACCACGCGCCTCTGGGATTTTTTCTCAGGTGATACAGGTGGAGGAACTGTACTTGAGAATCCTTCCAGGCATGACTTGGACACAGAGAATTCAGCTCTGCTGACACTGCAAGACTCCTGAACAAGCCCAGAAGTGAAACTTTAGCACCTGGTTTGACACTAGAAGCAGAGCACTGTAGAGGCAGCTGAAGAATTTTTGGATGCAGGCACATTTGAAAATCCCACTAAATACTTATTTGCATCTTTAGATACTTATCTAACTACAATAATTTGATTCCAAATCAAATTTGTTTCCTGAATATTAAGGCTTAGCATTACAATTTTTTCACTCTAAAAGAAACTTCCTAACATGGCTCAGAAGGGGATTGTCATTAATAAGTTATTAATGAGCCTGTACCTTTGATTGTGTGCATTACATGTCGAGTGAGAATTGTTTCAAATTAATTTTTTTTTGCTAATCAGTAGAACAAGTATTCATTCTTAGCTTCCCTTTACTCTGAGAGAGTTGGTCATTTTCCTTGCAAGACACTAGTTAAAATTCACTTTCAGCCTACATTTCTGTTTCTCAGCTGTTTAAGCAGAACTCATTTTTTCAGTCTTACTAGGAAAAGATGCTTTGAAAATATCTGTTCCATTTCCTAGGAAAAAAGTTGCACACTTATAAATCACAAAATCAGAAAGCATAAAACTTAGTGTGCTTACAGAACTACTTAAAAATAAGAGTAATTTGCTGACATTTTTTGGTACTGTTAGCTCTGGAACACAAGTTAAAATGGAACTGACACCAAAGATCATATTCAGGTTAGTAAATATCTTGATTTCTCAGTGTTGTCTCCCAGAACTGCAACAAACCAGGTTATATGAAAGAGCATTGAAATTCCTGTTAGAGGAACTTGTGACTTCCTTGTATTTCTACAGCATATTTCTAAGAATTAGGGAAAAAAAAACCCAGCAAAACCACCAGATAAAAAAAAAAAAAAAAGAGAAATAGGGCTCCATCCTACAAGCATTTATGTATCCACTCAAATTTGTTGAGTGAGAAGTTTTTTAAGTGAATATTAAAAAAAAAAAAAAAAAGGAACAGTGGAAGAGTTAAACTTAACTCAGTGATCAGAAAACGAAACACCAATTTGAAGCACAAAATAACCAGAGCATCGATTTGAACCAGCCAGTGTACTTGTAATTATCACTTTTAAAAGAAGGTGAATATTTGCCTTCAAAACCAGTACTTCAGGTGGCTTCAAAATTATAACATACAGAATTTTTAAAAGTTATTTTTTCCTGAACCCAAACTGATGAGAGAAATTTATGGCATAATTATCTAATGTTAGCAAAAACCAGCAAAGCAAATTTCTGGGACAGTCATTCAAATATGATGAAGGTTGGCATCTTTAAAAATAAGAACCAGCAAAACAGAGTGCTTGTAATCACGTTGATATACATTTCTTTTAAAAATAACAGGTCACTGCTAAAAGTGTGTTTTACAACCCAAAGCACACGTTTTCCACAGACCAGGATTCACTATTGCAGAAAAAAAACCTCTGCATAATGTGAATTCTCAGTTGCAATAAAATGGAATCACTCTTTGAAAACGAGATTCCCTCCATGGGCATCATGAAAAAAAAATTTCCATTCACATGTATTTTACAAGAGCCTGGAGTGACAGAACAAGGAGAAACAGCTTCAAACTGACAGAGAGTAGGTTTAGATTAGATATTAGGAAAAAATTCTTTAGTATGAGGGTGATGAGGCCCTGGCACAGGCTGCCCAGAGAAGCTGTGGCTGCCTCATCCCTGGAAATTTTCCAGGCCAGGTTGGATGGGGCTCTGAACAACCTGGGCTAGTGGAAGGTGACCTTTAGGATCCCTTCCAACCCAAAATATTCCATGATTCTGCTGACAAAAGATACATAGGCAAAAATAAAAATATATAAAAGTTACAAAAGATAACCTTTAAAAGGATGCAGTCACACTCTTTCCTCTCCAGAACTGGAATTTTACTCCTTCATTTTAGCATGATCATTCATGTAAGCTAAAAGTAATCCCATTCCGTTCTGAACATTCCTTATTTTGAAATAGAAAGTTTGTACTTTCTTAAATGCCTCTAGTGGAAGTATAACAGACTTAGAGAGACTGAAAACTCATTTCTGTGCTTGGAAAAAATCTGAATCAGCCTATTCTTTACAGTTCATAAGGATTCTAATTGTTTTCCTAATACAGTAATTGTAATTCTTTCTATGCACACCACAATGGAAGGCAATGGAAATTTTCATAAATTAATGAATTTGATTTGTCATCAAGTGAATGTTCTCCACAATAGAGGACTTAATTTTTATTTACTACGTACCTCAGTAATGTATTGACATTCCCCTTATGAAGAAAACCTTAAAATTGTGAATTAAATGAAACACATGCAGTGTGGGTGTTGTGAGTATGCCTGCACTCAACTCCAAAATAATATTATTTACTACTTCTCTGCTGAAAATGGTATAAAAATAATCTAATTCACAAGGTAAATATGTTTCAATGCCACATTCACTATTAAAATCATTGAATCAGCGAGATAACTCACACATTAATTTTTTAACTACATATTACTCTGGATGCTTAATGAGTTGCATGAAAAATTTGTAATTTTCCAAACTTTGAATTGAATTCCATGTGATATTCTGCGAAATGCTACTGAAGTCAGAAAAATGCTCATATTTGTAAATAAGCATATTTTTAAGTGCTCCAGTAAACACACATATAAATCTGTCATGCAATGCACTGGGCATTACCTAAACTACTGAGGATTTTAATGACTTAGTATTGTTGTAAAATAATTTGAGATCCTAACACAGAAAATAGCATTCAAGTCCAGAACATTACCAGCATGTGTAGATTTTAATCACAGTACATTTCACAAATTAGGCAAATTTAACTCTACTCAGTCAATTAATATTCGGTAGCAGTATAAAAATGTATATAGAATTATCCATATGCAATGTCATAAGAAATTGAGGAAAGTTTAATGACAAGGAATAAGAGAAAAAAAAATTTAAAAAAATGTAAGAATAATTACCATAAGTATAGACCAAGGGTGGTAAAATTGAAAATGTATGCACAGGATTGTCTCTGTTTCTTCTTTCCCCACCCCATGGCACTCTTCAGCAGGACATGGTGCAGAATTTACTTCATTTTCACTATTGCTTCTTTACCCCCAGAAGAGCATCTCACTTAGCTCGAGAAAAGA
Source organism: Vidua macroura (assembly GCF_024509145.1). Taxonomy (NCBI): domain Eukaryota; kingdom Metazoa; phylum Chordata; class Aves; order Passeriformes; family Viduidae; genus Vidua; species Vidua macroura. Next base: position 2,821,844 of record NC_071575.1, read on the forward strand.
CTGCAGGGAGGTGTGGACAAACCAAACAGGTGCTGACCTGGAGAGCTGGGCTAAACATTTCCATGGTGAGATCTCTGCCCCTCTCCTTTAGTCAGGGAAATCATTGTTTCTCCCATTGGATGGAGAACTGTAAATCCCTGAGAGGATCAGGTAAAAGTGCTGTTACTAATGACATGTAAAATTCACTTCATCTTCTTCACCAGCGACAAAGGATGAAGTGACTCTGAGACAGATGATTACATCTTGGGGAACAGTCAGCTGTCCAAAAATTCTTTACACCTCCTTTTCTTCACTATCCCTTTCCTGCTCTTTGTTGTCCAGAGCAAACTGCTTTTTTTTTTTTTTTTTTTTTTTTTTTCCTCAGTTAAAGCCAGTTCAGCTTTTTTAACTAACTTGATGTTCACCTTTATTTTCTTACAGACCTTTCTGTGTAACCCATGAAACTTCCTGGGTTTGTCTCCTTTGCAGTCTCCAAGAAGTCTCTGCCACCACCGTGGAAGATTGTGCTGTAAATGGAAAGTAGGAGGGGTAATTTCTGGTTTTCACTGAAGTGTGAACGGCTGCAGTTTCTTTGGTGAATGACTGATACAGTGACCTCATCATATGGAATGGTTCCTATTTTCTCTGGGTTATTATAGACACCTGTTCATCAAAAGGAGGCTGAGTCTGCGAGTGCCAAATAGATGCAGCACCAGAACTTCAGGGAAGTCTTGAGCTGTTGACTATTTGCAGGGGTAGAGCTCTGCCTTCCCAGAATTTCTCTTCTCTAGAGAAGGAAGACAGAATTTTTAGGTGACTATATGCTCAACATACTGTTTAAGGAGTACCCGTCAGCTGTAGACAGCCTAATCCAGTGGAATCATATCCTGAAGAATGAAATAACACAAATACCCTCCTGCCCTTCCCCTTCTTTTTGTGTGTCCCTGCACAGGAAATCTCCTCAATGGTCATTATTTCTCATTTTCTGTGCAACTCGTGTTCTGTTTGGCTCATCACCTGCCATGCTTTCCCACCTGATAGTGATTTTGATGGAGACTCTAAAATTAAATCACTGCTGCCTTTTTGTGAAAGATCTTCACAACCTAGGTACCTGAAACGCCCCTGGATAGTAGATGAATAACTGACAATTGCATTGTTTCATTCAGAAACATTCAGAAGTAGTATTTTTATCAAAGCCCACGTGGCCACAGCAAAGTTCATCTTCCCAATACATGAGAATTTGTGCCTTGACTTTGTGAGCCTTGACTTCCATCATGCTACCTAATGCAGGATGTGAGAATCTATATACCAGGAAAAAGGACTCTTAATTTGACTTTCTTCTGTCAACTCCAGTGCAGAAAGTGGCAGATGCCTTGGGGAGGTCTGCTCTGTTTCATGTGAGACTGGAAAGAACCTAGAATGTGTCCAGCCAAAAAAAAAAAAAAAAAAAAAAAAAAAAAAAAAAAAAAAAAAAAAAAAAAAAGCTGCTGCTTGTAATCTAAATAGAATGATTAATGTGTTAGGTTAAGGAATTAAAAGAATATAGTCAATTATCTGCTCTGATCTATGTATTATAATTCTAAATGGGGTGGCAGCAAAGAAATTAAGGTAAGGGAGTGCTTATTCCTCTAGTTCTTCTTTTTGTTTTCATTATTTTATTTAAAGTGTCAACATTTCTGGTATCAGGAGGTGTAAGTGTAAAGTAACAAAGTGGAGATAAATTAAGATGTAAGCAAATGCTGCTTGGTGGCGAGTATTAGGTCAAAAGTCTGATCTATCTGATTTGCAACTGCTGCATGTGTGTTATCCAGTGTTGCAATATCCATTTATTTGCATTTTGTTCTGATGTATCTAGAGTTAGAAACACATGAAAGATGATATTTTTATTTAAAAAAATGTGAAAAAGAGTCATGTAATTATTACTATCTGGGTACTTGTTCTGTCTGTGGGAGGTTGATGTTTAGGGTAGATGGAACCAGCTATGTTTTTCTAGGTGTGTATGGCAACCTGCTGAGTGCTGTCTCACCAGAATAAACTCCAAACCTTTCCAGCTGTTCTTAATCTGGCCCCTTAACCTTTAAAAAAAACCAGAGGCTTTCCATTCCTCAGAGCCAAACTTAGCTAACAATATCTAAGTTGTTTTCAAACCAAGCTTCAAACATAAAAATGACTAATAAATCCATATTCCATAATAGTTAGGCTGGAAAACTATCATTTTAAAACAGACTCAGTTTTTATGACCCATTTCTAATAAAAATCCCAAGTATGCTTCACTAATGCTACCATTTCAGATACTCAGATCCCGCATGATAGGCATGATATCCAGATAGATGCACCAATAAACATGTAAAGGCTATAAATCTGTCTCAAATCAGTGATTTGTGGATGTGCGAGGGGGAAGAGGGCTGGGAAATTCTGTTTTCTAATCTGTTCGTTTCCTGACTCTTAATGCCCTGTCACTTCACAGCTGGTGATTGTATTTTTCTGTGGTTTGTATTAAGTGCTAAATACATTACCCCGCGCTCTTCGGGGGACCCGGGGCTTTGCACAGACTTAGTCTGCACCTGATCCCACTCGTGTGAAGACCAATTTTGGGCAGGCCAGGGGCAGGGCCAGAGTCTGCCCCGAGCAGAGAGTGAGGCAGGTTTTGAGGAAGGAAACAGCGGCTTTTGGATGGAGCTCCAGCCTGGAAACCCATAACGCTTCGGAGGACCGTAGCCCGCTGGCTTTGGGATCGCAGCTCGGGCTTCCTATTAAAACAACAACGCAACGCGTAATAATAACTCATAAACATCCATCTTCCTGACTCTTTTACGGCCTCGTAATTGCCCCCACCCTGACAGGCGGATTTATGCCCTGGCTGCCAGCGGCCGGTGCCAGGGAGCTCCTCCGGGGGAGCGCGGGGCAGGGCCGGGCTGCCCTTGCCGGGAGTCGCTCCGGCAGCTTTGGAAGCGGCAAAGCCCCCGCTTTTCCCCTCGGTCGCCTCCATCGCCCCGCTCCGCCGCTCGGCTTTGGCCGCTTGCTCGGTGCACGTTTGCTCCAGGGCTTTGGGCAGCCTCGTCTCCCGGCAGGGGGGAGCGCTTTTCCCCTGTAAAGCTCCAGGACTATCCCTGCAGCGTTCAGGAGGGAAATCCTCTCCTTTTCGCTCGTCCTCTTTTTCTCTTCCCAAGCAGGCTTACGTTCAAGTTTCTCCCGCAGGTCTCTTTCTCGCCCTCCCGGCAGGACTTCGCAACTTCTGCCGCGGTTCCGCTGGCCTTTTATTTGCTTTGTTCTTTTAGCCCTGGCCTTTATTATTTCTTTTTCCCCTGTAATTTCTCATTCCCCGCAATGCACAAGGACCGGGAGGCTCCTTCCCTTTGCCCGCGGGGCAGGACCCTCCGCCGGGCAGCGCCGTTCCGCCTCCGCCGGGAGCGCCCGCAAGGCAAAGGATGGCCTAGAAATTAAGCAGCACTTCCGAGGTGGTACATCTGCCTCTCCCCCCCCCGCCCCCCGCCCATTTTCTTACACCGCCTAGGATTTCTCCGTGTGTCTCCCAGTCCTGTACTTTTAAAGAGAAATTTCAATTTGCCGCCCCGAGCCCGAGGTGCTCGCGGAGAGGCGCGGCGCTGGCCTCTCGGGGAGGAGGCGAGCGCGGGGCGAGCGCGGCGCTCCGCACGAAAGGCCGGCGCTGCAGCGGCGGGGAGCGCCCCCGGCCCGCCGCCCCCCCCGGTCGGCAGTCGCTGACCGCGGGGTCGCTCCCGGACCCTGCCCCGCTGCCAATAGCCCCGGGGGCGGGCGCCCATCGCGCCTGGGTGCGCGGGGGAGCCCACCGAGCCCATGGGCGGCGGCGGGGCGGCAGCGGCGGAGCGAGGGGCGCCCGCCCGGACCGCGCCGCTGCCGCCGCCGCGGGAGCCCTGGCGCCGCCGGAAACTTTCCTCGGCGCTCAGCGCCGGCTCCCTCTCGGTGCTGCTGGCCCTGGCGGCGAGGCTGGCGCGGGGGGAGCGCGGCCGGGGCCCGCGGGGCTGGGGCTGTGTGCCGCCCGGCGCGGTGCCCCTCTGCCTGGCCGGCGCCTTCTGGGGCGCGGGGCGCTGCCCGGTGCGGGGCGGCGTGCGGCCGCGGGCGGCGGCGCTGCTGCTGCTGCTGCTGCTGCTGGCCGCCTGCTGCGGGGGGGAAGCGGTGGCGCAGACGGCGCTGGCGGCGGGGGAGGAGGAGGAGGAGGAGGAGGAGGAGGATCACTTGCTCTCCCTCGCCGCCACGGGGGTGGTGCTGAGCTGCCTGGCCGCCGTGACATGGCTGGTGCTGAAGCTGAGGCAGGGCGTCCTCATGCTCGCCGTGACTAGCGCGGCCAAGACCACGTCCCTCGTCGCCTTGGAGAGGGTCCCGGCGTCCTGGCGGCCCTACCTGGCCTACCTGCTGGGGCTGCTGGGCATCCTTCTGGCCGGCTACGCCGACCGGCTGTGGCCCCCGCGGCGGGCCGCCCCGCTGGCCGAGCCTCCCGCCGCCCCCCCGGCCGCGGACGAAGCCCCGGTGCTCAGGCGGCGGCGGCGGTCCAGCTCCATGATCTCCCCCGAGATGTCGGGCGGCGGCGGCAGCAGCGGCAGCAAGACCCACCGGAGGACCTCGCTGCCCTGCATCCCCCGGGAGCAGGTAGGGCAGGGGCTGGGGGGACTCGGGTCCCAAACTTTGCCGGGGGTCCCGGCGGCGGCGCGGGGAGCTGCGCCCTCCCGCCGCTCCTGGCCGGAGGGGCCGCGCACGGTGCGGGCTTTCCGCGGCGAGGAGAGCCCCGGGACGCCTCGGGACGGGGCCGGGGGGGAAGCCGGGCTGAAGCCGGGCTCTCCGGACCAGTCTGACTTGCCCCGGCTGCGGGCAGAGGGCTCGGGGTGTGCTTTTCCCTTACAGCTGTCACCGGCGCTGGCTTTTCCTAAAGCTGGCAGAGGGTGGGCTGGGGTGGACGGTGCCCGCTTGGCTCTCGGGGCCGGTGGGAACCTGCCCTCAGCGCAGCCCTCGGGTTTCCCAGCATCACTTAGGAGCCCCGCTGCTTCAAACCTGTAGTTGCCCGGAAAGGTAGCGCAGCCTTTTAAAACTTGCTTTAAGCTTGAAAGGGGTGTGTGTGCGTGAGCCGAGCTGCTCGTCCGCTCGGTGGGAGAAGTCCCTTATCGGGAGGCTCGTCTTTGCACTTTGCCTCCCCAAGGCTGCTCCCGTGCGTGCAATCAATAGCTCCGGCTCTGTGGGAACCGGTGCGAGGCACACGCGATTTATCTCAACTTTGTTTCCTTCGAGAGGCTGTGATTAGAATGGCTGAGTGAGAACTTTAGTACCAGAGATGCGTTCGTTTCAGTGCGCACCTCAAAAAAAAAAAGTGGAGAGAGAAGCAGTCTGGCGCCGGTATCTTTACTGCACAGCTGTGTAGAGTCCTGACACGGACACAAAGTGGGCTTGGTTCTGTGCTTGAAGTGTTTCTGATTTAAGATTGCCCCACAAAAATACCACTCCGTGGGTCGCGTGTAACTGAGTGTCTTGAAAGTCAGCGCAACCCCTGCTGAGCAGTGGAAAGGGAAACCTGCGGGGAAATAAGGATCAAACGGTGTTAAGTTTTCTCTTTCGATTAGTATTGAAAAGGATTCTGTGCGCTGTGATCAAGTGAAGCATGTTGTCACACACCTAAGGTTTTATTTCAGGTGGCTTGCTGGATAAGCAGCAAAGTATCTTCCAAGTAATAACATCTAACTATCTGGTGTGAGTGGCTAGTTCGTTTCTGGAAATTGTTTGATTACATCCCTTTGTGGTTGGTATTGACATTTCTTAGAAGAGGGCCTGACAACCTTATATACTTGAGACTTGTTTTACAACAAACATACTTCTTTATTTAACAGTTTTGTTTAGGTAAAGTAAATACTTACCACAGACAAATACAGTGTGAAAAAGTAGAAAACTGACCGAGTTCTGACTTTAACAGGAACTGAGAGGCAACGGTGTAAGAGTAATTTGTAAGTACAATAAGGCACGAAATTAAAACTGTTTATGCTTACTTGGTGATGCTAGGCATTTCTGGTGGTTTATTACAATAATCATTTGTAAGGTCCTAAAGCATATTTTCCACTTGCTTTCACACTTCCAATAAATGCAGCCTTTTTAGTTAACATCTCTAAATGGGACCATTCCGAGACAGAACTCAGTGACCATGGCCCTTGTCTTTTTTTGTGGAGGGACTTCAAATCTCCTGCATGTACCACAGTGTTGAACTGGTGATGGATAACAAGGTAGACTTTTTCCCCCTCCCTGATGGTGCATTCCTTGGGGACAGTGGCCAGCTTTGCCCCGGGCAATTCCCACTTCCAGGCTGTGGAGCTGGGCTGGAGTTAGCTGGCAACTGTTCTGTTCACCCGCTGCAGGATTTTGGCAAATTTCTCTTTCTTTTGTTCTCACTCACTATTAATCAATAGTGAGATCTGGTATTGCTTGTGTCTCTGTGTGATTAGAAATGGATGATTATTTTAGAGTTTGGGGAGACTTTCTGTATTTTTTTTTTTTTAGCATAATGTGGCTGTGTGTATTTGAACTTCTCTCCCTAAAAGCTGTTCTCTTAAATAAATGCCAGCATGATAGAAAAATGGAAAAGCTGAAACAAAGCTCTGTAAGGACCTCGAAGGAATGATGAGAGAAGTGGGACTCTGCTACAGCAAACAAAGTTTATGTTTATAGCAAAAATCAGCTCCCTGTAGACTTAAAGAAAGTATAGGTAAATGTTTTTCTTTTGGAAAGTGTTTAAATATAACATGTTAAAAATAGACATGAGGGCTTTGAAAGAAAACCAGGCCTTCTCTTGCCCCTCTATTTTTAAAAAACATCCCCTGAACGTTTCTGGTCTTGTTTGTACATCTGTGAGCTGCCAATACTTTTCATCAGGAAATAGATCCACTTTATTGCTTTGAAACACGTACTTGAATTTAGTGGGTAACATCAGGCAAAGTTTTAGAGATCTTTCCCATCACGTCCTGTGTAACCTTTCCTATTGCTGAGCACTTAATTGAGCTTTTGTTTTTCCAGAATTTGATTCCTTTCATATCTGATGGTTTCTGTTACTAGGAGATTATGTGAAAGTTGGAATTTGTGCATTTTTCTTTTTTAGTCACACACATCTCAATTTTAATCTGAACTCTTCCCTACTAGAATTTGAAGGTGACTCTCTGTGGCATTGTGATGTAAAGGACAGTACCAAGAATTGCAAACTGACAATATGGATATTGTATGAGCACACCTTGTGTTGGCATCTTATCAGTTCCAAAAAGAATCTGAAAAGAAAATCTTTCATTAAAAAAAGCCACCATCCAGAATTCAAATGGTACCATGATGCAACCTTCTGTTGTTGCTAAAAGAGCTCTTTCCCCATTTTCAGTTTAACTCTGTGCTTTTTGTGGTTGCTTTTTGTATATGGTCTCTCTCTTTCCCAACTTTGGCAAATTCTTTGTATTAAAAACTTCCAGCCTGGTGTGTGTGTGTAGATGTCATTGAGGAGTGTGTGCCTGATCTTGCTCCCAGCTGAGTGTTGTCTCCCTGTGATTTATTTCATCAAGGCTGGCTGAGGATGCTCAGCTCCTTGAGGGCTTGCTCAGCGAGATTTGAAAGAGGATGCCCAGCAAAATTATGAATGGATGCACGAGACAGGGAATGAATGAATGAAGAAATACCTTTTTTTTTTTTTTTTCCTTTCTTCCAGTAGATGCAAAAGCGCCACCAAGAAGATTGCTTTTGGAGTTTTTTCTCCAGGTTTTTGCAAACATTTTATCTCTTCCTAAAAGTGCAGAGAGGGGGGTAGGGAGGGGAGCAGAAACGTGTTCTATGTGTTGTTTTTTCCCATTAAAATATTATAATGCCCATGTGCTCCAGAGCTCATGCCTCTGGTCAATGTGTTAATCTCGACATGCAGCAGTCCAAGGGGATGATTTTGCCTTGGTGGGTAGAATGCTGCACAGCAGATTGTAGCTGGGCAAATTTAAACCATGCTGAAGACTCCTGATTTTGCTTTTGAGCTATGCTTGTTTGCTTTGTTTAGGGAAGCTTTCAGCTACCTTGGATTTATTACAAGTATGTGTTATTTGCAGCTGCTGCAAACAGTTTGATTTGCTTTTGCAGGATTTTTTTTTTTTTTTTACCTTGGTCAGACGACTGTAGCAGTGTCTGAAGGACTTTTTGCTAGCAGGTGACACAGCCCTGTGTGAGAGAGGGTGCTGAGCCTTGCCCTGATCCATGCAGGAGGCAGCACTGGGATGGAGGAGCTGCTCCCATGTCCCCAGCTGCCAGGCCAGCAGCTCCACGTACAAACTCCTGTCCGTGCTCTCTGCCTCCTAAGGCAGACAGGTTTTCTATCCATTTTCCTTATGTACTTCTGTTTTGCTTTGTATTTCTGTTTTCCTTATGTATTTCTGTTTTGCCCTCCTTCTGGGCAGTTGGAGAATTAGAAAGCTCTTTGCCTTCCCGAGGGACATCTGAGGGTCTGTCACTTACTTTCTGCTGGTTTGAGACTTGGTCGCTGTTTTGTTCTGCTGCATCTTTCCCATCCCTTTCCTCCTTGTTAAGAGTTATTTTTTTCAGACCGGTAACCTTAGTGCCAGACTCGTCTATCTTCCTTCAGCAGCAGCAGTGGTTTTTTTTGGTTTTTTTTTTTTTTTGCTCGAGTGATTGTTTTTCATGGGGTTCTGGGTGGTAACTGTGCCTGTTCCCAGCCCATAGCCTGGGAAAGTTGTGTGCCGGGATGTCGTTATCACCGCCTGTCTGTGGAGTTGAGAAGACAATACTGTAACAGTTCACATGGTCAAAGATATCTCTGCAGTGATAAGATCTAAGAAACAGTGGAGAAAAAGAAATATATTTGTCAGTTTTTCTTTTTTTCTTTTTTTTTTTTTTTTCCCAAGGGGAAAATTAAGACTTTATCTCTTCTCATTTTTGATAATGACAGCTTTGGTAGTGCCAGGAATATGTTGCTTCTTCCCCTTTGCTGATTCTTCTTCATTTTGCCTAAAAAAGTAGAGAAATGTACCCTTATATTAGAACCAATTTTTATTAATATGGATCCTGTGCTCTGGCCTGAAAATGGGAGCGATCAGGGTGCAGCATAGAGAAATTTAAAATTTTAGAGGGGAGCTGGCAGATTGAATTTAGGTACTGAACTTTGTGTCTATTAGGCACGTGAGGTTTTATATACCATATTCCTCCTGCTAATAGGGTTTATTGAGCTGTAATTACTCCGATAAGATTTAATGGCATTGCCATTTAGGTCACTAAAAACTGAGGAATACTGAGGAGTTATGTCATCTGGTGACTTGCTGAAACACAACCACGTAAAATATTAAAGTAAGGCTCCAGGAAAAATCACCCAGGGATTCCAGACGTAATGCTTTATTTTCTTTTGCATGGCTTCATTTACGCAAACCTGCTCTACTTGGGTTTTTTCATTTCTCTTTCAGCCTCACAAAAACGCCAGAACTGCTGCTGAAACTCTCACGAAGGGCTTAGAATCTATTTTTGTCAATTGGTTAAATCAAGAAATGTATATTATGGTATACTGGTAAAAAAAAGTAAAGTACAGTAGTGACTTTCTGCTCTTTCTGCCTGAAGTGTGAAAATGCAAAGCTGGGGAACTGAAAGAAATCCTGTGTACTCTGGGTTGTCATGTTAATTAAATAAACAGCCAGAACAGTGACCCTGTGTATGAAATGTGTTTTGAGAAACTTGTTGGGGGTTGGAGGGGAAAAACAGTGACACATGATGTTTTGGACATTAACTGTGACATTTGTATGAATTTGTCCTAATCTGCTGGTGGTGTTCTCACATTCCAACTGTTTTTTTGTGGGAGACTGAGGCATAGCTGTGTGTTGCAAATAGAAGGAATTTTTCTTTAAAAAGTAATATAAAAAAATAATCTCAGCCTGGAAGTGAAAAGGTTTGCTGGGTTTTAGTGCCTGCAAACCGCAGGGCTTGGAATGGGGGTGAGCTGACTGCACCCTAAACAACTTGAGAATGAGAAGAACACTGCTGCAATTAAGGCTTTGAGCCAGTTGCTGTGATTTACCTAGGTAATCTGATGGAAGATGTACAGCTTGTAGCATATCCCTTGACAGATAAGGAAAGAAATGTACAGATTCAGATAACAAAGTAGAAGAAGTCGTGTTTTACTTTAAGCAGGGAGTTTTAATTTTTTTTTCCTCTGCTTGGTTTTGAAGAAGTTTTTTTATGAATTACCAAACACTTTCCTCAAAGTCTCTTCTGTGTTAGTCAGGGTGTCATTCAAAGAAATACCTCTCATTTCGAATATGCAGTTTTTCAGGTTTCAGGAGGGAGGTGGTGGGGTTGGTTTTTCTTTTTTTTTCCTTGTTTGATATTTTTTGTTATTTTTTTTTATATTTTTTGTTATTTTTGTTGGTGGGTGGGTTTTTTTTGTTTGTTTGTGTGTGTTTGTAGAGGTTTTTTTGCTTTTTGTTTGATTGTTTGTTCTTGGGGTTTTTTTTGTGTTTGAGTTGTCTTGCTCTAAGTCCTGCTGCGAGTTTTGCTTTAAGCCCTGCTGCAAGTGGTAGCATCAGTTCTTTGTATTGGGAGTAATAATTAAAAAAAAAAAAAATAATGAAATGCGATATGTGTCTGAGTTTTAAGTTGTGGGTGGAATATCAGCGCTTTTCCTTCCGAGCTGCTTTTGGAGATTCGCTGGGGCTGTGGGAAGAGGATGCGCCCTACCCTCTTTGTCAAGCTTTGGCTTCTTCCACTTATTTATTTATTTATTTATTTATTTATTTATTTGTTATGAAGGGTTTGAGCGGCTTTTCTCCTCCCTCCGTGTGGGTGCATGTCGTTGTGGCGATCTCCTGGTGATGGTGATGGTGATGATGGTGATGAAGGCGGTGCCGGTCCCTCCCGCAGCGGGCGGGCGGTGCCGGCGCTGGCGGGCGCGGCCCCCTAGAGGGCACGAGAGCCAAACCGGGCACGAACATCATCCACAAAATCTGTCCGTGGTCCTTAACTCAGCCCGTGCCGGGATCTGCTCGGCAGCGGCCGCTCCAGCCCTCCCTCGCTTCCCGCAGCCCGCGGTGGCACAGCCGGGGCTGGTCCCGGCGGGTCCTCCCCGGTGCTGTGCACCTCTGTGTCAGCATCTATGAACGAAACGTGGCAAATGCCACGTGAAAAGCAGGATGTCCCCCTCTGCTCTGCCCTGCTGAGGCCACGGCTGGAGCTCGCTGTCCCATTCCGGGCTCCTCAGAGCAAGAAGGACAAGGAACTGCTGGAGAAGGTTCAGTGAGGGTCATGGGGATGATGAGCATCTCTCCTGGGAGGAAAGGCTGGGAAAGCTGGGCCTGTTTAGCTTGGAGAAAAGATGATTGAGGGGGATCTTATCAGTGCATCCACAGAGCTGAAGGGTGAGTGCCAAGAGCCCAGGGCAAGGGGCACCAGCTGAAAGACAGCCAGCTCCACCTGAATGTGAGCAAAAAGCACTGAGCACTGGAACAGGCTGCCCAGAGAGGCTGTGGAGCCTCCTCTGGAGAGATTCAAAGCCTGCCTGGCCACCACCCTGTGTCTCCTGCTCTAGGTGGCCCTGCCTTGGCACAAGGCTTGCACTAGATGATCTCCAGAGGTGCCTCCAACCCCAGCCTTTGTGTGATTCTGTGCAATGTGCTGATGAGACCAATGGTCCTTCGATGCTGTTGAACACGGATGGATGGATGTTTTCATGGTGCCACCTCAAGGGCTGCTGAGCAAAAGGGAAAATATGCAGCACAGGGAAGATACTGGTGGTTATAAGAGTTTGGTCAGTGAAACTGAATTGTTCATTTTTGAACCTGACAAGAAAAGGGTTTTGTGTCAGCTGGCAGTGCTGGTCACTGAGAAGATTTTGTGTGAGGGAGGTTTTATAATGAAATTTAATATGAAATGACATACAGAATGATTAGGGTCCACAGATAGCCCAAACCTCTGAGCCTCATCTAAGAAGGGACTGAAATTATACATAAAAACAGATCTGAGGGGTATTGATGACATATTTGCCTTAAAATTGTAGAATATAAAGGAATTTGGAAAATAAAACAAAGCAAACCCATCCCCAAACCTCAAAACAAACTCCCCCCAAACTTTTTATTTTTAAGCTGCTGTGAAGAAGTCTGATTGTGTAAGATAGAAATACACACTGATCGTGGAAAATACGTGCATGTCACAAGGTATGAGCAAAGCTCTTCCTGCTTAGACATTTGTATTTATTAGTTATTGCAGTGTATAGGTTTCTGATGCCAAACAAGTTGGGGATTAGAAAAACTGTTTTGTTTTTCTTTTTAAAAAATCTGATTCTAGTTAGGAAGAAAGTTCCCAGTTGCTGGCTCTGTGTGCTTTAGTGACTGTACTGCTTTTATCTGAAGTGCCTGCTGACTAGGACCTATCACTGCATGACTCTCTGTATTTTTACTGCAATTAACTACTGGAAAAAAATTAGGGAGAAGATATTTATGAACATCAATACAGCGAAAGGCTCTCCTTCTGCCCCTGCACAAGGCTGGAAAATTACAAAACCTCCACATATCAGAAATAGCTCAGAGCATAGCTGAGGCCTCCTTGGCTAACACCCCCAATCCACCAGTGAAATATGTGGGGTTAAAGTGGTTTATTTGACTTTTGTAGTTTCTAGGTTGCTGGAGTTGGCTTTGTTTTGTACTAAGATTTATGCTTTGGTTTGAATTTTAAAATAAAGTAAAATTACATTCTGCGTCATTTTGTTGGGTGTTTTTTTTAATGGGATTTTTGTCTGCCTAACTCTGTAGGAGTGGTGCTTTTCAAATATCCTCATGATGCTTTTTCTGATGGCTGCTGAAGTCCTGAGGCACTCCCTGCTGACAGTTTAAAAAAAGTAACCCTTCCTCTCAGACTGGTTGGTCCTCTTCGAAATATCTCAGCTTCATTAAAAGCTCTGTGAAATATAAATATGATGATGCCTGCTGGAAAACTATTGCTGTGTTTTGAGGATGAAGTCGCTGAGGGTTGTTAGGTTTATTATTTGTTTTAAAAAAGCTTCTTGTTCCTGGTTGTCTTTGAGTAAATCATAATACTGTAGGGGAACAGTTATTACTGAACTTCAAAAATGAACATTACTTATTCTGAGCAGCATCCTTCTGACTGATTTTTTTTTTAGTAAATTTGTCCATAAGTACATTTGCGATATGAATTCCAGACAGGGAAAGCATTGAGCATTTGAGTGGTGAAGGTTAATTATTTTTTGAACTATTGCACTCCCAGCAGGTTGATGATACCTTGCTGGCATCTCTGTGTGCTGGAGCTGCTGCCAGGCTCCAGCAATAACCTTAATTGCTCCTCACCCTGGAGTACAGATACTTTGAGTCTCTTGTACTTTGGCTGTATGGTTTTAAATAAACCCATGCCTGTTTGTGTTTAATGTCACAAAGGAGAGGCAGAGCATTAATCTCTCTCGTTACCGATGTTACATGAAAATATTGATTCTTGGCAAATACATACACCCCAAATTTACCTTGAAATGTGGCCTCTGAAGAGGCCAGAGTGGGGGGCTGTGTGCTGTCAGTGCAGGCTGCAGAAGCACCCTCAGGAGCCTTTCTGTTTGCTGCCTGAGCAGCAGAGGATGAGGGTGGTGCATGGGCTGAAAAGCCACGTCCAAGCAATTTGTACTCCACTTCTGTGGGCAGAAATGTAGATGGGCTCTCCCAAGCCTTTTGTTGCCTGCAGAGTAAAACTTGTGAAACCCTGTCTGTGCTCGAATGTTGACTCTCAGTTGAGATGACAGCTGTGGAAAGGTGCAGAGCTGTGTGTGAAAGTATAGATGAAAAAGGGCTGCACAGCCTTATGTACTGGCTACCCTTGCCTCTGTGAATGCAGTTTCAAGTGCTTTTGAGAGTTTGTGTGGTTTTTTTTGCTTTTGTTTTCTTTTTTCTCTTTCCCTTCCTGGCTTCTCTTCCCCTTTTCTCCTTTTTTTTTTCTTTCTTACTGATTGAGCTCACCAGCTGGCAGATCTAATTGGGGTTTCCTTGTAGGGTAGACTCTGCTGCTTCATTTCCTCTACAAACCCACCCCCCAGTGCAGCTACCACTATTTCTGTATTGCTAATGCTGAAGTCCTCCCCCCAAAACTCACTTTTGAAAGGCAAAAAGCTGTTGGATGCTGCACTGAATTCCCTGGTGCATTTCTCTTCAGCTCTGCTGGTGGTGCTAACTACAGGTTACTCTTGGCAAAGTCTGATCACTGTATTTTGTGTTGATAAGGAGCTTCAGGGCGTTTGGGTGCATCTATAATTGCAAGATCACTGAGATGTGTTTCATGTGGCTGGAGTTTTAGCTGGAATCTGTCCCTGGGATTGTTACAGGAATGCTTGTGCTGAAATGCAGTCTGCCTGTTACTCTTGTGGGACAATGGATGCCTTCACCCTCTCACTCAGGGATATTTTAAAATTCATGTTGAACAAGCAAAGGTTTGTTAAATTACTAACTAATTGTAATTTACTAATTGTAAAAAATGCTATTTTTCTTAAATTTTCTTTGTAAAGGTTAGTAATCATGTCCTCCTGCCTCTGCTATTTTCAGCCCTCCCAGGGTAACAGGATGATCCTTTCACTTCAGTCCTTAGTGCAGAAGGAGCTGTGTTCACATACTAAAATCCAAGGAAAACCTCTTAATTTTTTTTTCTTAACAGCTAATGAGTCTTTTTCTTATTCTAAAGAAATAAGCTAACATTGGTTGTGCTGCTGAAAATGTCACCTGACACCTTGTGGCATGTTTTTATAGATGTGTGCACACACATACAGGCATTTATGTAAATGTTCATATATGTATGTATGTATACACACAAATTAGTATTGTGCAGTCGAGAGGGATGGAGTTCTTTGCTTGACTCTGACAGCACAGTCAGCAAGCCTGAGTTACAGATGACAGGGTTCTTTCTGAATATTAGATCATATTTCCTGATGTTTCCACAGGCAGGCTTGTTTATTAAATATGTCAGCTTTAGTAACTATTGCTTGACTTCTGACTCTTTATTGTTTAAATATTTCTTCTTTCTTGATTTACAAATGTGTGCCAAGGTGTGCAATTATTTGTTAGTTATTTGTCAACACTCGAGTAGTGATTTTTGATCAACAAATAACCACTTATGTCTTACAAATGATACGTTCCAGTGTTAAATTTGGAGATTGGTGCCACAAGTCTTTTTTATATTTGCGTGGCCATCCCAAGTTTGTGTATTTGTTCCCTTGTTGTTGTCTAAACTGAATTTCGTGTTTATTAAAGATAAATTTTGCAGGTTTGGTGTGAAACTAAAATGAGACTGTAGCTTCTTTTAGGTGTAGGCACAGAGTCTGTGGTGCCTGGGAGTGGGGCTGTGGCCCAGCCTCATCCCTGACTGGCTCCAGCTGTGCAGGACAGGTGAGCAGCACTGAAGGGAAGGAGCCATGGAGTGCCCAGGTGCACTGAGCAACCCCAGAGGGAGCAGAGGGCACCCAGGGGCAGTGCAGCAGCAGCAGGGGTATGAAAGGCTGGGCTGAAGGAGGAGCAGGGCAGATGCTGCAGCCTGCTGAAGTGGAATGATGTTATTCTGTGTGGGCAGACACCTGAAGCCTTCTGAAGGGGTAAGCTGTTGCTGTGTTTGGGGTGAAGCCTTCTGAAATTGTGTGCTGGCACTCTGTGCATTATGGCCATCTCAACTGTGACGTGTCCTGTGTTGTTCAGTGTGGAGCTCTGGCTGGTGAGAAGTTTGATAAGACCAGTTGGAATAAACAGGTGACTTTGTTTTTACAGATAAGCACAATGAGCTTTACCTGGTAAAACCCTGTTAGGTGCAGTGAATATGTTGTTGCTGCTGTGTACCTGTTCTCTGGGAAGCTGTGGGCTAGTTTACATTTGTTATTTATTAAAACACTTCCCTGAAATCCCCTACATTTCTGTTGGCTCTGAATTCTGTACGAGCTGAAATGTTTCAAGCTAATTCATATGCCATTACTGAGGGTTTGTTTCTTTTTTTTTTTTTTAAGACCAGCTTAATGTGTCTGCAAGTGCTATTCTATTGATTACACAAAACTGCAAATGAATAAGCATTTTCTCTTAAAGGATTTAATGCTGTACTTCACGTGAGGGATGGAACTATGAGGATGGTTTGGAAGCTAAAAGGGGGATAAGGGTGGGAGTGGAACCTGAACCTTTCCAGCCAGCTTCTGCTGAGAGTTGCAGAGCATTCATCTTTCCTGTGAATTGTGGAGAAACAGAAAACCTTTAGGAGCAGGCAGGTGTATCCATAGGTGTGTACAATCTCATCATTCTAGGCAGCATGGGCTCTGTTCATGCCTCATTACAGAGACCTCAGTAAGAAATCTGCTCAGTGACAAAGGGAAGTGTTGTCAGTGCCTTATGGGGTCTGCAAACTACGGAATCCCGAATGCTGACTCCTGCTGTGCTTGTGTCAAGCGGGGCCATAGAGGAGCAGGGGGTGACAGTGCAGCAATTAGATGGACTGGGGTGCCAGCACTAAATCACATATTCCAGCTTAAATTCCTCTCGAGGATCCAAGCCTGCCGTTTCCTCTTGGCGAGGCACCTTTGGAATCAGAGCCAGCTCATAGGAAATCCGAGGAGCTGGGGCTTAACTGAAATTGAGGACATCTAAAGCTGGCTTTCTGGATGCATCTGTTGTGGTGAGACAGAGCGATGGCAATAACAAATGTTTCTTGGAGAGCTCCTGAGCATTTTTAAGTGAAGCAGTAAAGATGGATTGTCTATCCCCTTCCTCTCGAAGCTTTCCAATCTTTATTTCAGCTTTCTCTTCTGCTGTGTGTGTGGCTAGTCCTAAAATGTGTGATGTTCTTATTCAGGGCTGATGGATAGTATGAACTTTTGATAATAGTGACTGAGGCATAATTTCAATGGTTTTCATTCCAACATTTTAGCTGCCATCATCCTTGGATCTAGAATTTTCTTTTGTATTATGCATAGATGAAAAAGATCCTTAAAGATGAACCTTAAGGCTTCCTGACTTGGGCTGTGATCTGCCACTCTAGCAGACTTTCTGAAAACCCAAAATTTGAAATTCTGGATCATTTATCACACCAGCATGCCTGGACATGCTGTCATGTTTAGGTCTTTGGTTTTTGTTTTTCTTTTGGAAACTGCAACTTATCTGTGTTTAAAAAATGGTAAAATTCTTCCAGTTGCAATAATATGTGCTTATTGCACATTCTAATCTGCTTTATATATTGTCTCTTCTCAAATGAAGATGGTAATGTGATGCTGAGAAAAACATTGGTTTTTAAGCTGAAGTCACTGTATTGCAAAATTTACCGACATGCACTTAAAGAAACCCAGCCCAAAAAAATCCTCACACGTGATGAAACATCCTCCTTTGCTGTCATTCAGTGCACTCATGAGAACTTGGCCTGGGGGGCTCTGGCTCTTTTATTCGGTGAAGGCTTTTAGAACTGAGATGAAAGTAACAATCAGATTGTCTTAATCATTTATAATAGCAGGTTAAGGAGATGAGAACTTTAGGGAGAAACATGATAGCCCAGGGAGTATCTTTCCTGTGATCTTAATGCATTGCTATCTAAAACAGTGAGTCAGTGCTTGTAAGCATAATTATGTCATGCACTATCTTTTGAATGCTTGGATCTGCAATCACAGATGTTTTTAATGAAATTTTAGATATCTGACTTCTTAGCCGTATGCAGGTTTGTTTTCTTTTTCCATGTGTTTATTTAATAAAAAGCAAACTTAAAAGGAATGTCATTATGTTGATGGCCACATGCTCTGAGTTAACAGCTTCCTCAGAGCCACTCTTCTGAATAATCAAATGTTCTTTTTTGATCTAGGAATACGTACCTCAGTGAGCTGATTTTTCCTGCCTCATTCCCTAGCTTCTAGTCCAGCAAATCTGATCTCCCTTTCCTCTCTCGTGAAAGACAGGCCAAACAACACAAGGATGGGCTTTGGGCACTTGATTTTTCTTCTACATGTTAGGAAATGTGAATTAGATTTGTTGGATGCTTGTCTGTGAGTGACCACCCAAGGAGGACTGCAGTTCTGTCTGGTGGGATTTTTTTTTTTCCTTAGCTCATCTCACTTCTTTCCCTTCAACCAGCATCTGGTGAATTTTTTTTTTTTTTTTTTTTTTTTTTGGTGTCTTTGCTTTTGTTTGTTTTGTTTTGGGGGGATGTGTGGGTATGTTTGTTTGTTGACCCAGAGAGATCCATCCATGGGTGTCTGTGGAGGTGCTACCTCAGATTTTAAGGGATTATAGAGTTACCTGGCTCTAAATGAAAAGGCTTGAATGCAGAAATTCACTGATGCCTTGGAGGAAATTTCCATACATCAAAGACAGGTTTGCTCTGGTCACAGTGTGTGAAATGAGCATGGGAAGGCACTTTCAGATGAGCACAGGTAAAATTTCCCAGTAGTGTGTGAAATCTGTCCTAAGAATGTGTATTAACTGCAGAAAGATGCTCACTGCTTTTTTGTTTGTTAACACCAAATCAAGAAATGCATTTAGGGGATTACTGCTTAGATAAAATAAAACCTAGATTATAAAATATAACCTAATATATAAAATATAATAACCTAGATAAAATATAGAATAGATATCGATAAAATATAGAATAAATAACCCCTAAATGCATTTCTTAAATCAAGAAATGTATTTAGGGGTTATTTCACCTCTCCCCTCTTAATTCTAATGCTAGATATATTTATTGTTTAATCCTTTGCCCCTCCATAGGGTTGTAGTGGCCTTTCACCTTCTGGGCCTGTTTGTTCTGAGCCATGGCTGGCGTGGCTCGTGTGACATCACAAACATTTGTGTTGGCAGTCCTTCCTCGTGGAGGACTCTGAAGTCTGACAGTGGTGAAGATGACTAAGTAGAGACAGATTTATGTGGAAATCTTATTAATACCCATAAAAGAGAGAATGAAGGCATAAGAAATTTGGCTCCAAAAAAACGACCAAAAAATGCTCTGTTCTTAGAAACATTTGGCATAGCTCCATCATGCCTTTTGTGGGAACTGGTTCTTTGTCTGGCCTAATCTAGACTTCTTTTTTTTTTGTTTTTTTTTTTTATTTTTCAGAAGATTACTAAAGACTTCCACTTCTCCTAAACTTTCTCACAGTAGAAAAAAAATTAATTTTCACTTTGGTAATGCACAAATCAGTTAATTCTTTCAAAGATAATGAAACACAGATGTCTCCCCTTGTTTCTCAGCAAAGACTTAATGGTAGCCTTGCTGTGAGATCTTTCACTGCCTTCAAATGTCCATAGATATTACATGGTGCTCATAATCAAAGTGGTTTACTAAGAAGGGGAAATAATTTTCACTTACAGTGTGTGAGGGCTGGAAAGGAGCTGTATCAGAGATGTGAAATCATAATTCAGTTTCTTTCATAACTTGGTTGACACCAGCCTTGGGGAGAGGCGTTTCTGATGCTCATTGTGGGCTAAGGCTCATACTCCTGTCTGTGCAGCTGCAGTAAGATTGTCTGCCTAGAAAACTCATCTTCATTTATGGCATAATCCATAGTATGTACAGAAATGCTTTATAAATAAAATCACCTTTATGTGCTCATTGCATGTGGATAGAGGGTATTTGTCCTGGAAATAATTTCCAATATATTGTTCCTGTTGAATCTGTACTTGAAAAAAGTTCTGGTTTGCTTTTAGCTAGTACTGTGATGACCTAGGCATTTGGTTCATTGAGATATTGTGGTTTAGATCTCTAGCTGATCCATGTACCAGTGAGCATCTTGTACTTTTTCCATGTGTGTGTTATTTTTCCCAGCAAGCCTGATATTCCAAGCTCACTCCTGATGTGACCACACACTGCTTTGAAATAGGAAGCAATAAATTAGCCTTTAGGGCTGGCTTATGAGCAAGACCTTATTCTTTATTTGTTTATCTCTGCTGCTTGGATGTGTGCTGTTTTTAGGCCTGCTGTTAGCACTGCTACCGAAATTGTTACCATTTCAGAAGATCAAAGCAGCAACGAAATGAAGAAGAAAATAGGAAAAAATTCCTAACTGGATGAGAAGGTGATTTATATCTCCTTATGTTTGCCAAGGTAAAAATCTTCACCATGAGCTGCTGCTTACAACCTGGAGAGACAGCTCACCTCCACTTTTCTTAGGTTGTTGTCCCTCACCTGGAGGCAGTGGAAAGCATTCTGCCTTGGGCTGGCCTAGAGGGAACTGATCTCCTGCAAATGGCTTGTTGGCCAGGAAGGGAAATTGCTCTCTTGGATTTGAATCTTGAATTTGTGCCCCTGTGATGATAGCCATGTGCTCCTCAGGTTCCTGAGACGCAGCAGTTCTTTTTGTTAAGTCTTGGTAAGATTTCAGAGCTTCCATCCTCACCAGTGCTCTGCTTCTGCTCCTGCACCTTTTTGTCACTCGTGAGAGCAGTAATGCTGCAAGAAGACGTTTCCTCAGGCCAGTAGGTTTTATCATTAAGTGGCTTTGTCAGGTGCCTCCACACAGAGCTGCCAGCATTGAAGTCTTTTATTTCTTTGGTGTTTGAATATTAAGTGGCAAATCAGTGTCCCCTCTGCTCATCTTGCTTAGCGTTTGTATTGATCTTAATTTTAGAGCAGCCTGCGGACTCCTGGCTTAACCTTCTGAGGTGTGACATGTATTCAGTTTGTGCTGAACTGGATGGGCAGTAAGGGCATTTGGCATCTCCCAGGAATGAATATGCTGACAAGATTAATCCTGTGTTGACTTTTATGTTAAATAGTGTTGTGGGAAAGCCACAGAAATCGCTGTTATTTCTTGCTTGGTTCAGAAACATGTACTGAAATTGTTAGCTCTGACCTGCTGTCTTCTGAGTTAGGCTTGTCCTAGATCTCTGTGGGATTCTTGGAAGCTGAGAAGGAGGGAAACTGAGAGGTCTTTGTGTTGTGTAATATATCTTGTCGGCCTTTCTTGAGGTAAATGAAATGAGGAGAGGTGAATTAGCTCCGTGTTCTTCTGTCCCATCTTCTTCCTCACTTCAGCTATGTGATTTACCTGAGACCAGCTGGCTTGGGCTGGTGCAAAATCCATGGGCAGATGTGTTTGGATAAAATTCCTTTTGAAGGGAAGCGTGGTTCTCAGTGTTCCCTTGTTTGCCATCACATCCGGTCTTGGCTGGATGAAGCCTGGAAGTCCAGAGTTCCCTTGGAATTCTTCTCGTACTTTACAGCTCCTCCCTGCTTTTTATATGCAAACAACATTCTTTGAGAGGCCTAGAGGGCGGAAATGGCTATGAACAAAACCCTGACATATCTTTTCTGATACGTCAGGAGATACGAGAATAGTGTGCTCCATGTCTGCTCGTAGCTGATTTCTTCCTATTTATTTTGTAGAGGAAAAAAAGCTTGGTTGGATATTGGGGAAAACTTTTTTATGATTAGTAGTAGTAGTAAAATTCTGCATCAAGCTATGTAGGGCAATTTCATCTGTGTACATGGAAGGTTCTTTTCAGAATAGTGTTTTAGCTATTTTTCCAAGTGGGTCTAGATACCTGATTTTTCCTAGAGAAAACGATAGTTGTTGCTGCCAGTTTTTCCTATTTATTTTGTAGAGGAAAAAAAGCTTGGTTGGATGTTGGGGAAAACTTCCTTATGAATAGTAGTAGCAAAGTTCTGCATCAAGCTATGTAGGGCAATTTCATCTGTGTACATGGAAGGCTCTTTTCAGAATAGCGTTTTACATATTTTTCCAAGTCTAGATACTGCTTTTTCCTAGAGAAAACCATATAGATGTTGCTGCCAGCTTTTTCCTGCGTCTGCCTGTGGGCTGTGCCCCCCAGCTGCTGGCCAGACTCCTCGTGCAGCGCCAGTTGTTCTGTTTGGTGCAGACCCAACCCCTAAGCCCCGCTTATGTTCCAGTCAGTGCCCAAAGTGGAGTGTTAATCCTGCTCCAGAGCTCGCAGCCTAGGTGCCTGCCCTTAGAGGGGATTACTGAAGATCAGATCACATTTCTTGTGTCTCCTACCGTTGCCCTTCTCTGATTCAGGAGGTGCTGTGTTATTTAGTTTGTATTACCAAGTCGTGATTAGTGGCAGACTCTTCTTTCCCCCCCCTCTTTTCTTCCCCGTAAATGATAATGTTCAAGTTCCAGGTAGGCTCCTAATTGCTCTTCATTCTGGCCCAGCTACAAGCTGATTTATCAAGTCCACTTGTTAACTTAATGCTTTTATGGCTGCCAAGAGAGTGGCCTAAGTGAGATGGAGTGGCTGGGATTTGTCAGCCTCTGTGTGTGGGGAGGTTTCCTAGCAGCCAGATAAGGGACAGCTGTTTGAAGGACACAGCAGCACCCTGTCACCCTTGCAGCACTGGGCTTGGGAGAGGGCTCCTGTGGGAGGAAGGGCTTTGGGATGGGTGTGTGTAGGGTACAGCACGTTCTGTGCCTTATGGCCTGCTGCCCAGCTGAGTCCTTCTCATCTGCTTGTGTTTTAGTGCTACCTGTCACCCCATGTTGGCTTGTTGTTGGTTTATTTATTTGTTATTTTTATTGTCATTTTGCTCTGAACTAACTGGTTGGTTCTTAAAGGCTGTTAAAAATCTCAGCGTGGCAGCTGTAAAATTGCCTAATCAGGAGATAATCTTTCCTAGGGGAGACCTTTGAATGCACTGACTGTCAGCAGGAATAGGTCAGATGCCTCCAGGTAACTTTGTGGGAAGGGAGCCTTGTTTTCAAAACTGTATCTACCTTGCTTTGTTAAGAACTAAAGAACTGGTTAGTGGGACCTGTAATAGAAGTCCTTTTTTATGGTTGTGCTAAATCCTCTTAAAGCAAACAACTCTCATTAACGCTGCTCTGCTCAGCATAGAAATAAAGCAGCTGTTGTGACTATCAGAGGCTTTAAGAAAGACTTGAAATTGGAAAGAATTTCCACTTGACCAGTTGATGAAACTCAGTGGGCTCTGGCAGTGCATTCTTATCTCCATTTTCTCCTTGGAGTCTGAGAAATATGTTGAATTTGGGCCTGAGAACTAGTTCAGAGTCACATTTTAAGGGGGTAGGTGACACCTGGGGGAGATAAGCTGCAAAGAGAACTAAGATTTTTCATAGTTTTCCTGTAAGTCAAATGATTAAAAATATGTGAGGTTTGGTGTATCAAACTTGAAGAATAAATCCCTTCCTTCCTCTGCTGGATTCCAACATTCAGCAGTGGAAATATTGAAGAATGTTAGTTGGAGCTGATGCTGACCATATTGGTGGCCTAAAATACTTGGTTAAAGCTACTGCCAGAGCCTTTTATAGCTTTGAAATTGCAGAATTTAATAGCTCTGAATTTTACTAAAGCTTCTTCAGATGTCTTACCTTCCTTCTCTTGAACTGGGGAAGCTGAAAGAAAAAAAAAAAAACAAAAAACCAACAAAACCAAGCAGAATCAAACAGCCAGCATTACTCAGGCTTTTGCTTTTCTGTTCTGGCATTTCCACTTGTGAGCCTGCAGTGGGTGCAGGGACGTTCCTTGAGTTACCTCCTCAACACCTCTGTGTTTCTGCAGGCATGGGGCTTTGTGGAGTGTAGGGCATCCCTGGGATCCTGGGCTCACCAGGGGAGAGCTGTGAGCTCAGTAGCACACACGGCGTATTTCAGGAGCAGAACGGTGTTACGTAGGGAATTTGATTGCAAAACAGAAGTGTTTGTATCTAGAATAAGTGTATATGAGTGATTTTAATTGATGTGCGGGTACATGCAGAACTATTAATAGAGGGAAAAGAGGAAATAAAGCACCACGGCTGCGATTTATCAAGATTGACATGAAAACAAATATTATTTCAGTAATCAGAGGAAATTCTTTGTAAAGCATGTACAAGAAAGGTATTTTAACCCACCTCAACGATTTCCTGCCCAGCTATATCCAAAGAAAATCAGACAGACTTCTTCCCCTGCCCCCCACTAAGAGTAACTCTAAAATTATTGTTTCTCCCTTCCTCCATTTCTCTTGATGTTGGGCTTTTTGTTTGCTTCAGATGCTTTTCTTTTCTCTTGTCAAATTCTTCTTTAAGGGATTTTTTTATCTGCCGTGTAAAAAGCGCAGCTGTGGGGTGGGGAAAGGATTTAGTTTTGGGTTTAACTGTAAGATGTGCTGAAGCTGAAGGCCACTGATGTTCCCTCAGTGTAAGGCTGGAAAAACTTGGTATTCCTGCCTGGTGTGTGCTCCTTTTAGTGGAGGAGGAGGTGGTGCCCCTCAGTCTGGTTTGGTCACAGAATCATAGGATGGTTTGGATTGGAAGGGACCCTCAAGATTATCCAGTTCCAATCCCACTACCATGGGCAGGGGACCCCTTCTGCTCTCCCAGCTTGCTCAGAGCCCCATCCAAGCTGGCCTGGAGCACTTCCAGGGATGGGGAATCTGCAGCCTCTTTAGGGAGCCTGTTCCAGTGCCTCACCAGCAAGGTGAGCTGACAGCTTGACGCCAGTGCAGCAGTTTGGGAGCTGTCATGGCTTTTGTGCAGCTGCTCAAAGGAGGCAGAAGGAATAGCCTTGCCCTTTCTGCATCCCAGCTGTTTCCAGCTCCCGGACATCTGAAATCCTAACAACGTCTTGGGAGAAAAAATGTCAAGCACCATGAGTAACCAGAGACAAGTGGTTTAGGTCAAAGAACCTGGAAAATGCTTGGGGTTGAATTTGTCTCTTAAAGTGTTGCAGGTTCATCTTGCCAAACTTCATCTGCCTGAGGGGAACCCTTCACTTAACGCTGTAAGTCCTTAAACCTCTCTAACATTCAATTATTTTTGTCTTTGTTTTCAGAAAGGATTTTTTTGAACTCTGTTCAGTACCATTCCTGCTTCAGTTGCCTGTCACAAATGCAGCCAAAAGCCTTTTTGAGGTAGAAATTAAAAAAAAAATAGAGATAGAAAAGGAAAATACTACTTAATTGGGTGCTCTACTTTCTGTTACCCAGAGAAGTTTCTCATTTCTCATTGGCAAAAAGACTTTGAATGCCTTGTGCTCATAAGTCTTCCCTCTCGATGTGTATCTCAAACCACAAACACACCATTTGTCTGCAGGGAATTATATTAATAATTTGAAGAGTGACTAGAAATAAAAACAAATCTGGTTAACATCATCCATGACCTGACTTGATTAAAAATAATTTCCCCCTTGAAAAACTATTCCAAATGCTGCTTCTGAATGAAAGTTTAGGTAATAACAGTGGCTGATAATACCGGACAGAAAAGGATTTGCAGGAAGCATAACCTTGAGCTCCCTTCTAGCCTGTACTGAGCACATAGATTGGAAAATCACATGATAGATGAGGATTAAATAAAGGACTTCTGGCCGTGGCTTTTCATGTTTTTCTTCTGTGATCTTAATACTTAATGATGAGATTTATGTTTTCAAACATAGCTTTATCTTCTAAATGTATTGTAGAAGGCTAAATTGTGAAGAGAGAGAGGGGAAAAGTGAGGGACTGTTTCTGTAGTGTTGAAATGCAGCTTTAGCTTCAGCATTTGAGGAGTCAGAGGTTTCTGCAGAAGTTTGTGCTTGAGGGGCATTTTCTGCTGCGTCACAGGTGATCTGGTTTCCTGGGGAGCCCAAGGCATTTCTTTGAGTCCTTCCTAGATAATTGAAAGCACATTTCAAAGGCATGGTGCTGCTGGGCCCCTGGCCCTTATTGCCTGGGCACAGCAGCCCCTGCCTGTTGGAACCCTGGCTGCTGAGAATTTGAGACTTTCTGTGCTGCCAGGCACTGACCCCCAAGAGAACTCTGCATTTGACCTGAGGCCATGGAGAAGCTTCCAAGATGGAATGATGGAACTGGGATTGTGGGTGTGGAGTTTGAACAGAAGTGTGTAACATCACAGGGTGGAAAACTTAGAGTTTAATGTTTTAGACTACACTAATATATATAAAGCAAGATGGA
Source organism: Vidua macroura (assembly GCF_024509145.1). NCBI lineage: Eukaryota > Metazoa > Chordata > Aves > Passeriformes > Viduidae > Vidua > Vidua macroura. Next base: position 2,847,685 of record NC_071575.1, read on the forward strand.
GGTTTTGGGGCAGAGGCTGCTCCTTCTTCTCCACCTTCTTCTCCATAGGTTTGGGTGGTTTTGTGTAATTGGATAAAAAAGTCCCCATTGCAGGCACGGGTGGTTGGTTATTGGGTTAAAAGTGAAAATAATTGAGGTGTCATTTCTGAATTGGACAGTTTATCCTTAAAAGGCCTTGTAGAGAGAGACAGGGCTCCATTTTCAGTTTGTTAAAGTGCTGTAGAACTCAGGGTTTGTGAGACTGTAACGTCGATAAAAACTAATAAACATCCTAGTCTGAACAAAAAAAAATACCATCTCACACATTTAATCCCAACCTTAGCAAAAAGGAAACAAAGCCTCTACGCCTGTCTACAGCAGCACACCTGTGGGGACATCCCCCTGGGCACGGGGTGAAAGCAGCCCTTGAAGCACCTCGGTAGCCCAGGCTGGGTGCAAGCAGGACAGGGAGGGAAAAGAGCTCAGTCAGGTGCCTGTCAGGAGTGGGAGTCAGCATGAAGGAAAAGGAAATTGCTGTTGATGTGGGAACAGGTCAGGAAATTGCAAGGAGAGAACCTTGGAGAGCTGCATCAGTAAGGTGCTTATATTCAGTGTGGTCTTGGGACTAAACCTCAGTTCAGGACTTAGATCTGACACAGGTCTTGCCTGTTGCTCAGTTGGTTTTGGGGGGTTATGTGGAAGTATCTGTGACGTGCATTATAAATGGAACTAATGTGTCATTTTCTGTGTCATTTTTTGTGTCTTTTGCTTTTATCAGTTTAGATCTTAAATCAGCCCTGGTGCAAAAGAATTCTTGCATATTCTTGAATATTACAGGGAATATGATAATGGTCAACTTGGGGGTCTCTAATCTCACAGAGGGGTTGTAATTTCTGGAAATTACATGAGAAAATACTTTTTGGAGAGTGCTATTGATTTACAGACCTTCAGCAAACCAAGAAAGAAGAGAGGAATGCACTTTAGGCCAGGAAAGGTGCAGTCTTAACAGACCAGCAGTTTTTCAGGGACTGTTTCATACAATTCCTTAATGGAGCAAGGTGCCAGCCCGCCTGGGACAGAGCACGGGGATCTCTAACATGGTGCACTGTGGGAAATGAATTTGTAGAGAATTCTCAAAGCCAAGAAACGCTTCTAGTGTTTTGTAATTAGGAAATGGTTGGCTTCTGATTGGGATGGCGTGAATTATAACATCTGTATTGTCTCACCCTTCTCGTGAGACTGAAAATGGAATAAAAGTTTTTAAAATGCCTCTCAGTTGCCCCGTTTCTGGGTCAGGAAAGGCCATAACGTGACAGTGGGGAGGCCTGCAAACCCCACCGTGTGCCAGCCTCACTGGAGACCCTTGCAGTCATTCTTGGTTGTGTGCTGGATGCCAGATTGAAGCAATCAACCCAAGTTCTGAAGCTCTGAAGGGCACAGGGAACCTCAGCCACACGAGGTTGCAGCGTGGGGTCAGTTGGTTTGTCCTTTCTGGGCTGTAAGTGGGAGAACTGCAGTGAAGGCATAAAAGAATGTATTATTTGTTAAGGAACTGGCTTGTCCTAGATTTGTTTTTTGATATCCTGCTGTTTATGCAGTTACATGCCAAGTACTGTTCCATCACTTTGTACCCCACCATCCACCCTAGGAAGATGGGTGGCGAGTACACTTCTTCACCAAACAACAGGGGGATTTCAGGGTGTATTTTCCCCAGAAAGGTTGAACAAGTCTTTGGAAATAAAACCCTAGAATGCCCCACTGCTTGTCTCAGGTTATCAGGCCAGGCACACAGCTTGTCTCTGTTGTGGCAGTGTTATCCTGCTGGCACTCTCACCCTCTCCTGCATGAAGGAAATGCTTGTGGGGTTGCCCAAGGCAGAGGTGCTGCATTTGTGCCTGGGGCTGTTACAGAACAGCTTAAATTGCCATTTCCTGAGCTGTGTGGCTGAGCTGGTGCTATTTCCAAAGGATTAGCAGCCTGCTGTGTGGGTGCTCTGCTCCTCTGGTGTGGGTGGAAGCAGGAATCTCTGCACAAGCAGTAACTGTGACTTCAGAGGCAACACCTAGTTCAATCACCTCAGTTAACTTCGAAGCACATGGTAAATAAATTTCGTGAAATTACTGGATTTTACTCAAAACATTGCACACAAAGAAGTGTTTTATATTCCAGATGTTTTTAATTGCCTCTATATTTATAAAAGTGGCATTTAATCAAAGTAATTCTGAATAGATTTTTGACCAAAAAATTGAAATTTATTTGGAATGTTTACATTGGGGAAAGCACTAGTACAACTTTATTCTGCTTGATACAAATTATTTATTTCAAGAACATTTTATAAGCATATTACTAGATTTTTACAGAGTTGAAATGTAGGAAAAGGAAGAGGAATAAAGTAGCAATGTAAGGAGGTCAACAAAAGAGTTGAAACAGATAAAGAAAGCTAGTCTGTATCCTGAATTCATCTATATTGCTCAAAGAACAAGTGATTTGTAGTTCATGTGTATAGGAACTTTTCCATTAGTTATTTAATTTTCTTTATTAAGTTTCTTTGAGATGCAAAAATCAAGCAGCTTCTTTTTTTTTTTTTCCCTGCTGGGAGATAGCAAGAGATTCATTAACTCCCATCAGAGATTCATTACCGCTGGTCTTTCCGCCTCGTATTTAAAAATTAAAAATAAGAGATTATTAATTTACTAATTGAAAAAGGGATTTGTGTAATTTCAGTGTCTGCACCTTCTGAAAGACTGTCTTGACTATTCAGTAACATGCTAGGTGTGTCAAACTCTGTAATCACAAACTGGACCAGCTGCTACAACAAAATGGGAGAAGGTCTATGAAATGAATACAATTGCTGACACATTTACTGACAGTGGGAGATCGGGTGCGTTTTTAAAACGCAAAAAAGAAAAGACACTTTATCAAGACTAGGCATTAGTCCTGCAAAGTCTGGAAGGTGGGCATTTGAGCAGGAGTAGGCATTGTGACTGCCAGAAGAATGAATCAGCAGCAGCATCTGCCTTCTTCTCAGGGTGGCAGGTGTCTAGGAGCTGGGATGCACTGGATGGTTTTATCACAAAGCTGTGATGATCTCAGGCTCCTAGTTATGTTTGTTCAATCTCTTTGTGCAGTTGAAATAAGGGTGCTGGTACATGTATTGTTTCTTTGAACAAAGCTAACTCAACCTTTCCTCTTGATTTTATAACTTGGATGTTTTGTGGTATGTATGGGTGCTTGGGAACTGTTTCTTAAAAATGAGGACTTTCTTAAAGGGCTAGCATGTGGATTCTGTTAACAGCCAGTGTTGCTGTGTAGGACAGTGATTTGGATGGTTTTTACTACCAAGGAAAAATAATTGAGCTTGGTCAAGCAGACCATTTGGCCAAAATTTTGTAGAAATTAAGAAAATCCATCTCTGTGTCTCAATACTTACTCTTGTAATGGTTGTGTGTGTGATTTAAATCCTCCGTAATTAAAGATGGATCTTGTGCCATTGCTGTTTGACAGTGCCAAATGGCAGAACCCATAAATCATTGTTTGTGTGGCCACCCCAAATGCCAGAACAGCTGCAGGCATTCACTGCCCAGCTTTTGCTGGTCATGATCCTGCGGCTCTGTCTTTTGCTGTACTTTGTTTCTCCTGGGTTGGAGTACCTGTGTGTAGGACACGTGTTGCTTCTCGAGCTGCTCTGTGATAAGGAGCAGTAAATCTGTGTGAGGGCAGTAAATCTGTACATTGTCTTGGAGCACGTGGCTGATGTTGTTTTTTTTTTTGTTTGTTTGGGTTTTTTTTGGGTTTTTTTTTTTGTTTTGTTTTTTTTTTTGGTTTTTTTTTTTTGGCTTGGTCTCGCTGCCATGGCAATAAATGCTGCTAAACTGGGGGAGGGAGAAACAGCTGTTCACACCTAACTTGTTGCTGTGGGGGGAAACCTTTGCTGGTTTCTGCAGCACAGCTCTGCCTGACAGCTGTGCGCTGCACTGCGCTTATTCTGCGTTTCTCTTGTGCACACCGACCCCCGTGAGCAGCTCCAAAAGCAGAAGAGGAGCCTGTCCAAAGATGAATGGGTCCAGCAGAGCCTTGCCAGGCAAGGGGCTGTGTGGTGTCGTGTTGGTAGAGAGCTCCAGGTAAAGTGGGCTTAGACCTCGTTCCCAGTCTGCACCAGTTTGTTCCAGTGCTGCACAGCACCGCTTTTATGTTCATCACTGTGGCTTTTCCACCACTTCTTTGCCCATCTCGGTTGCTGGCACTCCCCAGTGGGCATGGCAGAGCCCTGTGGGCAGCTTGGCTCTTGTGGCACTCGTGATGCCTGTGCTGGGGTTCCTGAGTTAGGTGGGCACATCACTCACATCTGACTGCTTTCAGCTGAGTGTTTTCAGAAGATTGACATGTCATTAGTGTCCCTTGTGGTACCTGTTCCTTATCTGTGGGTTTGCAGGACAAAGGAAAAGCTGACTTGACTGTTCAGGTCACAAGCCTGAGGATGTGCTGGCAGGGGTTATGTTGGAGCCTTGGGTGGCAGATAAAGCATCCCAAGAGTTTTTGCTTTTCTTTCTTTCCTTCTCCCTCCTCCCCTTTGGAAAAAGCTCTTCAATAGAAGTACATAAAGCATGGGGTTTTGGTTTTAGGTTTTTTTTTCTATGAAAACTGTGACTTTCCTTGATTTGCCAGTGTTTGTCCCTTCCCTACCACTTGCCTTCATCACTCTTCCTCCCAAAGACAAATGCAGAAGTTTCTTTGAAACAGATGAAATTAAAAAACAGACCAAAAAAGCTTTCAGCAAGCATTTTCTGTGAACTTGAACTAAGCAGTAACTCTCTTTATCTGCCTTCCAGAAGGCTTGTTGTTGTGTTGTTTCATGCCTGGGATGGCTGAGGGTGAGGTCTGTAGAGCTGCTGTGAAAGGGCTGTGCGTGATAAGAGTGGGAGGCACAGTGTCATAATTAATGCTGTCAGAAAGTGTTTTTTTTTTAAATGTGACTAGTGCTGTATTTCCAGCATATTGTATTCATTTTCCTTTTATTGTGGTCTGACAGTACACCCTGAGCTCAAACCAATTTTTTAATCCTGAAAAGGCTCTCAAGTCAAATCTGCCTGTGGGAGTTTAGGCCTCTAGGAGTTTAGGGCTGCCTCACAGCTGGAAAAAGTTACTTTTTCCATTAAAACAGGAATTAACTGGCTTTAAGGGACTTACAATCTTTTTTATCTTAAGAAAACTCTTCAGTAATAAGAAGAGCTTAGATTGTGATGGTGTGCTAATCAAAATGAAGATGTCCTGGTTTATGGTGTTTCCATAGCATTTGGGTTTAATGAAATACTCTTGTGTTAACAGAAACAGGATGAATTTTCCTTAATGAATGTCATGGAAAAAAGTTCACAATTAACTGCATATGTGAACACTTTTGAGTCCTTTAGTGAGTATTATAGATTAATTGCATGTTTTAAATTTGATTGCAACAGCAAATGGCTTGAAGGGATCATGAGTACAGGATTTCCTGTCTACAGCTTTTTGGGAGCAATGTGTATGTTGGAAATCAAAGAACCAAACACATCAAGCTGGAAACACTTCTGATTTTATACATACCTGTAAATGTGACGTGTGGACATGTAATTTATACTTTGCAAGTAATAATATTTATTTGTGTTGGTGTGCATCCAGGCACAGGGCCCTTTCACACTTGTGTGCTTTGATATTTGTGTGCTGTCTTTTCCCCTTGAGTTTCATTGCATGTTACGTGATAAATACAGCCTCCAGGGGAGCTGCAGGCTGGACATCAGGAAGCATTTCTTGTTGGAAAGGGTTGGTAAGCATTGAATTGGGCTGCCCAGGGAAGTGATGGAGTCACCACCCCTGGAGGTGCTCAGGAAATGACTGGATGTGACACTCAGGGCCATGGTCTAGCTCACAGAGTCATAGGTTGGACTCCATGACCTTAGAGGTCTTGTCCAGCCCAAATGATTCTGTGATTCTATGATTAATTGCTTGTGTGGGGGCAAGGACATTTAATATGCAGAACAGACTGAGGTTGGAACCTTTTCATGGGCTATTTTATCACAAGAGGGTGGATTGTCTGGTGAGAAACACGAAATAGTGACCCCAGAGCATCTACTTGGTCATCCCCATGTTGAACCACTAGCCTGTTATCCCTGGGGAAATTTTATTTGACTTTGAAGAACCCATGGGTGTTTGAAAGCACTGACTAGGAATCAATTTTATCCATTTCTGTTATTACTTCCTCAAGGAAAGCTTTTAGATCCTTACCTTAAAGTGTTCAGTAGCATGGCTTTTGAAGCAGGTTGGTGGTTTGTCTGTTTTTAAAGTTGGCAGATTTTCATTCTGTAACCATAAGTTACTAGTATGTACAAGTGCTTGGATGGAAGGATTATTATTTTTTCATCTTACTAGCCACCTATGTAAAAACACAGACTTGATTTTTGGGGTTTGTGAACATTTTGATATCCGAACTCTGTTTTCAGCTAAAGGAAAAATAGGATTTTTTAATGCTTGAAAACTGAGGTGTATACATGTGTTCCCAAACACAAGTACTACATGTTATTTTTTTCTGATCTTCCTGCTGTTATTTTGATTCATGTGATACAGGTTTTCAGTAGAATGCTGTAAATGTTTATTTCTAGTCCCAACACTGTAATGTGAGGTTCTCATTCTCTACAGTTCTTAACACCTGCAAGACCTTTTTTGGGACAGATTGAAATGCTGTTGAAAAGAGAAATTTCAGTTTTTGGTGCTGAAAGATAACTTGGTTGCAGCTGCTGGACTTGCACATGTTGAACCATGCAAGTCCAGCATTTGGGAAGACAGAGAGGCATGGTGAGGGTGACTGGTGTTCATGTCCTTGTCGAGTTAGCTTGCTGTTAGTTATGTTCAGGTTTGCAGTTCAGCAGGACTTGGTGCTCGCTGATGCTTTTTCCAGGTAGTTTTGATGTACATTTTGGTGCTGAAGTGTGAGTTTCTGAGGGTTAGTGCTGCTATTGACACCCTGATGGTCTCTCCCCAGATGGAAACTGTTGTTTGCTCCTTTTCTCCTGGAGGAGATGGGCAGGGGAGGCTTTTATGTGCCACCAAGCCTGTCCCTGAGGCCATAGGAACTAAGGTCACTCCTGGAACTTTGACTTGGGTGTTGCAGCTGGTATTTCAGCTGGGAATGGAACCTGTACCTATTGCTGTTGTGCTCCTGAGGCAGAGATTGAAAGCATGCCGTTGGAAGAACAAATTTCCAAGCAAATCTGGAAGTACAGTTGGGTGGTTATAGGAACTCTGTGAGCCAGAGGACGAAGAAAATCTACACTAGCACTAGAGGAAAGCTTTGAAAGAACCCAGATTGTACATCCAAACACTGGTGGCTGTGATACTTGTGAGCTCTCAGGCTCAGCCCCTGTGCTGGTTTTGGCTGGCATGCAGAGTTAATTCTCTTCTGAGCAGCTGGTGTGATTTGTGTCTGGGATTTGTGCTGGGAGCACTGTTGATAACACAGCGATGCTTTAGTTCTTGCTAAGCAGGATTTACACAAGGCCTTTTCTTCTCCTCACCCCACCACACCAGTGATGAGGCTGAGGGTGCACAGAGAGATGGGAGGGGACACAGCCAGGACAGACCTGACCCCAACTGACCAGAGGGATTCCCAGACCATATGGATCATGCTCAGTGTATCAACTCGGAGGAAGGAGGGGGATGTTTGCAGTGATGGTGTTTGTCTTCCCAAGGCACCTTTACATGTGATGGGGTCCTGCTCTCCTGGAGGTGTTGAACACCTGCCTGTCACGGGATGTGGGGAATGAACTCCTTGTCTTGTTTTGCTTACTTTACCTCTTCAAATGTCATTTTCTCACTTTTCTGATTCTCTTGCCCATCTCAGCAAGGGACAGTGAGCGAGTGGCTCTGTGGGGCTGACTGGGCTTAAACCAAAACAGTCCTTTGGAGCACCCAAACTATCCCAGCCAAAACCAGCACAGCCCCTGCGCAGGTTTCCCCAAGGAAAGAGTGGTAAAAGCTGGTTGGAGCCAGCCTGCTTTGCTACATTGCCTGGTGGATGTTTCTCCCCCACACTTTTTTTCTCCCCTCCATGATCTGCTGCCAGAGGTTTTCCCCCATGAAGAACAGCTCTTGGTCAGAGTCAGGCCTGCTGTAGTGTTGCTCCTTTGATGTCAGATTTGTTCTGTATTTCACCTGTTGCTCAGCACACTTTAGATACACTCCATCCTGTTGTTCACCTGTATCAATGAGCCTGGTGCTGTGAAAGGTCCTGCTCTCTCTGGCTGTTTGAATGCACTTTGATGCTTTGTCCAAGTGGTAAGAGTAGGGGAATAGAAATGGAGCTCTTCATACCTCTGCCATCATTTTCTTCTCTCCTCTATAAAGAAAAGAGAGAGAACACTATTTGGTTGTTTAAATTATTTTCTTAAGTTTTATGCTGCTGCTACTACCACTGTTGAGAATACCACCCCTCCTGGCTTTGTGCTAACCCCCTTCATGGAGTTTACACATATTTCTGTTCAGCAATTGTCCTGGCTGTGTGTTTTTGCTGCCTTTGCCAAATTGCTGTTTTCAGAACAGTTTCCCAAACATGTACGGTAGCTGACCAAATGTGAATGGCTGTGTTAGGCATAAATAGGGTTTGTAAAATGCAAAGTTGTAGGTAAATCTATTTCTGTTTTTCACCCTTCTTGTTTTACTCTCTGACCTGTAAATTTTGACTTGTCATGCACTCAAGAGGCAAGATGCCACTGAGGTATTGAAATTGTAGTGGTAGATAAAATATAATAGCAAAGAAAACATGCAATTTTCCAGCTATGTTCCTGCTAATACAGACTGCTTTATTTTTCTCTGTATTATGTATTTGACTACAAGACACTAATTTTATGTGTAATACAATGTAGTGGAAGATTTCATTAGCTGTCATATTTTTTCCTAGCTTTAAAAGCATTCTGATCTCACCTGTTATTAACAGAAAGAAATGGTGTGGATGTTACTCAGGGTAGCTGACGCTCCCTGTGCTTGTGAGCTTGCACACAAGAATAATGCTGGACAAACACTGGCCCTTTCCTAAAATCCCCCATGCAGATTTGCTCTGTTTTGTGTCTTCTATGAAGTATGAGCATATATGTTTTGTTACTTTCTGGGCTCAGAAAGGACATTCCTCTTTTGCTGACTACACGTTTAGTTGTTCATTAATCTATCCAGGATTCCCTGGTAATCTGTATTAAGGAATTTCTGGGAAGGGAATTATCAAATATCTTTGTGAACCCAGGGTTGCCGTGCTGGAGGTGCCAGCCCTGTAGCAGGCTGTGGTTGCGATAAAAAAAGAGTTTAGATATTTCATGTTTGGTTAAAAAAAAGCTTATGGATGCAGGGATTTGTTGGTTTAACCCTTAAAAACTTGAAAATGCATGAAATAAGAAATTCAAGTAGGAGTAGATCTGCTTAATATGTGAGTGTGGCCAGGGTCAGCCATAGTGACGTTAGTGCCAACTGATCAAAGGAAGGGGTTTGATATTTAGTAGGACAGGAGTGTCGACATACTGACTCATAAAAATCCTCTAGAGTTTATTATTTTGGGTGTTGCTAAGTGCTAACTTCTAGAGAATGTATGTGTGACTAACATTTGATTTGGGGAAGATTTGCTAAGTCAACCAGAAAGAAGTAAAGCAAATTTATAGTCTCGCGTGTCTTTAAACAAGGCTTCAAGTGGTGACAAAAATAGGATGGATGTTATTGCAAGGAGAATTGGTAACTGTCTTTTTAGAAACATATTTTCCATAAAACTGGTGTTCTGATTGGCCAGACTTGCTCCAGGACCTGCCCTTGAAGAAGTGAAATTTTAAATGAGCTTGCTTGCAGAAAGGAATCAATGAGTGCTCCTCCAGGAATGCTGCAGACTTGCAGTTTGTCTTCACACCTGCCTCTCCAAGCAGCAGTGCACAGTGGCTGACTTCCAAGTCAGCTGTGCTTTTTTTTTTTTTTTTTCCTCCTTGGAGTAGCAGCTTCAGGTATCAAGGAATGCTATGGGACTGAAAAGGGAAAGCACTGGCATTCCCCACACTTTTCCATCTGGTTTCCTTGCCAGTGGCTGTCGTGTGAGAGGTTGATACTGCTACACCCAGTCCTGCACAGTTGTGCTGGTATTGGATCTATTCCAGCTTGTTGAAGGAAATATTATTCTTTTTATCCCTTCCCTGAGGGCAAAAGTCCTTCCATGGTCCATTTAATTACTGCAGGTTATTGTGATTGAAATTTCCACTCTAACAGCGTGTGCCAGGGACTGCGGTGTGGTTTGTTCTGAAGCCTGACCCTGCACTTAGGAATTTTGCTGGCATGTTTGGTTGGTCAGGAAGCCATTTCCCCCCCATTTTCCCCCTTCCACTTTTACCAGCATAATTCTGTCAACAGAAGCCCAGGTGCAACTGTGCTTATTCCAAGCATGAAAGTCCTCTTGGTGCTGTTGCTAATCCTCCTGCAGAGTCTTCTGCCAAAGTAAGCTGTGTCTTGGCTAGGTGATGGCATTTACTGGTATGGCAAAAGTAAGCCATCAGCTCCTGCCCAAGGCCCCAGAGAAGGCACCCAGCTCTTTCCCAGTGTGCAAATGAGATGACTGCAGAGTGTGCTCCAGCCTGGCTTGAGTTTGTTGCTGGAGCCATACCTTGAAGAGCCATTCCCAGCTGGCCAAAGTGACATGGGAGGGCTACAGAACCCCCACAGCTGATCGAGGAAAGATTGTGGTGGGCACATCACAGCTTCTAAAAGTTCAGTCTGTATCGGAAATCAGGCGACCCCCGACGGGAAGAAATGATGATGTCTGGCTCCAGATCAGAAGGCTGAAGGATGGCTTTATTAAAATTCTATTTAAAGAGATACTATACTACTACATACTTCTTACTTACCTATCTAACTCTAACAAAACTCATGACTCTCAGCAGAGAGTCCGAGCCACAGCTGGATCCAGTTGGTCATTGAACCCAATGAATCCAACCCAGCAATCACTTCAGGTAAACAATCTCCACACCACATTCCACATGGGGAAAACAAAGGAGCAGAGATAAAGATTCTTTTCTCTTCTTCTCTCTGTGCTTCTCCTGAGAGACAGAGTTACGTCTCTCAGTCCAGAGAATGTGAATGCCACAAGTCTGTGTTTTCCTCTCCCTGAGCAGGTTGGGAATGGGAGAGCAGCCTGCTGAGGAGGCTGTACAAGAGAGGCTTGTCCCAGAGAGCTGTGCCTGCTGCAGTGTTGGCAGGACGTGGTGCCTCTGCTGGGCTGGCACTGTCGTGGGCTCGGCGTTATCGGTTCCTGAGCGAGCGAGTCACGTCTAGACGGTGCTGTAACAATAGTCCATAAATCACGCCGGGATCTTTCCAGCCTCGCACAGGAAACCTGGTGCTCTGCGCAAGGCAAACGTCCACCAGCAGGATCACAACCAAGCTGTGCTCCCAGGGGCCTTTCCCTACCCACGGAACCTCAGCAGGTTACTGCTTGGAAGGAAGCAAGTAACTTACACCAAGTAAATAACTTCTTACGGAATTTTGGGAATTTGCATTTCGCAGGCGTGGATTTATAAGGGAGAGGGATGCGCTGAGGGCTCCAACACCTTCATTTTCTATTGCAGTACTGGCATCCCTCCATTTTTCAATGCAGTGCCAAAAATTTCCAGACAGAGGCCAGGCCTGTGGCAGGTAGCTGGTGCATTTCCATTCCTTACTCTTACTCTAACATGCAATACAGGTCACAGGGCTCTTTTCCCCTCTCTTTAATCTAAAACCTAAACCCAAGCTGGTTATTATTGCCAAGAGTCCTGAAAATGTTTTGGAAAGGGAATTCACTTTTCTAGCACTTCTGTGTTACTTACAGCTTTGTTAGTAATAAATAAGAAACAGTCTGAAGTTCTGTAAACTGTAATTTATCTTTTTTCAGTTTGTTTGTTTTTAATTTAAAAACCTGTTTGATTTCAAACCTCATTATTGCAGGCCTTACAAATATCTTGTGGGTTAGAAGAGAAGACAACTTTTACCCAACTGGTTTTCTAGTTAATAAAAGAATCTGTGTTTTGGATGGTATTCTAATTTTATAAATAGTACAAAGCTGTAGCGCTTTTCTGTTGGAGTTGAAAATACGACTTGTGTAGTCTACCTCTGCTGGAAAAATGACAAAGCTCTTCAGGCTCTTCTGCTGTGATTCATCCTTTCACACATCCCTAAAAGGTTTTGAAACCTGATAAGGATTCGGGGCCTCTTTGTAGCAGAAAACAATTGCAAATAATAGAGCCATGTGTATTTGTGTGAACTTTTTTTTTACTCTTCTCAGCTCTCTTTGATCTCATTGTGGCTTTTGGCAAGAGAATCATCAGTGCTGTGTGCCCTGGACCCCATGCCATCGCCACAGATTTCTGGAGACCAGCACAGGAGAGGGGAGGAAGGCCATCCCAGCCATCTCTCTTGCAGCACAGCTCTTTGTTGCCTCTTTGTGATGTATTTATTTTATCTGCTTTTCTGCTGGTCTCTTTGTAAAAATCTACAGCTTTGAGGAGGAATGAGTTTCTTACAAAGTGCATAAGGTTTGGATGAGGTGTAGGACCCTGCTGTCCCTTTGATGGGAGTCTTAGCTGGAATTTTTGGATTTCTTGTAATCCTCCAACAAAAGTCTCCTCTCCCTACAGACAATTTCTTTTCTTTCTGCTGTACCATTCTTCAGTCCATTCAGCTGCTCCAGTGCTGCCATAGGATTCCCTTATTCTCCTTTCCTTTTTGGGATCCCTGTGCCACACATAATGTTCCTGTGGAAGTAACCTTACAGGGAAGATGGTGTCTCAACTTTAGTCTGTTGTGTGGCAAGTGCTGATTAAGACATCAAGCTCTAGTTACTTTTATATTTGTACATCTGCTTGCTAAAGTGCAATTCTCTGTGTGTATTCAATTTTTTTCCCCCAGTTTTTCTGGAAATAAATTATAAATGACTTTCCAAGTAAAAATATCTACATTTTTATAATTTTTCCCCTCATCTCTATGCCAAGTGTATCTTGGCTCTACCCAGAGACCTGATTAAAAATATTAAAACACACTTACCAGTGTGCAGTGGCTACATTTATAGCATCTGACTTGAATGTTTGTTTCATAGTCTGGGTTGTAACAATCTGATTCTCAGACTGCGATTGACGTCAATTTAATAGGAAAATTCAAATGAACCTCTATTAGATTTTCACTATTAAGTTAACAATAAAAACTTTCTACAGATGCCTTACGCAGACAAGGCTGCTAACAGAAATATTATGTTAATAAAAATCAGACTTCCAGAAACAGAGAATAACTTACAAAAAACCCAACTATTTTGTTTTCCATCTTCTAGCTCACAAAGATATTTGCTTTTTAATTGCACTGGCGGTTTAGATGTTACAAACTGGGAGAAGACAGCTCTTGGCCATTTGTGGTCGCGTTGCAAATCTCTTGGCTTTTACAGAGCTGGAGAGCCCTTTTAAAAGAGTGTGTTTGACCAATTTCATTGCTCTCAGTTTCAGCTTTCCCCCCTCAGGTTCTGTGGCACACCATCTTTACCAGCTCTTTTTAACCCTTGTGAGCCCAGTCCAGCTGCTCACAAGGTACTGATGCAACCAGAAAAACTCCAGAGGCACCGGCTTGGGTGAAGACCACATCTGTCAGGGTTTACAACATCTGTCATGGCTCGCCCCACCTGTAGCTGCCTTGAGGACTGTGCAGGGCTTGGCAGCAGATGGTGGAGTGAGGAAATAATGTTCTTCATCTACAGTGGATATTTTCTGGCAGAGACCAGGTAGGTGCCTTGCCTGTGCTTAAATCAGGAAATCCAGGCATGGACTTGCCATGAAGTAAGGAGTCAGAGCATTTTGCCTCCCCTGCAGCAGCAGAAAGGGAGTGATTTCCAGGGATAGCAACATCCCTACAGCCTTGAGCAGAGTTAACAAAGCCTTTGTATGCATGAGCAGTTCTGAGGTGAGGGAAGCAAGGGAGCCAGTCCTGGTCCTCAGTAGGGACAGCAGGGGTCCCCTCCTGAGCTTTAAGTACGTCTGAGCTGCTGTGATGGGGACAGAACTGGTTGGCATCCCCAGGGTGGCTCCAGACCCTCTTAAGTGCCCCAGATGTCCGTGTTCCAAGCTGTTGAGGAGCACATCCAGGGCAGGCAGCTTGGTGCAGCTGCAGGTTGAGCTCCAGAGCCTGAGACAAGAGGCTGTGAACCACCAACCCCTTTGATTATATGGGGACCTGTGGTACAGCCAGGTGACTGGACACTCACAGACACAGCAGGAGCCAGGGACTCAACAGGAAGATCCCAGACTTCAGCTGTGAGTGGATAAAAGCCCAGCAGTTCCTTTGTTTGGATTCCCTCTCCAAGACACCACCTTGAGCTGTTTCTCTGCTGCACTGCCACGAATAAACTGAATCCAGAGGTCTGAGACTCTGCTATGGGAAACGTGGGATAGAGCTGGTGAGGAAAGCTCAGCCCTGTTCTGCCTGTGTGGAGGTGCAAAGGGGCTTTCATCCCAGCTCAGGGGGTGTGAGGGTGACTGCCAGAGTGGCTCCTGGATTCCTGGTCAAGGAATTTTCCCTAACTGTTTTCATGGTAGGCTTTCAATCTTCTCCATCCTACAACCAAAACACGAGCCCAGCCTATCCTGCCTGTGGAACTGAGGCTCTGTATGCACCAGTGTATTTCCTTTTTAGTTTCATCTTGTCTGTGCCAGCTGAAATAACAAGGCTTTTAAGACACAGCCACATTGTGCTCCCGTGGTTTAAGGATTTATCTTACTTTAGCAGTGCTTAGCAGGTATGCTGCATAAATGGGCACAAAGAGTTGCATTAAGGGTTTTGTCATGAACTTGCAGTGTGTTCTACGGGAAAATGAAGGGTGCTTTCTGTTTGCCCTCCCTCCACCCCCCTGTGATTTTGTGAGGTGTGTTTTGAATGTAGACTTACTTAAAACACAGCTATTTTACTTGTCTGCCGCTGAGATGACAATGTTCCACTGAAATGTTTGACAGCCTGAAGTAGCTGACAATTATTTCACATGTGCAGTGTTTATCTCCGTGGCGCTCGGTGTGACAGCTCAGAAGTGACACCGACATTCAGTGTGTGAATCTCACTGTTCCTCCCATCAGCTGTCCTGCTAGCCTGCAACTTTTTAAAAACACTCTGTGGCTGTTCCATCCGAACAGAGGCCCTCTGTTCCAAGTCACGCTAGGTAACTTTGTGTTTCCTTACCCTTTTCCATCCCCTGGCGGGACAGCGCGCAAAAAGTGCGTCAGGAAGTGGGGACCAGGGGGTTATATGTTAGTAAAAATTGAAACTACTGTTCTTAATTTTGGCCTGCTGGGGATCTTGTGAAAGGTCATGCATATTTCTCAGAGTAGTTGAAAGGACCAACAGCATCTGTTAATGTGACGTGGGGTAAATACAGCACAGGGCTCTGAACAGCCCTGCCAGAGTAGCTGCGTACTGTCCTGTTTGTTTGTATTTTGTTTGCAGATTCCCATGAAGAGAACCCCAAGCCATGAAGAACAGTGTCCTAACCTAAAACACCTTGGGGCTTGAAAGAGTTTTAAAGCTTCACAAATGTATAATCATCTATGCTTAATCTTCTGATGATTTCTTCACGTAGCCACATGGCCAGACTCTTCGCTGTTCGTGTAGGGTTGAGTTAGAAAAACCAGCTGTTTTCTCAGGCAGGCAATGCATGTGTTGCAAAGGCACTTCAAATCTAAACTGGGTACACAATAACTGGGAGGCTGGGAATGCTTACTAGGAAAGTGATAAATACTATATTTGCTGTAGAAGGCACACATATCAAAAGGCAGATAGTTTGATGGCAGGTGGGAAAAGTTGCTTTTTGTTTGTTACATTATGCTTTGAAAAAAAAATATCCCTAAAACTCAAAGCCTTTTCTCCTGTTTACTGCTTAGAGTGAAATGCAGACTGATCTGTTTCCAAGTTGGTTTGGCTTTCTGATTTCCATGGTTCAGCACAGTGCTCTGCATTACAAAGTCAAAGGCAGCTGTAATACGTTCAGTATCTCTGTTTCCTTTTACAAAGTTAATTCTTTGAATTTTTGGCAAATTGACTGTTCATTTGTCAGTGTCACCTTAATCTGCAGAACAGATAGATAGTGAGCAGCTCAGTCTACTTTTTTTCCTCTTTGTTTAAAAAAGTAGACAAAATAAAATACAATTTGCTGAAATCTTTTCTGATTGTCCATATTGTCCAGAACACGAATGTTGTTTTCTGTGTCTATAAGGTTACATTTCTGCAGTAAAAGGAATTTGTGATGTCTGTAGGCATTGCCATGGTGAGATTTTCCTTTATATTGATGTTTAGGTAAAGCACAAAATGCAGAGCCTCTTATTAGTGAGGCAGATGCCTATTTCAGATGTGGCTGTGGATTTAACTTACTGTGCTTGGCATAACAGGCCTCTTCTAGGTCTGAATTACTCCAACTAGAAAAAAAATTCTTAAGAAATCCTGCAGCTATTTGGACTGAAAATTTCCTTCCCTTCTATTAGCAGCTGAGATTTATTTTTCTGTTTAACTAGCTGGATCATTTGTTCATGAGAATTGGCATCCTGCAGTGGCATGGTGTGTGTCCAGCAGTGCATTGTGATGTCAGGGCAGAGACAACAGTGTGATTTATTATCAAACTGGCCAAGTGGTGAGCTTTGTGAAGCTCTGGCAGCCCTCACAGGTTCAGGGATGGGTGACCTTGGGCTTCCCTCTTCTCCTGCAGAAGTGAAACTTGGGGTAGAGCCAGGCTGGGGGGGTTGTGTAGTGGCTGGGGAGGTCTGGCACGGTCCAAAACATGTGTGGCCCCTGGCTCTGTCTGGATCTGGCCACAGGCCTGCATGGGTGGCTCTGGTCAAGCCCTACTTATAGATGTTTTATCAGCAACTGATTTTAATAATGGCATTTTTTCTTCTGCAGTATGGGGAATAATAGAGCTGCAACTTCTTAATATTATTTGCAGCGAGCATAGTGACGACACTGTGTTTCTCTTCTTTTCATAATCCAGCCAGCTGACTGCAGTGCTGCTTCAGTCTGGGGCAAAAATCTGGGTTGTGGCTGCCAGAATCTCACAGTTCAGCCTCCCCAGCTGAGATGGCTGGTCCTACCTGAGCCCCTCGAAGCTGCTGGTGAAGGCTGCTGCTGGCAGCATGGCTGGGCAGAGGTGAGCTGTGTCTCTGCAGCAATAGGTCCCCCTTTGCTCTCAGCAGCTGCTCCAGAGCCCCTGGCAGTGCTGGGACTTATTTTGTCTGAGCAGGGAGCCAGAGCGATGCCAGCTCTGTTGTCAAAAACCTCTGGCTGTGAGATGATGCTGCATGAAAGCTCTGGAGGAGCAAAATGCGTAGCACTCAGACTATTTGAGGTAATCAGCAGCTCTGCTACCCTGGGTAATCACAGTAAAACAACGCCTCCCATCACAGAGGTTGTTCTGCTTTTTATTCCGTGTTTTTCAGAGCAGTAGCATGCCTGCAGTAATTCCTAGGTGGTCTCTCTGTGTGTGTGGTGATGTCAGCAGCTTGGGGAATTAGCTTTGCTGAAGTTTACATCTGCTGACTCATCTGTTTAAAGAAGTTGATTCTTAATTTTCAGAGGGTAATAATTTTTCTCCCCTCATGCAACAGCTGAGGAGAAAGAGATGGTTATGAGGTTTAGCAGGGGCTACCACAGCACAGGGTTTCCTTGCAGACTTTTAACTCGCTGCATATTTTAGTGGCTGCAATATACAGAAAGCCTCAGTTTCATGGTTCTTCTTGGACCTTGTCCAGCTTCTGCTGTGAAAGTACAATTCAGCAGAAGCCCTTTTAGAATATTTACTTATTTTTAGTATCCAAGAGTTCAGCATGTGTTATCCTGCATCTTCAGAAGAGTCATAGCGCTGGTGCCTTGGCACTAATGAATGCTTGATATCTCTGTTGGGTTTTTTTCCACTGGTGTTTTTTTTCATTGGGTTAAAAGTTAAAGCTCCCTCTGCTTTCCTGCTCTTAAAATCCAGTTTTGCTGCTCTTCTCCCCCTCCTCTCAACACCCCTTTGGGAACAAGAAGGAATGGTGTCTCTGGCAAGGAAACAGGTAAGGTTTGGTTGGTAAGTGGAACTGATTTAATTAAATCTCCTTTTCAGCCTCATAATGGAGTCATTCAAGAAGGCAGAGGAGTAGGAATGTGGCTTCTGAGTCTTTTTTTCTCTCCTTTCTCTTTCCTTTTTCCATCCCTGCAGTCAGTGAAAGAAAAACGGCTTTCTAAACAGAATATCCTTTTTTCTGGTGTTTTAAAAAATAGCCTATGTTAAAATTAAAATCTACTAATTTTTATTAGCTCATCTTCGCATTCCTGAAAACACTGGAGCAGCTTTGGTGAGTGGATAGTATTTGCTCTAGACACATGCCAGTATGAGAGTGAGGATTCCAGGTCTGTCTAACACCACCTGAAACCTCACAAACATTGAGCAATACAAACTTAATGCCACAGAAGTCTGTTTTCCATCCTCATTAGCTCGCAGTCTTGTATGATTAGTTTTAGTTTTACTCTGCCAGCTCACTTTGCTTTCATTATCTTGACAATTGATGTCAATACTAGCATTGCTCAGAAAAATTGGACTTGGAATTTTGTTGAAATTTTTTTTTTTTTTTTTTTTTGTGGAGCCAAAGTATTTTGCAAGGCTCATCAGTTTTGCTGTTTTTTTTTTTTTTCCAGGGGAAAATGATAGAGAGCTCTGAAGAAACTCAGAGTGTGTGTGCACGTGAGTGTGCAGATGCATGGTAGGCTGTTAAGGGACTGCCTTCAGATGTGGAAGACTTGGTTCAGCTTCCTGGTCTGCATGGTGTAGAGCAATGTAGGATGGAAAACTACTCTCTGACCTTTGAGTAGGGTGGAGTGAAAATCCAATCAGTGCTTTCTTACTGCTGGGAGATTGCTCTGACTAATGGTTTGCTTTCTTGAACTGGAAATCAGGGATTTTTGATTTTTTTCAGAATGGAGTTGTCACCTCAGGATCAGCTGGAAATGTTGGCCAGAAATCCTGGTCTTTCCACAGGAGGGATGACTCGTGTGAATAAATCTGAAGGAATTAACAATGGAGCAAGATAGTTGTTTATGATATTTATGCAGTGCCAAAGAACATCTGTGTGCCCTGAGACATGGGTATCCTGAGCTGGCTTCCTTACTAGAAGCAACAATTTTCTCCAGCTGAGCAAAACAAACCCTGGCTGACTCCTTGGCTATATTCTGGATATTTGAAGTAGCTGCAGTGCAGCAGGTTTGGAAGAGCTGTCCCTGAGTCCTGTGAAATTGTGCATTTAGCTGCCTGTTTGGTATGTGCCCACCTCTAGAGGAGGAGGATGAATGCAAGTGTCTCATGCTGTGTCAGGCTCGTTGGAAAACACAACTTCCCACTTAGTTTGCTGCTGTTGTGGTTATTTATTGCAGCCCTGAGAAAGCTGCCTGTGCGTGGGAAGTGGATTTGTAGAGACTTTTTAGGCTTTGATAGAAGCTTTATATAGTATGTAAATTCTGAGATAAGAAGTGGTGATTTAGAAATGTTACGGAATCGGATAGATATTGTTGAGAGAGAAATGGAGTTTAAAAGAAGTTTTAAAGGATGTTTTTGTAAATAAGATTAGGTACTTTGGAGAAATAGAATTATGAAAGATGTATTGTAGTGAGATTTATGAAGGGTAGTTTTAAATGATTGGTTTTAAGGTATTTACAATATGGTGTGGTAAAAAGTTGATAGGTTAAGAAATGTTTATACTGTTTTGTAATTAAGAAATAGTTGGGTTTTGATTGTACTAGTGTGAATTACAATATTTTTGATTTTTTTTATGAGATAGAAAAAAGTTTTAAAAACTTGTATTCCATTTTCAAGCTCCATTTCTCTCTCAACAATGTCTATCCTCTTCCATAACATTTCTAAATTAACATTTCTTATCTCAAAATTTACATACAAATACATACTACATAAACCTATCAAATCCTAAAAACTCTCTACAAATCCATTTCCCTCACCTATGAACTGCTCTGAGTTCCATGGGCTCTCTGACTTAATGCACTTTAAACAGCCCTATGGATGTGCTGTACCTCATCCCTTTCCTACAGCCTGGCTTTCCTGAGAATTTTAAACTTGCTGTGCTGAAAGGCACAGACCCACAAGAAAATACTATATTTAACCTAAAACTGCAGAGAAAACTTCCAAAATTAATTAATAACACTAAAATTATGAGTGTATATTTTAAATAAAGGTACGTAATATCACAAAGTAAAAAACTGAATTGAAAGTTTTAAAATATAATAATATATATAAAACTAAAATAGAAGTTTTAAAACTGTAACTAATTAGTCTTCTTCGTAAGTTTAAGTAGTATTTTAGAATGAAACTAAAAAGTCAGCATTGCAGATGTCAACTAATTAGTTATTAAGTTAAAACTAAAAATAATTTGTTATTTCTTAGGTAGTTTATCCTTAAAAAACTTTATAAAGAAAAATAGTTAACCATTTTACACCTTGTTAGTAAAATACTACAAAACTCACTACTTATAAAACTATAACATAGATTAAAAAAATAAACATCTAAATCCAAACACAAAATGCCATCTCAAGTACATTCAATCCCAACCTCGACAAAAAAGTGAAACCAAAAACCAGCACTGGGCATCTTTTAATGCCAGCATAATTGTTACTTAACTTCTTGCCTTCCCAGCTCCGTGCAGGGACGGGCACAGATTCCACACACACACGGATGAGGAGGCCAGGGCAGTGCAGAACAGCTTGTTCTCTGTTTCTGGGCAAGGGCAGTGATTTACTCAGTGTCTGCACCTCCTAAGAGGCTGTTCTCTCATCCACATAACTGCTTCAAAGAGGCAGAATTGGTTGTGTTCAGGTAGGTGTCTGGCACAGTAGGCTGAATGTTGGCTTTGTAGGAGTTTTGACTCCTAGTGTCATCATCTCTGTGCAGGTCCTCTGGCAGCATCAGGTTGTTTGTTTGTTTAGAATTGTTGTACATTAGTGATTTCTTCAAAATCTTTTTTTTTCCTCAGCACTAACAAGTCATGCATATTCCCTGTGTGTTCATGTTTCCATCTTGTGCAATACAGGGCTTTTCTTTCCTTGGGGAAATGGCCCTGACTCTGTAACCAGAGACTTTATACATGCTGTAGAACAGCTGTGCTCAACACGGCAAGGACTTTGTTTGCTTCCACATTATTTATTCATGTATTCTTTTTCTTTTTCCAGCCCCCTTGCCCCCAAGTAATGGTGCTTTCTTTTTGTGCTTTTACACTTTTTTTCTTGAGACTCCTTTGATGGAGAATTCAGCCTTTCCTACAAAACACCACATTCAGGGGTTTTATGACTCATTTGTAGTTGGAATACCTACTGGGGCAGTACAACAGGCTTGGATGCAATAAAATGAATCACCATGACAAGTTCTACGTAAGAGCTGTTTGGTAAATGTACTGATGCAAGAGAATGCCAAATGAAACAATTCCTTGCTTTCTTCCTTTGGCCCGAGCAGCTGTTGCCCGGAAGATGAAAGAAATGGATTGTTAATTCTTTAGACACGTTAAAAAAATTGAGGCTGCATCAAGAATAGGTGCTGCTTGCATTGTGCTGTGGCATTGCAATCACTGTAGAAAAGGCTGAGCTTGGATCAGTGGCTTTACCATTCAGGCTAAGGTCTGCGTTGACAATAATTTTTTTGGGCAAGTGTTCTTGTGGCTGAAATGAACAGGATATTTTTAATAACTTCTCATTAGTGGGTTTGTGCTGGTAGGAGACAGAGCTCCATTTCATTTTAGATGTCTTCTCCAGCTGTGGTCAGTAGCATTTGATACTGCAGAGGAGGGAGAGGAAACCTCGCAGCAGAATTGAAAAGGGGTGGAATTTTATTTTTTTTTTTTGAAGCAGCTCTGTGAACTGAGTAGCTCCTCTTCAGCCAGCCAGGCTTTCTGGGACTGCAGCATGGCAGTGCACCTCTCTGCCCTCTTCTCCAATGCTTAACCCCTTCAGCCAGCACAGTGCTCTGAGTGAATTTTGGGAAGTATCTCCATCACTGTTGTATGCCTGTAGTTTGCTTTACTCGGCGAGAATTATTAGAAGGTATTTTTTAATTAACTGCATGTAATCTGTGTTTCAGTAATGGGAGTTTAAATGAAAACTTAATTTGGCCAAGCTGTGCTTGTGCATAGCTCCATATAATAATACATACACACACACGTGCTCTCTTGCTTGCACTTCATTCTGTCTCTCATCTTCATCACCAATGATCCTGTGTTGCTTACTGGGCTTCAGTCCTGTAACTTGACAGCCCCAAAGCTGGAAACTGCTTAGAAAAAATATTTTTCTTTTTCTCCATGAAAACATATAAACATTAGAGCCAGACAAAGTGTATCTCAACTTCTTTCATAATATAATCTATGAAGAAAATGAGTTCTGACAACTACTGTACTCTTCTGGTGGAGGGGATACGGTTGGTCTGGTGCTGGTGTGGTCATCTGGTGCTACCACAGAACACGTTTGCATTGCAAAGCTGCTCCCCTGCTTCTGCAAAACCAAATGAACCACGTGGACCAGGTGATGAGACTGAAAGCATAGTCTGAAAATAGTTTGAAATCATCATTAAAAAGTAATGGAACAATTTTGAAGGCAATGTGTTGGGTTTTGTTTTGTTTTGTTTTTTCCCCTTAGCATTAATGGTTTTGGTATTGCAGATAAGGCATTCTAGTGAATTCCCAGAAAAATGCCTGTGGAGGGTGGAGTGTATTCTCTGTTTGTGCAGGCTTTCATTTATTGTTGGTATTGATTAGGTGATGGGTACAAACCTGATGACAGACTGTGGCCTGGTTCCTTTCTTCTGAGGCTGCATAAATTTTTTGTTACCTTTTTATATTTTATCTAAGGAGTCTTGTATCAGATCTGTCTCTTCACCCTCATCTCCTGCGCTGTGGTCTAAACTAATCCTTGAAATAATTTTACATCTTCTTATTTGCATGGAAGAGGAATGACTTTGGACTCATCAAATACAATCATCTTCAGTAAAGCTACAGGAAGAATGAGCCCTCTAATCTGTCACTTTATTGAGGAATAATTATAGTTTGAAAAAAAAAGTCATTGGAGAGAAAGTGCTGCAGAATAAAAACCCAAAGGAGTAAGCAGTTAGGAAACTAAAAGAATCATAAGCTTTTTTTAAAAGATGGAAAGTAATTTTTTTTCCCCTTTTCTGGTTTCTGAGCCTTTAATAAACCTGCAAGTCATGGCTTTAAGCTTTTCCTTTTTATTTATTTTTATTTCTCCACAAGCATGAGAACTTGAGTTATCTTTTAAAATAAACAAAACAAAAATCCTGCAACTGAGATCTTTGGATTCTCACGGAGTCTTACAGTCCCAACAGCTGGAGCTTAGGAAAAAATAGGAAGCTTGTAATAATAGTCACTCCACCCAAATGGGTTAAAGTTTGGACTTCCATGGGATTGCACATTTCAGTTAAATGCAAGCTGCAGTAATGGGAGCGAGGTCCTGAGCTGAATTCCCATTGCACATGTTTATTCACATGGACAGAAATTCAGCTGAGGGAGTGCAAAGGAAGTGGGCAGAATTAGGATGTGTGAATTTTGAAGAAATTCATTCTTTGGTTGTTGTTTCCTTCCTTTCTTCTTAGTGGCTCTGCTTTTACATCTGTGTTGTACCTCTGATCCATCCTGTTGCCTTTCCTTGCTTTTACAAATAGAGAATTTCAGAAGTTCCTTAGCTGCTAAACCTAAAGGATCTTTTTTTTTTTTTCTACGTATGTTCTACCTTCTGCAAATCAAAGATTATGATCTTCAGGGAGTGGAGGAAGTGGGGTGGGACGTGGTGCCCAAAGGGTCTGCAGAGCTGACGTGGTTGGGGTGCAGAAGGAAACTGGAGGATGTTTTCTTGCTGCAGTAGTTCAGGTTCCCTTGTTTGTCTTCCGAGGCAGATGTTTTGTGTGTTTCTATCTGGGTTTTTGGTCTGTGTCAGGAGCAGCTGGGGAGCTGGCTCCAAGATACCTTCTGATGAGCACACTTCTGAAGAGAAATTCCCCTTCAGTCCATAACGCACAGCTCCTCGCCGTCCTACCTCAGTGTCACCGGGCACTTCCATAATGTGGCTCATCTCTCTTGAACATATTTTGGAGTAGGAACAACAATCAAAGGCACAACACACTTTTCAGTGAGCAGAGTAAGTGTTTAGGCTCACGATCCCTTGGGCAACAATTTGGCTAATTGTAGAAAAGCAGGACAAAGCTGTTCCCAAGCACAGCTTGGGAACACTTCTACCTCTTTTGAGCATTTCTACCTCTTTTGCTGGAGTGAGGAACTGCTGTGCTTCAAGCTCTCCCTTCTTCAGTCCTCAATGAGTGACAGGTAGAGCTACTTTCTGTCACAGAGGCACAGATCAATGGCTGAGAGTAACTCATGAAGGCTGACACAAACTCTCGGGTTGATGGAGATCGGATCTGTGGCAGCGGCCGAGTTGGAATTGTGTGATGGAGCTGGTACCTTTAATGTGCTCTGACTTGGAGGTGTTTGAACAGATACCAGATAACTTTGTAGTCTTTCGTTTGCCTTCACTTGGAAATTCAGTAGAATTTGTGTACTTGAAGTGAGTTCCTTCCTTTTGCTAATATGTAGGTGTTCTTCCTACATATGCAATGAATGCTCCAAATATTAAAAAATCAGGCCCAACCAAGAACAGCTTTATGTTTCCAATGTAGATGTCATTGCTGTGGGCAAATAGAGTCATTTGCAAGAGTCCTTCTATCTAAACCCTCCTGGTAGTTCATATGGGTTTGTGACTTTGATTTTTTTCTTTGCCATCTACCTTTTTGCTTCTGTTACAGATGCCTCATAAGTCTTTCCATTCCCTTGGGGCAGACTATCTGCATAGTTGGTGAAAGATAATCTTAAAAAGCATAAAGCTGCTTTTCCTTGTGGGAAAGGAATTTTCTATTTGGTTTGTGATTTTGATAGCGGTTTGGTTTTGGGGTTTTTTTCATAAGTGTTTCCTTAGCATGGAAGATGAAAAGTTGCAGTGTTCTGCAGTTCAGAATTTGTCCATATTAAACCTTTTAAAAGGGATGTCCCAGCTCATGGCTTTTGTACTTTTTAATTAAATGAATGAAAAAAGTCTTATGTGTTGATATCCAGAAGTATTACATGACTAAACTTGCTGCAGATTTCCTACAAATCCCAGCAGGTATCAGAGCTGTAGATTCATCCAAGGGGGAGGCTGATGAGCACAACTTGTTTACCCTCTTTGGTGCTCTGGATTTTTGGGAGTTAAAACATTTGGAAATGCTGGCAAATAGCCCATGGCTGTGCTCTTGGAGCTGGCCCTGCTGCTCTGCCTGTGCTCCTGGCCTTTCCACTTCCCCTGTTTCGAAGACCTGCCAGGAATAGCGCATTTTATACGATGCCAAATTTATAAATTCCTCAGACCACTCGGTCTGGGAGGAATGTACTAATGGTGCGGCTGACTGAGTTTTAATCTGGGATGTTTTTAATTTTCAGACCACGTTACTTTATTTTGATCTGAAAATTACAAGATTCGCTTCAGGTCTCCATTTTATTGCTTCTTTTAATACTTCTTATTTGCTCTTTTTTTTTTTTTTTTTTTTTTTTTTTTTTCTTAAACAATTAGGTCTTTCCAGTGTGCAGTCACACCTTCTTTTTCTATCTTTGATAACTGAGGAGGAAGCTGTGTGTTTCAGTAGACTGTGAATCCCCTTGAGATGGTAAGATCAATGTGTGTATTCTGGTTGGTTTGTGTTGCGTATGACTTTTATGCCAGCAGCTGTTTATTAAACATCCAACTAGGGCTAATCTCCAGTTGTTAGCAGCTATTCAGAAATGCTGTGTTCTGTGGAATCCAGTTCCAGGGCTTTTACTGTTTTATGGTCCCCTACTCACTGGAAAATAAGGTAGACTCCAAGCTGAGGGAGTGATGGAGCTCCCTGAAGTATTTTTGGTTTTCTTTGGCATAAAGTTTGGTCTTAGAAATTTCGGTTTTGTTTGTTCAAAGACTTTTATTTTACACTAATGCTACAGACACCTGTTATCACTGCTGTATGAACTTCTAGCATTGAGGATCTGACTGAAATTGGTGTTTTCAGCCCTAGCTGCTTGCCCAGCCTCAAACTGAATGGGAGATAAGAATTGTCGGAGTGTCTCTCCCGAGTTCCCAGTGAAGAGTTTCCATTTCTGGATAAGATTTTGGTCACACTGGAGTTCTTAATCCTCCTTTTATGGAGTTGTTGTCTGTGTTAACTCATTTCATACAAATATGCTTGGGTTTTAATTATGGTTTCTTCCCATTAGCTGTCTTTTCTTCCCACCTGCTGTAACAGGAAAATGTGTAACTGTGGCAAAACCTCCCTGGCAATGCCACTGGCCACTCATTACCTGGAATTAGGAGAGGCTTCTTAAAAGTAGCTCTAAAAGTCAAGCAGCTCTACAGAAAGGGGTGTGAATAAATCTTTGCTCCCTGCTGGATTTTTGTGCTGCCTTAGCTTTATCACACGTGTAGTTGATGGGGGTCTTTTCTCCCCTCCCCCCAACTTTTTCAATAGGCCATTTTCCAGCTCTCGATACAGCCTCAACTCTGTTTAAATTATTTCTTCGAAAGATCTCTTGCTGTTTTTAGCCTTCACAGACTCCTAACTAGTTGTTGATGTAGAGACTGCCTGCTGGGTGCCAGTCCAGGCTTCCCTTTGGCTGGTGGAGAGAGACAAGCCCTGCTTTGTTCAGTCCTTTTTCAAACATCCCCACCAATATGGTGGGCAGATGGCAGAAACACGAGCCCTGTGTAAGTGAAACCACTGTGCTTGCTGGGAGGAGCTGGAGGGATGGAGAGCCCGTGGCCTGAGGACAAAATTCAGATTATTTTCCTCTCTAATCACGTATCCTGTTTTTGTAATGATTCTGGTGGCGAGGCCACTATAATAGGTGAGCAAAACAATGTTGCCTGTGCTTTTGTCCTGCAGAAATTGCCTGTTTACAATACATGGAAGATTTGGTACAGCACACTGTGACCTTGCACGTTAGGTAATTATTTCAGTGCCTCCATGGCGCCTGTTAAATGCATTTCTGTGCTGCTTGAGACCTGTGGATGGACTCATTCCTTCGAGTCTGCATCAGATGACAAGACAAAGCAAGAAACACACCACTGGCAGTAGGGCAGGACAGCCAGTACATTTGGAAAAGCTCTTCAGCCTCATGCTCGTCTCAGTTACAGTTGTCCATCTGCCAGTTTGTACCCTTTGGGGAGGTTTCCATGTCATTTTTTCTCCCTGGAGAAGTCTTAGATGCTTGTCATTGTATATTGGTTTTGTATATAAATACATAAACATTGCAGCAGTGGTGGTAAGAAGGGATATGCCCCTTTTTTCAGAGATTTCAGGCCAGTCCCTTGCCTCTGGAGGCTGGGAGTATATGTGTCTCAAGAATTGGCTCAAGCAAAGATTAAATTCCTTGAGTGCTTGCTGGAGCACTCATGAAAATCAGCATCACTCAACTGACAGTGTTAAAGCAATACCAGCCTTAAAGTTTGCATGCTAGAAAAAAAGCCAGTCAGGTTTTGTGTGGCAGGGCTGCTTTATGACCCCTCTTGGGACAGGCTGCTGCCCTTCTAAACTGAGAAATGGCAGCAGAAAGGTCCCTTTATCCCAGGACCTCAAACTTCTGGGGCCTAAGTCACAGTCTGCTACCCTAGGGCCAACTCCTTGCCATGCAGAAGCAGGATGATTTGGGTGACACTTTACTGATATGTGCTGTACAAACAATTATTTGGACTGTGTAATTTTTTTTTCCTGGACCCTTTCTTCTGTTTAGGCATCTCAATATGAACGCTGAGACTGGATCAAGGCCACGGGGCTAACAAATCCTAAGTCAATTACTTTCTCTGTTGTACTTATTATTATTTTTTAATTATTTTTTCCTCCTTAACTAAGTTAAGTAAGGGAGAAATCAAACAGGAAAAGATGCTGTTGTAATTTATTATCTTTCTTAAGACAAGAATGGAATAGTCTTATCCCATTCTTCCCATGCTCAGGAAAAAAGAAAACAGAGCAAAAAGGGTTGGGTCAAGTCAGCAGAATTGTTTTACCTCTTGCATTGTGTGTGCTTCTCTGAATAGAACTCCATGCTGTATTACAGCAATTTACACTGTGGCAGAAAGTGTTCAGAAGCCCTGTTTTGAGTAAATGTTTAACTTTTGATAAATGCTGTATTGTTCTAGCCAAACAGCAGTACAAACATGTCACCATTTGGTGCCTTTCCAGCGTGCACACCTTGTTCCTCTGTGATGCTTTTGTTAAACTTGAACGAAATCAAGGTACATTAGGTACTCATCTGACAGGCACAGAATTCAGCCAGCACTCTTCAGAGCCAGGCCCATCCTTGGTGGAAGATTTTCAGTGCCCATGGAAGAATGAACTCGTCCTGTTACACATCTCTCCTTGCTGGTTGTGCTGGAGAACGAGTCCATTCTTCCAGGACCATCTCTCTGTCAAGAAATCTGGGATGAGTAGAGACACCATCATATTGTTTTCTCTTCTGTCCAGAGGAGACAAGAAGTTGGATTGTCTGGGTGATACTGCTCTGGTAGGCAAAGGCTGAGGTGGGCTGTGTAGAATTGGGAGCATCCCTGAAGGTGTGGGGAAGTGCTCTGCTCAAGTAGATCAGCAGAACTGAGTTGCAGTTGAGACGGGGAAAGCCAGGATGCTTCAGAGACCATGAAATAGAGCTGCTATTTCAGGAAGGGGAGAATGTTTGGTCTAGCCAGTGGTTGACTCTAAAAATACTTCAAATATCATTTGAGTCAAAAACAGGGCAGGCTATATGCATATTTACCAAAAGGAGAAAATTAACCACCAGGCATCTTGCCTTTCAGAACATTTCACTGTAGGTGAAAAACATTGTTATTCTCCATGTCTGTCAATATTTCCCATGATAAAACTTGACTGGAATAAGCAACTGTGAGCCCAAATGTACATCTAGACCTGGAAGCAAATGTGTGAGGGTAGCTCTGATACACAGGTCTCTGCTGTCTTCTTTTCCCTTCTGCTCTCAGGCTGTTGCTTCCTATTTTCTGGAAGGAAACTGAAGAACAAAGCATGTCCATGAGCAGAAGCCATAGTAACTGCCTAGAGCAAACAGCTCGATTGTGAGGCACCAAAATGAGTGTTCATGAAAAAGGACAGGTCTGTGCTTTAAGCCAGAGCTTAATGCCCTTGAATAGGGAAAGAACTGTATTCCTGACTGAGCACCCTGTACTCATGGCAGAATTGAGCTCTCCCAAAAAGAGAGATTCATGTGCTGAGAAAATGACAGTAACGATCAGAGCCTTCACCATATTCACCTAGTACAAGCAAGTAATGTGGGGATAATAATTATGGAATGTCCAGCAAAACCAAATCTTAGTGACTTAGGGATTTTTTTATTATTATTATTATTATTATTATTATTATTCAAACTGATGAAACAGTGCTTCAAGGTGCTTGGTTTTTTTTTCAAGGTAGTAAGTATGGTTTTTGTAAAATGACAAATTTCATCAGGACCAAAATAGTTTTTAAGCAAAACTGCAAAGTTGTCTAGAAGAGTTTTACCTTTTGGTCAAGAAGTTAAAGCAAGCACAACCTTTTACAGCTTGCGTTTTCCTGGGAATTTGGTGGTGAATAACCCACGTTAGTAATCCAAGCCTTATGCTTCTGCAGTCATGTAAATACCACTAGAACAGGGCACTCTTTTAAGTTGGGACATTTTTATTTTTGGCTTTTCTTCCTCATGAAAGCAGGGCTGTGTAAGCATCAGCAACACGCATATGATTACAGTAGAATGAAAAATTTCTCGTGCTCCTTGCTGTTCTTGAATCGGCTGGTGGAGAATGGAAGGGGGAGTGGATTTGTCCAGCTCTTGCATCACCAGCACGTGGTTTCTGCAGGTGTAAGATGTGAGTGCATGGTCTGAAAGCATTCTCCTCCTGAATTTGTGTAGGGATTTGCTAAGGTTTTGAGGTACTGGAAGCTTTCTTCCTAATGTAATTAATCATTACATTGTTTAGGAATTCTAATTGATGGGTCTCTCTCTCTTAGTGTTGTGTTCTTTCTACACTTCATATTTGCACCACCCACCCTGATATCCTTACTCCTTTTTCTGAAATATTAATGTATTAGCATATTATCCATTACAGAGCTGCTCTTTTCTTTAGAAGCAAAAGATCAGCAGCAGCAGATGATGATGCTTCTCAAATGCTCTACAGAGTAAACAAACTATATCTTAAAATACTTTCTGGGACCATCTGGTTACTTGGACAGTATGGAAGGAGATGATCATCTTCATGAACTTCTGAACCAGAGGGATTATATACCTGCAAGAAAGTGTTTCAGTAGGAAAAAAGGTATTATATGCTGAAGCTGCAAGTAATAAACTTGTGTGTTTATTTTCTAGTCCAGATCAGTATTGGCCTGGCCACAGTCATTGTTTTCCTGGCCAGGGCTGGATCAGAGTGACCAGCTTCCACTGCTTGGGAATTCCCAGCAGCTCAAGCTCCTCATTTCCATGCTCAGTTAATGAAAGCCACTCCTTGTTTTGTTGTGGGAGTGTGCCTATGGATGTATAAAAAGGAAGTGTGTATGTGTGAAAGAGTTAGGGCTCCAATCTGGGGAAAGACATCCCCAGGAACCTGGGATGTGCTGCCAGACCTGCTGGTCTTCCCCTTACTGTAAATGCCAGATGTATCTTAGGTCTTGTATTTATTAACAGAAAGCTACCTGCACCTAAAAAACAACCCAGACACTTGACCCTCCCCACTGCAGTAACTCAGCTTAGCAAGGAGAATAAAATGCCTGTGCATATCCATCTTGTCCAAGGAGAACAGGAACAAGCAGTGATGGATTTGCTTCCTTAGCAGACTTATGGGAAACACTCAGGTGATGTAGCTGGCATAGGAGCCTATTTCTGAAACTTCCTTTTATTCTTCTTAAAAGTACTGATGTTTCTAAATTTGTACCATATTTCACTGTCTGAAAGTTGCATACTGCTGTAGTGTACAAGCTGGGAAATGTGTTTTTGGGGAAGCAGGACTGGGCCTTTAATAATTTTTCTAGCTGAAAGAGCAACAGTGAAACTGCAGCTTGGCCTCACATACGTGGTTTCTGCAATTAAGGGCTGCAGCTGCTCTACTTTTTTTGTCTCTGTGACGCAAATCAAAGCGCAGCAATGGTATTGCCTGAGGGAAGAGAGAAAGCTACTTGCTCGCTTCCCCATGCTGATAACTAAGCAGTGATGACAAGAAACTGGGGCAAAGGAAAGTTCAAAAGCAGAATCTGAATATTGTAAATGACTGGAGAAACACAGGTGCCTCTTCCTCAGCACAAAGGGGAAAGAGAGCTGTGCAAATGTCAAAAGAAATAAGCAGCTCCCCAGGGGAAAAGATGTTGGGCTGTGAAATTTCTGTTGCTCAAAGGGATTCTGACATGTGAGCAAGTTGGGGTCTGTATGCAATTAAATGTGTTACAGTCAGCCCCATTTTAAATGGGATTGATTTGCACCTGGTGACTTCACCCAACAGGAACCTTGATTGTCTCACTTTCTCGTATGAGTCCCCTCTCACATGGGTTTTGATGTCTACCTAAATGGTGAGATCTGGTTCACTATCCTCCTTTCATCGCAGGAAATTGCAAGGGAACAGAAATATTAAGAGAATGAGCAGCATTACTTGTCTGAGGAGAGAGGAGAGAGTTTGGATGTCCTGATGTCTTGAATCACAACCTTTCTGCACTAACTTCTAAAATTATTTGTGTGGCCATCCCAAGTTTGTGTATTTGTTCCCTTGTTGTTGTCTAAACTGAATGTCGTGTTTATTAAAGATAAATTTTGCAGGTTTGGTGTGAAACTAAAATGAGACTGTAGCCTCTTTTAGGTGTAGGCACAGAGTCTGTGGTGCCTGGGAGTGGGGCTGTGGCCCAGCCTCATCCCTGACTGGCTCCAGCTGTGCAGGACAGGTGAGCAGCACTGAAGGGAAGGAGCCATGGAGTGCCCAGGTGCACTGAGCAACCCCAGAGGGAGCAGAGGGCACCCAGGGGCAGTGCAGCAGCAGCAGGGGGATGAAAGGCTGGGCTGAAGGAGGAGAAGGGCAGATGCTGCAGCCTGCTGAAGAGCTATGGTGTTCCTCTGTGTGGGTTGAAGCTGTCTGATAGTGTCTGGTGACACTCTGTGTATTGTGGCTGTCTCAACTGTGACATTTAGGCATCACCTAGACAGTGAATGCAGGCTTGGAGCAGGTGAGCTGGAGCAGTCCCTTCTGCTGGTTGTTGCTGCCTGTGTGCCCCAGCCCTGGCAGCAGACAGCCCTTAAGCAGGGCTTAAGGCATCCATGGCTCTGCTTTCATTGTTTTACAACTTGGCCATTTTGGGGGAGCTTGTGAGAGGGACAGAGAATGACAGCTGCAGTACTGTATCCCCTCCAAACTGTGAAATTCATGATCTGAAATAAGCCTTACAAGAAAGCAGATTTCATTTTCCACAGGGGTAGAACAATGTGTTTCTCTGTCATCTGCACAGAGAGCATTCAACCCCTGTCCATAATCTCAGGCACAAAATGAAGAATCAAACATTGCACATGCAGCTTCAAATGAGCTGTATTATGGAAAGTTGGCCACTTTGAACTGATGCTACCAGTCCTGCCTGTACTACAGCTTGGACTTGTTGCCAGTGAGTCAAGTACAGGCTAGAGTATTTTCTGCTTTTTCTGCTGCTGGTACTTGTACCAGTAAACCCCACATGCCACCATGGAAAATAAATCCACATCTATTGCAAGGCTGGGATTTAAGATTGTTTTCTTTTTTTAATTTTTTTTTTTTTTTTTAAATCTCCAGCTTTATTTTTTCAGCCAAGGCAGAAGTAGATTTCAGGACTGAATAATTACCATCAAGCTAACTAGTTTACAGCACTTGACTTAAAATAAGGAAATAGTTTAGAAATATGTTTATATGCTTGCTACTAGCAGTTTTATTGGTAATAAAGAGGCTTATTGACTTCTTTTCTGGAAACTGGATTTATTATCTAGGGGTTTTTTTGGCTGTAAGCTAAGGAAGTGCAAGTGCTTTATAATGGTACCTTTTGAGCAAGATCCACAAAAGTACTCAGGAACTTTTCAGTCACTTGGACATTATTGGGTAGCCCACAAATGACTTACCCACACTTGTAGTTATTCTTCAGTCCTAGAGCATTACAAGTTTTTACCTGTGGGATCTCTTCTCTGTAAATGCAATTTCCTCAGGCTGATGCTCTGAATGGTGCAGTTCCTCATTTTGTTAGGTGTTAGCTTAATGTATAATATAATACAAGCATATTTTCACAGATCTTGTCTTTTAATGTAATTTTTATACTGTTGTGTCATTTAGGGTGATAAGGGAAGGTTTCTTTCCATTTGACCCAGTTGTAGCCATAATGCCAAGTGAAGTTAAGATTGGAGTTCTGCTTTTTTTAGGACTCATTTCCTTCATGAGGAGAAGGTAGGGCTTCAAAATCTGGTGTATACTGAAGATTTATTAATGATGTTTTGTAATATTTGTTTCCCATCATTCTGCTGCCTTCAAATTATTAAGGAAATGAATGCTCAGTAACTTTATTATGTCAAATAAATATTAATATTGAGCTAATAGTAATAAACTAATAACGCTTGCTGTAAAATGCTTTAATATGAACTTCAAGAGGAATATTAAAATTTATTAGTCATTCCTTAAAGCTGATTGATATGCTAGGGGGTTTCATAGAAATAAAAGACCTAGATGGGTTGCATGCAGTGCTAGCCTGATTTCAATAAATTTTAAACTTTTTTCCTGCTGTTTATAGTTAGGATAATTGGGTGTTAAAGACTTTTGACAGAGTCTGATGCTGACTTCCTTTATTACTTCCTGCTTCTAATCACCCTTGAACTGGATTCATCTCTGCCACAGACATATTATTTAGCACAAAATTCCTTGCCACTATTTGTAGAATTTTCCAAGGCCTTGGTGCTACTTTGTCAGCAAACAAACTATTGGTGGTTGTCTTTTTTTTTTTGTACTTGGCCTTGTGAAGTGTGACTGAATGTGGATTTCTGGAAGGACACGTGTGCTTTCCATTTCTCCATGGAGAAAAGGTTGTGCCTGTGTCAGCTACAGCTCCAGGGTGTGATGACCACGTGCGGCTTTAAACTTCATCTCTGATACTCTAGGGCTGTACAAATGATGGGCTGCTATTAGAATCTGCCACTTGCCTTGAGTGACATCTCTTTTATTAAAAAAACCCTTTCTTGAGTGGGTAACTTAGCTGTTTTTCAAAGATAAGACCTTGTCTTCTAAGTAATTTGAAATGCTACTCCAGAGTGTTTTCTGATGCGTGAATGAGGCCTTGAACAAACCAGGATTTGTCCACTGGTTGTGAAAAAGCTTCGATTACCTCCAGACTGTCATACTGTAATCTGGTCCCCTGGGTCACTTACTGGACAAGGTGAGGTCAGATTTGTAGAAGAACTATTCCCATGCTTTCAGTTCAGACTTGCTTTAAACAAATATAAAGACAATTTAAATGCATTACAAAATTTTATGGGGTTTTAAATAAATTCCAGTGGCCTGTCAAAAAGAAGCATTCCTTATCTTCTCTCTCCTCCTCCTCCTCAGAGAGAATGACACCCCTAAATAGGAAGTGCAGTAAAATTATTCCTCTAACTTCCAAGGAGAAGGAAGAGTCCTCTTCTGACTTCGAACATCCAAATTTTGGCACTGAAATCTTGTATTGATTAAACTGTTGAATGCAGGGATGTGGCAATCAGACAACACTGTTGAGAACTGCTGAACATCAGCTTCAGCTGCTCCTAAGATGCCATCCTCTGGTAGAGAGGACAACAGTTGGAAAGAAAAATTGTAGAAGCTGTCATTGCAGCCTCCCACTTACTTGGGACATGTTTTCATCACCGAGGGTGTGGCTGTGCTTGCCAGAGCTAACTGCAGGGGGAATTTGGGACAGTCTTTAGGACTTGTAGCAAGAGCAGTTGTTCCTAGCTCTGGCTGTGATGCCCTCAGTTTGGATGATCAAGCAGTTGCACTGGCCAGCACAAATGAATACTCATGTGCTTGTATCTTATGTAGGATTTCTCCTATATCAGGCATTTCAATACTCAGCAGCTCTTCAGGTTCAGTTTAAGAGAAGCAGGGAGAATTTGAATGCTAAAATGCCCTGTTTTCTAAATCTAAATCTGTTTATGTATGTTTTCAAAATAACTTTTCTTTTTTTCTGTTTTAATGTGAACTTAAGCTAAGCTTATTTCTTTTTAAAATTGCTTTCAATATTTGGTATTTAACTTGCATATTTTTGTTTGCTTGTTTGCTTTTCCTTCTTGGATAAACTCATGGACTAGAACTTAGGGTTCCACTTACTCTTTTTACCTAATGTTAAGATACTGTTACAGAAGTAACTAGAATTATCTTTTAGTCCTATATTTGCTGTTTGATGCTTAAAACAGTATTCTTGACCCTTCAACCTCTAACAAAATGACTTGGTGGACTGGTTATGGAATTAATTAATGAATTTTTACCTGCTTATGGGAGAGTGGGGCTTGGGGTAGCTGGAAAGAAACAGGCAGGAATCCTAACTACTCTATTCTTCTTTATTTATTAATATCTTACATCTTGCATAAGCACCTAGCATGGGAGGAAAGATGTTTCAACTGGAATGTTTTTTGTTTTTTTTTTTTTTTTTGTTCCTAGTGACAGCTCTTTATTGGCCTAAGGGGATTTAAAAAATCCTGTTATTCCATTCTATATTGGTATTAACCTAGTTCTGTTTTGTCCTTTCAAACCAGTATTAAAAATACCCAGCTGCATTCAGAAAGTAGATCTTGGGAACCCTTCTTTGATTGCTTTGCACAGGTCTGGTGCCTTCAGAAGGCCAGGGCCAATGGGTCTGGAAATGCAGGCACACCTTGTCTTATGGTAAGAGAGATTGTTTTGGTTTAGGGGCAATGCTTAATGCATGTGTCATGGACATGTGTCATTTTCCCGGTCAATCCCACTGGTATTTGTACATAGCTGAAAGGAAGTGGGGCTTGTTAAGCTATAGATGAAGGTAAACAAGAAATACAAGCCATGCCAGAAGCTATCAGCAAGATTTTCCTCTTTCCTTCAGTACAGCAGCAAAAATATTAATCTCTGATTTATGTGTCTCTATTAAACTCAAATACATGAAGTAGTAGATTTATTAAGCTCAAAATACGAGTTAAAAGGAATAACGGTGCAGAAAATGTGTTGCAATGTTTTTCTCCCCCTGCCCCCCAGATGTGTTGATTTTAAATGCATCCATAGGTTGTTTGCAGTTCCTCATAATTACCAAATGAGCTCTGCAGAGGAGCAGACAAGGGTAATCAGACAGTCAATTATTTACTGCTTCTTCTGCCTGCATTTGCATCTATTTTCATTTACATTATTGCAAGGAGTTTGAGAGGATTTGCAAAGCACGGAGTCAAAATGAGAGGTAGGAATTTCATTTGGCTCTCGTTTTTCATTGCCTGCAAAGAAGTTTTTGGTTTTTTTTTCATGTTTGCCCCCAGATGTGCATTGGAGTGTGGGGACAGAGAGAGGCAGGCAGGCAGAATTTCTTGTGCTGGTTCCCACCTAACCCAGCGCCCAGCACAGTGCACTGACAGTTTTATTGACTGTCCCTTTTGTAGTGACATGCCAGCCCCTTTGAAATGATGCTTAACAGGAGTGAGTGAGTACACATGGCTTTTGTAAGGCAGTGATAAATTGGTGGACAGTTGGGCTGTGATGGCTTCAGAGGTTACGTGTTCACCATCAGTGCCCCGAGGCCGTTCATGTTCTGTGTCAGTGGGGTGCATCTGAATACCATATGTCACAAAGACTAATGTCCTCACTCTTCCTCCTTCTAATGGGCACGGCAGACACCACACACTTGGAAATTTCCGTGCCTGCCTCCCAGATAAACAGTAACAGGGCCAGCTAATTGTGTGTGTTGTCAAACACCAGAGCTGCTCAATTGAAAGGTGAACCCTGGCAATTAATGAGAGCCATTAAGGGACTGAATAGAATTAAAAAAAAAAAAAAGTGTTTTTTTTTCCTGACATAGGGTTTGGTGGTAAAAAATTAAGTGGGCTTTTGTCCAGACCTATTGCTGCTTTGCTGTTAGGTGAGAAGTTAGGGGCAGGTTGAGTGTCACAGTTTTAAGAGTACCAGATGATAGTTTAGATGCTTGTTTGCAGAGGCCAGGGCAAGAACACACAGGAGACTATGAAATCCCCTTCTTACCTGGGACTGAGAAACTGAATTCTTAAAAATGTATCATCATAATAATGTACAAAATTCACTCCTGGGAAGAGGTCAGATTGCAATGTGTATACTTTAAAGATAAGGGGTGCAATATGTTAATGAATAAGAAAAGTGTTCTGGAGCAAAGCTTTGGGGTGAGCACATGTGGTTTTATTTGCAGGATGGAGTTTATTACAGGGGTGCACTCCAGATTAGGTGAATTTTGGAATTCATTAATCTCTGAATTGGCAATAAATTTAAGTGCTTCTGCCTACATTTTTACAGTCTTTCTTTTGCTTCCAGTCCTGTCTAGCACAAGATTAAATGGAGTTTGAGGTAAACAGAGCTGTTCCATCTGTTATTCCAAATGCTGGGTGTTCTGGGAATGTCTGTGGCTACTGGTTGGAGAAGCAGCATTGTAAATCACAAGAAAATGGCAGCCATGTGAAGAATGAAATATATTGATTATGGATGCAGAGTCAGGAAAAAACTACTCTACAGTAACTGCTAAGATCATGGCTCTGTTCTTTTATGTTTTCAGCACCACCAAAATTACACTGTGGCATAGACAAGATGTTCATCCAGTGATGCTCATCCCTCAATTCAAATGTGTTGCTAAATAAAAGGGGGTGTGAAGGTTCCTGGAGCAGAGTATTCCTGGGATTCATTCTTTAACCAGAGAAGCTGAAAGCTGGGAAGGCAGGACATTCACCTGGTAAATGGAAAGAACAGAAACCAACTGAAAAAAGAGGTGATCATTTCCAAACTGGGTCAAATGTCCAAAAGCTCATGTTACATTCTCTTATGTATTTGTTTGTCTGTGCTAAACACATTTTGGGTTTTTAGGGTATATTTGACATGCAGGAGAGGGGTTCCCATGTTCAATACCTGCCTTTGATGAACGCTTGAGCAAATGATCACAAAGAAGTGGTAGGAATGGCCAAAAATGCCCATATATTAGAGAAACTAGACTTAAAACCCTAAAGAACCTGAAAGATTTGAACACTGTTATAAACGGACATTTTTTGCAAAACTTTGCGTTTTTGGAACAACGTTTTTCTTCACATGTGAACTTGCTGTTTGGTGAACTTCATTTTCAGAGCATCCCAAGTATGATCAGATATGAGTTCACATCTTTTGCTGCTTCTTAGAAATCTGACCTTCAGATTTTATCTTCGTTTTTTTTTCTTAAAGAAAATATTTTGATCTATAGTAGCTGATTCATTACTGCATATTTGTGCTTCGTGTTGTTTCTGTTGCTTGCTTATCCTCCCAAGCATCTTTGTTCAAAGAAACTTCTTCAGACCTCAGGTGATGTGGATCTTTATCCTCCCATTACAGCTGGTTGAAACAAGGGGAGAGGTTGAATGCCCTGGTCAGGGCTCTGCAGTGACTCAGTGCTGCAGTTTGGAATGGGACAGAGGGGAATTTTAATGGGTTTAACCATTAGGCCAATGATGGGGAGCTGTGAAGTGAGACACTGCAATCAAAAGTGTGTCCCTGGTAGTTTTGTTTTGTTTTCTTTTTGTTTTTCCTCTCTGCCAGTATCGAGGAGTGCTTTTGCATTCCTAGTCTGGTAGTTGTTAGCCCCCAGATCAGTTTTAGGGAGCTGAAGGGCCATTTGTGGGGCACAGACAGCTCTGACTTCCCCTGAGGAGGAGAGAGGCAGAAGAGGGTGTGATGTGCCAAAGCCAATTGCAGATCTGGAGAACAAACCCCTCATCCTCCCTGGCTGGTGAGAAACCAAGTTTTTACATTGTGTAGTGAATTTGTGTGTTTATCAAGTCAGAGGCTGATACTGAAGGTGACATAAAGCACACTCCTTGTCTCTTTTAGGAAGTGTGTCATCTTACTCACAAACCTTCAGGCTTTAATGGGGAAAAAAAAGGTGTAGATGTCCCTGAATTCTACTCCTGCAGTAATTCTCGGCATTTTATACCAGACCATGCTTCAGGTTGAAAATACTTTTGTCTGAAAGATACATTGTCTCATTTTAATTAGAGTTTTTTGGGGGGAGAGTTGGTTTTGTTTCCTTGATTCAGTCTAATCCTGCTTCCTGCAATAAATGGCTTTCCATGTAATGGGTGCACTGAATTCTCCAAGGCACACATCTGCTGAAGGATGTCTTTGAAAGTCAGGCTAATTTGTTGGATAAGTGGCAGATTTCTGATTGCAATCTCTTTTCAGTACAGGGGATCACTTAAGTAAGACAATAATCCTCTCTGTTTTTTTACTGAGCCTTAGGTTTCCATCTCTGCTTTAATCATCTCACTCCTAATTTTTCCTTCTCTCTAGGCATACTTTGGTTTCTGTTTCTTCACAAACAGTCACCAAACATGATTACAGGGAGTTTTGTTGGAGTAGAGCTTGCATATGGCATTGACACTGTTGTGAACTCAGCAACTACACTACACAAAATTGCAGGATGATGTAGACTACTCTGGCTGCAAACCAAAAACCATCTCTTCTGGATTCTAAAATCCACATAAAAATGGCAATTTTGGAAATAGCTGTCAGAGAATTGCTTAGCTGATATTTTCAGTGCTTGCTACAGAGGTAGGAGAGGTCTCCTACTCCCTCTGGGTGTTACGCCTGCTCCTCTGTGTTGATTGTGTGCATAAAGGCACAGAGAATCAGTATGACATTATTGAAGTCTCTCATAAATGCCCTCCCTCTTTTTTTATTATTTTTTTTCCTTGAATGAACAATACTCAAAACAGCTTTAATAAATTTAAGGCTAAACCTGTGCCACATTTTTTCAGAATTTAGGGATGGAAATTTATTTTCTTCTTTAGTAACTTTTACAATCCTCTACGTGTAGTTGTTAAGCTAAAACATGCCTGTATTTAACATAGCCTGTCTCACTTCACAGACCAGTCATAAACTTTATCAAAACCACCTTTTGGTGCCTGGGAGTTACATTAGAAGGCTTGGCTGGTGCAGCTGGAGTGTCAGATCCAGAAAAGTTCTTTCTTAACATTTTTTCAAGGCTTATTTTCAGTGTGGGTCGGTATGAGGAGTTCCACTTTGGGGATAAGCAAGCTGAGAGGGGAAATAAGTTACACTTCACTGTATGTAAATGTTGTTGCTCAAAATGGAAGCTGGGTTTGTAGCTCTTTACAATGCTGGGACCGCTGTGTCAAAGAGCCTTCATGTCTAAATCTATCTGTATTTTTCATATATGCATAAAATAAGTAAAATGCTTCCTCTAAAGGTTGGTTTAACCAGGCAAAACTGGGTGTGGAGAAATAGGATTAACAGTAAAGTGAACTGAAAACTTCCCACCTTTACTTTTGCAAATCTGGAGTAGCCTTGGGGGATGTTCTTTTTGCCCTGACACAGTGTGTGCTCTGCCAGTGATGCAGCAGAGTTTCAGAAACAACTGCTTCCTGGAGGAGACACCTCTGAGGATACCTCTTCACTCTTACTGGTGCTCACATAAAATATCTGAGGGAAATGACTTTTACAAGAGACATGGATGTACAGTTGGGTTAAATCGATCTTTTTCTGGCTTGCTGAAAGAGCTATGGATGGAGAAGACCTGGAGACTTTTCGTAAACATTTCTTTCTGATGTCTCGTGATCTTCTTTTTAAAAGCAGAGCTAATTAGAATAAATAGTTGATTAGGTGTTTCCTTGTTCCAGGTCATTTTAAGAAGAACAAGTTGAAAGCTCTGTAGTGTTCTTTGTACTTTCTTATGAGTTATTTTGAAGGTTTTTTCCATTGTACTTCTATTTTTTTTCCTTTTTTTCCATAATAAAGTTTGAATTTGGAAGTGTGTGTGAATTGGAAGTAGCAGAGTTAGCAGTCCTTTTTTTCTGGCTTTCTAAAATAGTGCAAGGCACTGAGTCACTTCTTGCCACTAATAAGTTGCGTCATTTTACCAGGATCAGAATGTTCCAGTCTCCAAGCAAATAGTTTGAAAAGTGAAAAACCAGTTGTTACCATATATGTGTGTGTGTGTTCATACACACAGACACACACACACACTCCCTCTCTCTCTCTAGCACCTCTGCTTATCTAAGGTGATGATTGATCCTTCTCTGTGTGGGATAGTGAACTAATAATCACCACAGGCTCCAGTTTCAGCAAGGGAGGAGATAAAAAATACACTCTTATGCTCATAGCATTTTTAAAGCTGGGGTGTGTAAGCATAAATGGGGAAAAACATGTAGAGATTCTGTGGGGGAAAAAAAGAAGAAAGGGTGGAGAGAATGTTAATCTTGTCAGATTAACTTCTTTTTGTGGTTTTGTGTTGCGCACTTGATGTATGATTTGTTACATCCAGTTGCGAAGTGATTTCTGTCCTATATGTGAGTGCTGTTGCGATGCCCTAAGGTATATTCCACAAAAAGCCAGGTGTGTTCCTGCTCCTGGTTGTCTGCAGAAGTTTGCTAGGCTGAGCATTTGATGTGTTGATTTGAAAACTTTATCAAACAGGAATGAAAAGCACCATTTTTATGCTGATTTTTTTTGTGTCTGTTTATCTTCACGCTTTGCAAACCCGGTCCATTTTGCCATCAATGTCAGTTTTCAAAATCAATTCTGATTTTGTCAGGATAGGTCAATTTTAATGTTTTAATGGCTTCACT
Source organism: Vidua macroura (assembly GCF_024509145.1). Taxonomy (NCBI): domain Eukaryota; kingdom Metazoa; phylum Chordata; class Aves; order Passeriformes; family Viduidae; genus Vidua; species Vidua macroura. The sequence goes on from NC_071575.1 coordinate 2,889,585, forward strand.
GGTAGAAAATTGGAGGCACAGATCTGTGGTGCCTGGGAGTGGGGCTGTGGCCCAGCCTCATCCCTGACTGGCTCCAGCTGTGCAGGACAGGTGAGCAGCACTGAAGGGAAGGAGCCATGGAGTGCCCAGGTGCACTGAGCAACCCCAGAGGGAGCAGAGGGCACCCAGGGGCAGTGCAGCAGCAGCAGGGGTATGAAAGGCTGGGCTGAAGGAGGAGCAGGGCAGATGCTGCAGCCTGCTGAGGAGGTGAGGTGTTCCTCTGTGTGGGTTGAAGCTAATATTGTGTGGTGACACTCTGTGTTTCGTGGTCGACTGCGACATGTGCTGGGACAGAAAATTCCCCTCAGGTGGGGAAAACCACTGGAGAGTGTGTGTGTGTGTGTGTGTGTGTGCAGGGACCTGTGGCTGGAGGGGCTGGGCTGAGGCAGGGGAAAAGCCTTGGAGATTGCCTGGGGGGTAGCTCTGGTTTATTCTAAATGATCATGCTAAACCCCTGGCAGGGGACTGTAAGTACCAGCACCCTGAATCTCTTCAGAAAGGGATCCCAAGATTCCTGGATCTCATTGCACTGAAGCAGTCAGACCCCAGGACTTCAGTGGGTGGCTGGGATGCCGAGATAATTGCTAAAAGCAAACGAGGGACTTTCAGTAAATGTGCTGTTTCAGATAATCTCAACAACTGACGGGTTATGGTTATTAATGAATAGCAGGAAAGTCTCCAGTAGCTGTTGTCATTATGGTAATGCTGAGAGTCTGAATGCTGGGGAATCAGTGGAGTGACAGGTTGCAGGGAGTTTTGATGGCTTTGGAGGACAGAAGCTGAGGGCAGAGGCTGACATTTGTGAGGTTACTTAAAGCCATGTATTGTGGAGATCATTTTGGTCTTTGTGCTGACAAGTTTTGTGCCTGCCGTTGGTTTTGCCTTCTACTTACAGAGGCTCTTTTAAAAATACCCTAAACATAAAAAAGCAGATGCCTTTTTGATGGCTTGCATAGCAGGATCATTGAAGGGTGTCTAGTGACCTGCTCCTTTAAGAAAATAGTCTAAATGCTGGATTTCAAGGGAAGGCAAGGTGATAATCAGTGCAGACATTTAGTATAAAGGGGATGAGAATCATATTTCCCCCCCATAACATTCCATAAAATAAAAATAGCTAACAATGGGTTTAAAGCCCCCTGAGTTTAGATAGATCCTGACTATATGGTGAAGTCCTTTGGCCACAGAGCATGTGTCAGCAGGAAAGCAGTGATGCTTTTATGTCCACATCCTTCTCTCTTGCCATAGCCTGCATGGTGTTTGTCTAATACTCACACAAGCTGTCTGCACAAAGCTCCCCCCGTCTTTTTCTAGCCCAGCATGGACTACCAGCACCTATAAACTGTGCCTGGAAAAGTAATTTAATGGTACATTTCTTCACTGTGATGTCTTGAACAGCGGAGCTGCCTGGTTCAGCAACAATTTGCTGTGCTTTTGTGGATCAAGGTAAGAGCTCCAGAGGGAACGTGGCCTCTGAGGTGCAGGTCTGGCACAGCTATTTTGGGCCATTAGAGGTCACACATGCCTGGTATCTTCTAGCAGAGCATCCTCCTGCCACCACAGGAGCTTGAAAATATTTGTTCTGTGCCAGCATGGCTTGTCTTTGTTTGCCATTGAAGGGTTTTACAAGACACTTACATAGAGCATCAGTGCCAAAGGATTTCGAGGAGAAGTCAGTTTGTCATAGCTGAAGCTGTTGAAGCCCCAAAGGCTTGACAGATGGATTCAGGTTAGATATGCAATGTATATTTTGCATGGTTGTTTGATCAGGCGTGTTTGCCCACTGCCTTAGCTGGGAAAAAATGTATGGGAAATTTCAAAACAAACACAAAAAGTTTTACAGCAAAGAAATACAGCTCCACTCTTTCTGCCAAATATGAGTTATCATGACAGCTGCCTGAATGAGCCATGTCATCCCCAAGTTATAAAAGGAGAGAAAGAAACCTTTATGTTAGAGTGTATATACCTGTCAATATCAAACATTGTTTTCACTTGTCTTGTGAGCGAGTTTTTGTTTTGTTTGTGGTTTGTTTTGTTTTGTTGTGTTTTTTTTTTTTTCTGGTATATTTCCAAGCTTTTCCTCAGCTATTGTCACTGAAAACTTTACCTAAAAATGCAAACAGATATTTCCCCATTGTTACCTTTCAGTAGGCATCAAAACTTCTAGGGGAAAACGTGGAAGACCAAAAGATTTGCATTAGGTCACAGTTCATCGTACTTTCAGTGGTTCCACACAGAAATAAAGAACCCAAACCATGCTTTGCATTACTTAATAAAATAGGAATGTCTAGTAGTTATCTTTAGCTATTTAAATTATCTGAAAATAGATAATTTATGTGCATCATGGTGTCTTGCTAGTGATTTTTTGGTTGTGGGTGTCTTTATATGACAGAAAGCATTCCATTTATCGTGACAGATCGTGAAGTACTTTTTTTTAGCTGAGTTTTTTCTAGTCACATAAATTCCATTTTTTTGTTCCTTGTATAAATATGTGTTTTGCCTTGGCCTGTAAGACTTCGAGCCTGCTAGACACAAATGTTTCACAGGATATAGAAAGGTGAAAGGAACCGATTTCCTACAAGTTATGCCAAAAGATGGATGGGTGAAGGAAAGAGAAAGGGACTCAGTTCCCTCCATTTCACAGCTGAAGGGAAGAGCCTGAGATGACTTCATCCTGAATTTCATCTGTATGGGCTGGGCATGTACGTGTACTGGGGTCATGGAGTCAGGCTTGGCTTTCCCACTGGCACAAGGACAAGACTGCAGACAGGTTTCTCTGGGGAAACTCTCTCTTTACAACAAGGAGAGCTGCTTGAGCAGGCTAAAATGTGGTGAGAGACAGAAAGGCAGGTCCTGCTTGTGAAGGACTTCACCACTGGAGAATGGTGAAGTTGTGCAGGATCCCATGTGGCTGCTGCTGAGCTTGCAGGAAGCTCTCGCAGTGTTATCCTTATCGTGGATGTACACTCTTGACCCAAAAAATGTTTGTTTTTGGAGAGTATCCTTGCAGTGTCTTTGTGGCAAAGTGCAGGAAGTTATTTATTGTACAGCTGGTTTAAATTGAAACTTTTGAGTATAATAGGACAGCTCTGCATCTCATCCCATCCCCCTCCTAAAGTTTTCATGCGAGAGCACATTTTCCATGACTCCGTTATTGTTTGAACATCAGGATATTGCATAAGGCTCTCTTGGGGAAAATGGAATATACAGAAGCAGAGGATGACCTATGCCCACCCGCAAGGGCTGCTAAATGCAGCTTCACATGTAGTGTCAATAATGAAGAACATCAGAAGGAAAAAAAACGTGTAGGCATTTGAATGTTTTAATCAGTGAATGTTTTAATATTCACATCCAGGTTCTCAGGCTGTTTCTGCAATGACTATCTGCAGGATGTGGGTGGATCTCCTGACCTCTCTGCTCTTCTCTCCCCCGATTTGGAATAGAGCTCTCCTTTTTCCTCATGGTAAAGTGTAATGGGCAGGAGAGAAGAAGATAAGGAAGTGCAGTTCAGGGTTTGGGGTTCTGTAGGTTTTATTTGTTTTTTTTTAATTTCTTTGCTGATAGAATTTTAGATGCAGTCATTAAAGAAAAATGTAAATAAACAGGCTAAGGTGTTAGCTTGTGCAAGTTAGAGTTTACTTTGGAGAAGGAGCTTTGGGGGCAGTATTGTATGACAGGCTTCATCCTAGACAAGGAAAGATTAATGCCTGGTAAATTCATGTAACTGCTACTGAGGAGGAGCATTCCTGGGTCACCCAGCATTCCTGTCAAAATAATCTGGAGTTTTGAGCATTACACAAACTGAGGAGATCCAGATCAGTGTTGCAGTTGAAGTCAGTGGCCTAGCTCATTTCAGTGTCAAGAAAAGTACCTTAGGGGTCCTCAGAATCCAGGATTCCATTTGTGAATTCTGTTGCAGACTTCTTGTGCTTGATTTCCCTTTGCTGCCTGGAAAACCACCTTCTCTGGATTGAATGAAACAATGCTTGAAGTGCTGGAAGTGAGCAGGACAGGGAGGGCAGGTTGTGCCTTCTGATCTCTGTATGGCCAGACCAGTGGAGCAGGTAAATAAAAATGTTCTTTGCCTGTAGATGTGCACTGAGTCCCTCAGAGTGGAAATAAGCAGTCGCTGTCTGTTTGCAACATTATCTTATCAAATCTATTGGAGACTGCCAATTGAGAAATTGAGGGAAGGTTGTCTCCTCTTTGAAAGGCATCTCCCCTTAAGAGAACGTCTGACTGCAAGGCAGAAAGAGGAGTAGCCCTGATGGGTACTATCTGCTGTAAATCATTTACTTGAGATAAAATTTTGATAAGCATTATAGAGAAATGACCTCAGTGTTTTATTCCAGTTAATATGAGCTGTCACTCTGTGTTTATTGCCCCCGTAGTTAAAGTTTATGGAAGTTCCTCAAAGGGATGCCCTTGAATCTGGGACTTAATGACTTCTCCCTCTACTGGAATTAGAGCTTCTAATTGGAACAGCTTGGATTAATGTCACTTTTATGCATGAGTAATCGTATACAACCTTCATGTATCAGAACTCAAATCTACAGAACTACAGTGTTAAAAGCCAAGAAACTCTATGTCAGTGACACATCTTGGAGCTCAGAGAGGAATTTGAAAATCATGACAATAAATGTTCTGAAGTTTCTAGGAAAAGGTTTTTCACCCAGAGGGTGGTCAGGCCCTGAACAGGCTCCCCAGGGAAGTGGTCACAGCCCCAAACCTGACAGAGCTCCAGAAGCATTTGGACAGCTCTCTCAGACACATGGTGGAATTCTTGGGATGTCCTGTGCTGGGCCAGGAGCTGGACTTCAGTGATCCTTAGTGTTCCCTTCCAACTTAGAATGTTCTATGATTTCGTATAAATGAATGCACCCATTAAAAAACCAACCCAAATCTTTAGGGTTTGTGAGTTTCAAGCTCTCTTCCCACATGTCTCTCACAGGTAAAACTAGTGGATTTGGTCTGGTTTGCTTTATTTTCTCCTCCAAGTGTAAGGGGAGATGTTGATATAGTTCTGATATGGCCACTAATGGGTATTTTCGAGAGAGAACCTCAGCTACTGTAAAACTTACTTAGACTTGAAAGTTGAATTAATTATAAATGTTCAGCTTGATCTCAGATGGAACTTCAGGGCCAAAAAGATGCAGACCTGAGTTTCATTGGTGGTTCTTCAAAGAATGGAGAACATCTTCATGAGACTGGTTTGCATTCATTCCATACAGAATAGAAGATGCCTCCTTTCAAATGGCAGCAGGTCAAGAAATGGAGGATTTTAAATCAAATTGCATCCTACTTTATTCAAACTGCAAGGTTCTTAAAATGTGAGGGAAGCCTAAAAAATCTGAAGCAAATTACTTTACTTTATGAAAAAATTATTTTACATTTACAAAGTAAATTATTTTTCATTACGAAACCACCACAAAAGAAGTGTGAACACTGCCTTAGGCAGTATTTGAATTTTTGAAGGTGTAGAGACTATGGCAGTGTCTGTGAAGGTCATACAAAAGTGCATGTATGCTGTGTTTCTGGAGATCACAGAGTGCTCAGCTGGCACAGTTCCATTCCCAGTCTGCTCTAATGAGGTTTGCTTGGAATACTGTGGTTCAGGCCTTGCTTGCTTGTATTCTGGATTTTGTTAAAATTGCCAGTACGAAAAAAAAATTATAACAGATTTTCCTTATATTTCTGAAGAGGTATTTTAAGTTTTGTGTGAAGGAGGGGCTCAAAAATTGCTATTTTAACTTTCCATATTTCCCTTATTTTGTGGGTGTTTTTTTTTGGTTTTTTTTTTTTTTTTTCTTTTTTAATGTGCCTGCTTTGATGGCAAGCTTTATGGGGCACACCATAAAGCACACACAGGTCTTTATCTCTGCCAAGCACATGGTGTACACCTGGTACACGAGTGAGAATCATTAACTTGCATACATTGTAAAACAGGTTATCTTCGACACAAATAGGTGAGCGGGCAGAGGGATGGAAACACTGCAAAAGAGTGTGTTAAGTAGGTGGTTGATAATCCTTTTTATCAACATGATTGAGTAAAACACTGGATACTTTGGCCTTAAACCAGATGAGCTCTTAAGAGCTCTTAACTGTGTTGAAGTGTTGAGCCCAGCAGTAAAAAGCGAAGGCCTGCGGTGATTTCAGTGAGGTTTATTTTCTGGCTGGCATTTGAGCACCTGCCAGCATGGATTTGTGGAATGTGGCCCCTGTTGGGAAGAGCCCATGGAGGGAATATTGCAAGCCCCGCCTTAGCTCTTGACTCCATTTACCCTTCTGATGTTGGCCTGTTTTTGCATATCCTAAAAGGACTCCTTGCTTTGTTTCCATGTTGGTTTCGCTTGAATGGATCAGTCCTAGGAGTGGTAAAACAGCTTGGTTGTTGCAGACAAGGGGACACATTTCTGGTCGTGCTCCTGTGGAATTCCACAAATGGTGAAGTTGAGCCAGATGTTTTCTAGCACGTCCTTCTGGGTAGGTCAGGGGATCTTGCCATGTGCTCCATTTGTACCACATTTACTCGTTCCCAGATGCTTCCTTAAAAGCATTCCTGCAATTTGTGACCTCATATGTGCCTGTATCAGCCATCTCAGTTTAAAAACACAAAGAAGTTGAACATTTAGACTTTGCCACTTATGCTTCCTTGGAAAATAAATTATTTTGCCATAACGGGTTTGGTTGGCTTGTTGAAAAAAGCCCAAACCAAACAACTTAAATTTTCATGGTGACTTGTCTGTTTGTGTGTTATGGCAGCATATGATTTGTAATTCTATGCATATAAACTAAGATAAATCAAATATGGGGTTTCTTATTCTGGAAATTATTGGACTGAGAATTATGCAGAGCACTGGAAATTTAATGGGAGACAAAGAAACAAATACAGTAGGCTACAGCGAAAAACCTCCTTCCTGTTTTCATAATTTTATTATTTGTTCAGTAATGGAAACATGATGTGGGTAAGTTTCCCAGAAAATCTCCAATTTCCTCACAGACTTTCTGTGAGGTAACTCAGAGACTTGTCAAAATCTGACCTATTTTCACGCTGCTGTTTTCATGTAGTCTTAAGCTGCTTCTCACTAAAAGAAGTTGTTTGGCTTTGAAACCCGATGAATTGAAAAGAATAATATAAGAAATAGTAAAGTTGGACTTGCTAACTTTGTTGCTTAAGTAAACCTGTCATGAACAGCATGATGCCTGGTTTGGGTTTGTGTGTATATAAACCAGATATAAGAAACAATTAAACTTTGTTACCTCCTTTTTCAATAAAGGACTCTAGCCAACCAAAGAATGTAATGATGTAAAAGAAGGAATGATTACTTGGTGTGGGGTAGTTCTCCGTGGCTTGGTGGCAGTAATTAGTAATATGGAGGGAAAGTACAAAGTGTCCTAACTCTAAAGCTGCAGTTTTGTAAGAGATGACAGAGACACTCAGTGAAAAGGGGGAGACAAGACCAAAACACTCAATGAACAATTGGCGATTTATCCGAGCTTTCTCCTCAGTAACCATTTGGTATTTTTCCACAGCCATGAGCTGGCACTCTCAGGTCTGACCGTCCCAAACACTTTCCAGCAAGCTGAGCACAACACATGGCTGGGTGCAGAGCTGGCAGCCCCCAGCTGCCACACAATAGCTTCCACTCAAAAATGCAGGCAAATCAAAGGTGAGAAAAATCCATGAAGGACAGATTTTGTTGCTGTTGGAAGCTTAGAAGTTGGGTGTTTAACTCCTTTGGTCAGGTCCGTGTTCCTTCGTTTGGTTATGAGGAGTTGATGTTGGTTACGTTAATGAGTATAGGGTGAAAGTCAGCTGCTAGAAAATTGGTCTGGTGTTTATTACAACTGAATATTGGGGAGATGGATGAGATGTCCTCCTGAGTTCCCTTGCTGTGCTTCTGTGAGCTGTATTTGAAGCTACAGAACCTTTGCAAGCATTAAGGCAGTCTGCTGATGGCTGCTGGAGAAGGGTGAGTGGCACTGTTTACTGGCATTGTCATTATGGTGAGGCACGGGGAAGTTGTGTCCCTTCTCTGCTAGTGCCTCTACTCCGTGAGTGTTATCCCTTGTGACTGGTTATGTTTCAGCAGGTAACTGGTGGATCCCTTCTTTCCAGAGCTTAGACCTACTCACTGCTTGTGTCAGCTCTAGCCTACCAAGAGAACCTGCTTAGAAGAGGGGGGGGATGTGTTGCAGGTGTGTCAGAACTTCCTTCTAAAAAGTTCTTGTTTTATTGCAAATCAGAAGTCCTCTAGGAAAGGCAGTCTGAGGGTGTATCTTCCAGAGCGTGCTCCGAGTCCCTGGGGAATACAGAGAAGGAAATGCAGAATGGAAGCAGACAAGGTTCTGGTTGTTTTGATGACAGCTGAAATGGCCATCAAAGGTTTTGTTTTTTCCATGACTACAATACGTACAAGGGCTGTCATATAAACATGTGATGTGAGGGAGTCTGTGAGCAACAGCTGTTAGATCCAGAGGCTCAAAAAGGCAGAACTGGTAATTGATTTTGCGTGTGCCTCTTCTTTTTTTCTTTTTTTTTTTTTTCCTTTTTCTTTTTTTTTCTTTTTTTTTTTCCTTCTTTTTTTTTTTTCTTTTTCCTTTCCTTCCTTTCCTTCCTTTCCTTCCTTTCCTTCCTTTCCTTCCTTTCCTTCCTTTCCTTCCTTTCCTTCCTTTCCTTCCTTTCCTTCCTTTCCTTCCTTTCCTTCCTTTCCTTCCTTTCCTTCCTTTCCTTCCTTTCCTTCCTTTCCTTCCTTTCCTTCCTTTCCTTCCTTTCCTTCCTTTCCTTCCTTTCCTTCCTTTCCTTCCTTTCCTTCCTTTCCTTCCTTTCCTTCCTTTCCTTCCTTTCCTTACTTTCCTTCCTTTCCTTCCTTTCCTTCCTTTCCTTCCTTTTTTTTTTTTTTTCTTTTTTTTTTATATTTTTCTTTTTTTTTGAAGACAGGGCTGGAATAGCTCCCTTAGCTCTTTGTATGTAGGTTAAATGTGTTTGAGTGGGTCCCTGAGCTCTCCTGTGGTTGCCAGTGATTTTTCAGACGGTTGTGAAAATGGGAGAGGCAGCTCACTCGGATTTTTATTTGTTTGAGTTAAGGTTTGAATGAAGAGCAGGGATAAGAGAGAGATGCTTGTTATGGTGACAGTTACTTCTTACAAATGGACTCCAGTGATGTCTTGTAATAAATTCAGGGAGCTCTTCCTCTGCTCAGTGTTGATGCTATTTGATGATCAGACAACACAAGGGGAATAGAACAGGAAAAACACCTGAGAGATTACAGCAGGATGTATGGACACTAAAACTGTCCTTCCTTGTGATTTCCTGGGAATGATGGGTTAGCCTTTCCTTCCTTCTTACACTTTATCTAATCTGAATTGACATAAAATCACAGGTGTGGAATCTGCATTGTGTTCTGCAAACTCTTAATTCCCTAAACTGCCCGGGGTGGTGGTTTGGTCTGACACCTCTCTTGTGCTGGTGTCTCTGGCTCACCTGCCCCTGGCACTGTGCAGCCACAGGAGAGGAAAGAAAATAGGTGTTTCTTGAGGAAAAGCTGAAAAAAAAAAAAAAAAAGCACTGCATTTCTAAGTATCTTGTGAGATTGCTGGAAACAGTTGAACACAATTTTTAAATGGGTTTGATAGCCTATTTATAAACCATGGGTTTGAAATATTTTTGCTTCGTGATAGGCAACTGGAGATGTGGCAAACTAAATACATAAGAGAACAAATTGGCCAAGACTGAGATTTGGTCATAATAAATTTGATTATTTTTTCTTTCTACCACAAGGATGTTAGTCTTCGTGTCTGGGTGCTGGGTTTTTTTGGTCTTTTGGGGTTTTTTAAAATCTGTTCACGTAAATAAAAATTCCTGCCGTAGATGAAGTATTTCATCTTTTTACTGGACTCATTTTTCCTCTGCCCATAGCTATAAATAGAATAATGACGTCTCACTCTCTGGGCTTGGTGCATCATTCATACAGTACATCTCCTTTCTAGGTCACAAAGCTTTCCCACATACACTTTTTTATCAAACACTGTGACAATGCTCAAGAACACAGGATTTTTTTGCATCTGAAAGCAGTGCCTCATTGCAGGATGGCAGTGGGATACAAAATAATGAAAATACATAATTGATTCAGAATTGTAAGACATCCTGATTTCAGCAAAAATATGCTTACTCTTAGGAGTGACTCACAGATAGACCATGGTGAGTTTTCAAGGGTGCTGTTTAATTTTATTTGTCCTGTGGTTGTTCTTGGGAACTTTTATTGAAGGGTGTGGTAGATATTACACAAGACCAATGAATACTCATGGTAGAGTTGTCCTCAAAGTGAGTTTTCGTGAGAAAATCATGATATTAGCTTTTATTTTATGCACTCAGAACACAAATATGCTCATATGACTGCAGTGTAGTGGATGGGATTTTTTGGTAGCTGAGAAGGGGATGGCTGATGGGTACCTAATAGTTGTGTCCTAGGGGGTCTCCTCACTGGCCAGAGAAAAAGTTCTGTGGTTTCCAGCCCTTCCTGTGCACTGGCTGCTCCATAATCCAGCAGAAACAGTCGGGTTCCCAGTAGGTTGTTGGCATTTCTCTGAGCAAGAGGTTAAATCACTCCGAGGCCTCTTTTTGTGAGGACTTCATCATGAAGTTGTTTCAGTAAGAATGCTTTTTTCATGTATTTCACATTTATGTCTGTGTCTTGGTTTGAAAACCCAGGTGTCTGCTGAGGAAGGCAGGAGCCTCTCCTGAAATGGAAAATGTAAAACCCCTCCCTCCAAATTGTTATAATTTTGAAATTAAAGGGGCTTTCAGGCAAAGATATGGGAGCAGGAATAACAGTTCTTTATTAGGGTAGAAAATAAAAATAAAATAAACAATGCAGGAATACAAAACAACCCTGCCAGAGTCAGAGCAGGCCCTGGCAGGCTGTGGGTCAGGGTGGTGGCAGCAGTGCCATTCCATGGGGGCTCAGCCCTCCTGCAGTGCCAGCTGTGCTTCTGCTGGAGCAGGATCCTGGACAAGGCTGGAGTTTTCCTCTGGAGCTCCAGGGCTGCTGGAGATGGGCCTGGGCTCCCTCTGGGAATGCAGTGGGGCAGAAAGCTGCTCCTCTGGGAATGCAGTGGGGCAGAAAGCTGCTCCTTTGGGAATGCAGGGGGCAAAGGCTGCTCCTCTGGGAATGCAGTGGGCAGAAAGCTGCTCCTCTGGGAATGCAGTGGGGCAGAAAGCTGCTCCTCTGGGAATGCAGTGGGCAAAGGCTGCTGTGGTGTCCCAGAATCTCAGATTATATCCAGGTAGGAATGCTTGGCTCCTCCCCTGGGCACAGCCTCTCCCCATGGGATGATGGAATTTTCTCAGCCATGCAGGGACACTCAGTGGCCATGAACAGAAGAGATTTCCTGCAGGGAGTGTTGATTGTGGAAGAGATAAAGAAAACTGCCCAATGAACAGAGGATAACTGCCTCACCTCTGACAGATGGCAATAGAATACACACCCCCAGCCCAACCCAAGACAATCTGATTCTTCTTAGAGCAGGGAGTTGGACTGGAGGACCTCTGGACGTCCCTGCCAATCAGAATTATTCTGTGATGCTTTTGCATAGGCAAACTAGAGATGCCTGAGTAGGGTGGGAGCACTCTGTGTGTCTTAAACCTTCAGTATAAAGCACAGTGGTGCAAAAGTCTATGATCCAAGGCTAAAAGCTGGAAATTTTACTCAATCATGTCATCCACATCTTTAAGGAAGGCAAACAGGACCTGGTTTTACCCACTGAGTTAGTCCAGGCAGTTCTGCTGAACACAGATTGAAGTGCTGCTGAGATTTCAAAGGCCTCAGTTTTGCATTACAAGTGTTGTTTTGAGTAATGTGGTGCCACTTTAGTACATGAAAACAGTACAGTTTTCATCACAGAAGATTTTTCCTGTGCCACAGTATACTTGAAAATGATTTATAACTTTGTAAGTACTTGTAGCCTTGTAATCTTTAAAAAAAAAAGTTGACTCTCACTTTCCCAAAGACATTTTTAGATATCAGCATTTTTAGTAGTTGATTTTTTTTTTTTTGCCACCACCCCCATGCTAGCTGCAGAGTAATTTAATTGTGGTTTCTAAACAGATGTACTTGGAAGAAAACCTGGCCAGAAATAACACATCAAAAGACAATTACCATTTTGTTATATATTTATTATGTAGCATTCTCTTTCTTTTCTTGCCCCTTGCTTGTCAGCTGAAAACTTCTTCACTTTTTTTTTTTTTTTAGAGGTGTTCCATTTTGGGCAACAAACAAAGACAGAAAAAATGTGTGTGTGTTGTTTCCTTTTTCAGCAGGAAATCAATGGGAATATACATTACCCTAAGTAAGGTCCTGACACACAAACGTGGCAGTGATGTACAAACACTAATATATGTACACACATTGAAATGTTCATGGGGTTTTTTTACCCCCTTAGGGTCTGGAGGGAAAAAAAAAACAAAAAACCTTCCTGTTTGTTACCATGGTCACTGTTTATAATGATAGCATTTACCAAAAGTTACTACACTGCACTTCTTTAGCTTGGTGCTGCAAAGTCCTGGGCCTTTTAGCTTCTGCTGAGGTTTTTGCTCCAGAAGAGACCAGCTACAAAGGGTTTGGTTTGTATTTTTCTTTTTTTTTCTAACAACCATGAAAATCAGTAGCAGAACTTCCCTGTGTCAGTGATGCAGGATCCTAATCTGAGCACACACTTTATCCTTAAGAGGAAACCATTGTGGTAATTTGCTGGCAAATGCTCTAAGGCAATCAGCAAAGTACTCCTATGATTTCTGCTAACCCAAAGGAAACCACAAGCCAGTCTGTCTTGGGTAGTTCCTGTGATTTTTCTCATACCAACAGCTGATGCCTTTTTTGTCCTTTTCCTGTGATGCTCCAGCTACTTCACTTGGACAGCCTCGTGCCTGCAAACCAAGCATTCGTGTTGCCTTATGTGAGAAACCAGTTTCTGCAGATACGTTTTGCTGTGTTGGAAAGTTACCTGATCCTTGCCTTTCCATCTCCCTCACTAAACATGCAGGTCAAATTCGTTCCTTTTTTTACAGTACTTGCATTGACGTGAAGACTGGTGGCATTTCCAGAAATTCTGAAGCTGCAGCTTGCTTTTTTTTTTTTTTTTTTAATCTTATCTCTGTGGTTTTTAATATTAGTTCTTTCAGCAATACATAAGCTATTTAATACCAAGCTTCTTAGGCTTTGCCTTAGAGTGGTATGATACTGCCCTGTTTAATACAAACATCCAAATATAGGACCAGTGTAGATGTCTGGACCTTACTGCCTAATATGAGATGTTTTCCAGATGGCTTTGAAGGAGTGGGCAGTTTTCACATTAAGGGATGATCTGAATGCATTTTGGAGAGTTTGCATGTGCAGGCAATTCTAGCAGTGGTAAAAGATGAGCCCTGCATTTTGGTGATGGAGCTGCACCGTGCCAGCTGGAGTGGGAGCACCTGGCAGATTGAGCCACTCCTGTGAGACTAAAAGAAGCAGCTCCTGTCTTGTAGAAATGCCTGCTGATGTTTGCTTTTTCCTCTTGAGTGCCAGCACCAAGGGTAGCCGTGTTCAGCAGGGGGACTTACTTAATTGTCAGATTTTGTGTGTGCCTCTCTGTGTCTAGAAAGACCCTTGCTGTCAGGAATGCACAAGTGGCTTGGCTTTCACTCAGTGGTTTTCGTGTCAAGGACACTGGAAACGTGGATTATTTAACTGTTTTCTTTTGCCTATGCTGATTTTGAAGGCAAGCAAAATGCCATCCTTTTCCTCCTTTGGAAGTGCTTTGGCTGTCCATTTTCTTTTCTCTCCCAGAAGAGGGATTTTTCTGCCTACAAACTGGATTTCACAATCACAGAATCAATTTTCCAGACATTACAGTGTAGTCTTTCCTAATGTTTTGAGTGCATCAACAAAATATGCAATTTGGAGAGCATCTTAAACAGAGATTCACCTTAACTGGTCTATAAATTGTGTCCTTGCTGTAATACAAGCAAACCAGTTTTTCGTGTAGACAGGAATTTATTCATTACTCAGTCAAGTTCAAATTCTTTTTCCAGACAGTGAAGAATCTGCATGACTTCCCTTAATTTTGGAGGGTGAAAATAAATTTGAAGTCTGCATGGATTAAAGTGCTGCAGTCCAGGGAAGTGGAATTGCCTTGGAAGCAGATACTGCACTTATACAGAATTGTGAAGTTTTTTTTTGTAATGAGATAGAGACAGGTATATTTCTTTCCTGAATATATTTCTTTCCTTGCTTCCTTATTCCCACAGTTGTTTGTAGCGGTCAGAAAAAATACCCAGAAACTGAGTTTCTGAAAATGCAATATTCAAGGTGCTTAGCTGGCTGTGGTTTCATGGTTACTTTATCTTGTGAAGTTCAGGTGGCTGTTGACAGAGTCATAGTGCTTTGTAGCCATTTTTATCCATGTTATACCAGCAGTGCTATTGAAATCAGTTGCACAGTAAGCTGTCAGGAACTGACCCTGCTGAAAATGGGGTTTTGTGGTTTTTTTTTTTAATTTGGTTGGCTTTGTTGTTGTTTTTTTCGTTGTTTTTTTTTTTGTTTGTTTGTTTGTTTTTTTTTTTTGTTTTTTTTTTTGGTTTTTTTTTTGTTTTTGTTTTTGTTTTTTTTTTTTTTTGGTTTTTTTTTTGTTGTTGTTGCTTTTTTTTGTTTTTTTTTGTTATCCCTTGATTGTTCTAGTTTTTGCCACGAGCCTGAAGTTGGATTGGATTTATATACTCACACAACAGCCAGTGTGTTCATTGGGCCACGTTTTAGCACTGCAGGATGTCAGCAGGCTCTGCCTGTTGATACCCTGGTGGCACCAAAGTGTTTGGTGACTGACCACTGACTTTCCCTGTGGCCCTTATGTCTGAGGCTTGCCTCTTGGTTTTCCTGTAATGCCTAGAAGTTGAGGAGAGCCTGAAATCCTTTCAAGGAGGTGTTTTTCATCGAGGTCATCATAAGTTCTTTGTGGCTCTGCAAGGAGTTAGATGTTGGCAGGGTGGGAAGGAGAGCTGACAGACTGCAGTAAGAACTGATCTGAGGGTTAGGAGTTTCCTAAATGAGTGGCATTTTTTCCATGGAAGAAAATACATGTCATTGAGGAACTAGAGGCTGTGATTCATCCGTGTTCTTCACTCTCCCCAGTCTGCCTCCCTCTGGCTTCCAGAGAAGCTAATGAGTACTATGGGTGCTCAGCATTCATGAAAACTGGCTTAACTCTAATGATTTTTAAATTTAATATGCTGCAGGTTATTTTGGAGGTGCATGCTGTTTCTCCTGCAGGTTTCATGTTTGGACCTCAGGGGGTCCTGTTTTTATTTCATCCCATTGTTTTTAATTTTTCTTCCATTGGCTTAAGTCCCTTGTTTATCAACAAATGTAGAATCCTTTGTCCCGTAGGTACTGCTTTCCTGTTGAAGTAACATTACATAAATGCTTAAGTTTAGAGTTTGATGCCTACTGCTTTTTCCCCATTATGCTCAGAGGGATTCTTTTAATTTTTCATGAACCAGGAATTTCAGGCTATTAAGGGTAAAAATGCTGCTCTGTGGAGTGTTTAAAATCAAAGTAGCAGCATGAGAACAGGACCATGAACAGCAGGGAAAGGCATGGTTAGAACCACTGGTCTAACTTGTTGATGAATCAAGCCTGATATTCTTTAATTTTTTTTCCCATTTGCTTCTTGTATACACCCCTTGTAATCATGCTATCTGATAGGGCTTCACAAAAACTCGATCTTGGGCTTCCAAAGAAATCTGGAAAGCCTAGAGAGACCCTAACAGAGTGCATGGGGCAGTGTGAGTGAGGTGGGGTTTTATCTCCCTCTTGACTGTCCTAAATAGAGCAGCTGGGCACTGATGAATTCAAGGCTAATTTGCTGTGTCATGACTCAGTTGCTGCCCTGGAACTTGGCTCGGTGGCTGCCAGGAACTCCTCTGTTTGTTTCTATTCTAGCAGGGCCCAGCGAGCTGTCTCGGTGTCACCGCTGCATTCAGAAGCGGGTGGCCAGTGGGAGATGAATTTTTGTTGCTCCAGCCCACTCGTAGTATGGAGTGTTTAGAACTGGGTGCAAAAGTTGCTGCAGCCAGGGTGACCCTTCCCAGGGAAGGCTTTGGTTGGGCTCCTGGGTAGAGCCATGCACTCCCAGGGAGCAGTCTGGTGGCAGGGAGAGCTCTGCCAGGCCAGAGAAAGGAGCTGGGAAGCCTTGTCCTGTCAGCCACCTCTGGCAGTCCCTCAGCTCTAACGGGGCACCTGGCACAGTGTCTGCAGGAAGAACCACATGGCACAAGGAAAACATCTCTGCTCCTGGACCATCTTACTGGAACAAAGTGGTTTTTACTTCTCCGTGACAATTTGGAGAGAGGCTTCCTCACCAAACAAACAATAGGGGTTGTTTGGTTGTCCTGCATGCTCTTCCTTTTCACCAGGGTGGAAAATATTGCCTGCTGTCCCAGGCAGGACCCACAGACTTTACTCTGAAATCTCTCCAGCCTCTGGAATACTGAAATGTAACCCAGCTCTGGTTGAATCCTGCAGAAAAAGGCTGATACAAAGCAAGATGTAGAGTTTAGTCTCCCTTTGCCAGCTCCTGAGTAGAGCAGCTTTGTTTTCTGCACTCGGAAAAAGCCCCAACATCCACGTGCCACCTCACTTTGTTGCTTTCCCTAACTTAATGACAGTGAAGCAAGAGATAATTTTGTTGTAGATGATGGAAGAAAAAGGCTTTCTTTTACTTTGGTCCTTATCACCCAGATTATTTTCCATACTTTGCTCAAAGGAATAACATGAATTACCTCAAAGCAGGGAAGAGTTCCATTAAGTAGTTGTTTATAGCATTTTACTGTTTCATCCCTTCTTAAGATATTAGCTTCAAATGTATAATCTTTGTTTGTTCTTATAACAGAAATTCGACCATGGAATACAGTATTTAGGAAAAATGATCAAAATCTTTAACAAGATAGTTGCAGGATTAATTGATGTGAATCACTGAGTATTTTGCTCAAAACAATGACACTCCATACGTTGCTTTTGGCAACTAGGGCCAAATATAGAGGAACTTCCTGATTCTTAATTTCAGTATTTTTATCCTTTGAAACAAGGTTTACACATTGATTCATTACTCAGTTTTCTTATTCATGAGCAGACTTACTTTCTATTCTACTCTGGAATATATAGCTTAAAGAAATACACAAAATGGCAGAATTTGGGGTATCCTAAATCAACTGGAATATTGTTCTTTGTTATAACAAAAAAAGGGCCAAGAAATGCCAGTTTCTGCTAGAACCTGTTCTGTTTTTCTCGTAGGCTCTGAATACTGGATTTCAATATTTTATGCCTTCCTTTTTTTTTTTTCCCCTATTTTTCCCCTGTCCTGAGGAATGGCAAATAATCCCAGTGCATTAAAAATTATCATAAAGTAGTTTATGCTCTTAAACATTATTGTGTGGAAATAGAAGAGGAAAATGTTTGAGTAAGTGAGTGGGTCTGGTTTTTGTGAGGATCCAAATCTGTAGCCATTAAGTGTCATACTCATGTTCTTAGGTCACAGCCTGTGTTACATGAGACAACAGTATCACATTACACTCTTACGTTCTTTTGGGCACATGAGGATATTTTTAACCATTCTGTATTAAAACAAATTCAGAAAAATCACTTTTTATGGAAATCGGCATCAACAGCTCGTTGTTTTAGGTTTTGACTTACTAGTCTGATTAAAATACAATTTCCTAAGAGTCAGAAGTGCTGTTCTTCATTTATGCCTTTTCTATAAACAATGGGACTTCTTCTACATCAGTGCCTGCTAACTAAGCAAACTTGTAGCAGTTGACCTTTGGGGAAACCTAAGAAATATGCATAAGAAATTTCTATTGTAGAGCTAGAAGGTACTTTGGAGAGCTAAATTCAACTAGATTTTTTGAAGTACATTTTAAAGTCATTCTGCTTTCCTGTATTTTGGCAGTAATTTTTTGTCTTGGGGCAGATATTTTAAATAAGTCAATTTTCATGCCAGTAAGCAGAAAATGAGTTTATGTATGCTGGACCACAGTGTTCTTCATTAAAGTGAACAGAATGGCTCTTTCAATACCAATTCTTCATTGTTCTGTTGAGATGTGTGTATATACTACAAATACAGAATATTGACACCACAAGCCAGGCCTGTATGGCCATCCCCATATTTTATGTCTGGTGTCCTTCAGAAATACAAGCAGTTGAATGGTGGAGATAGAGACAAAGCTAAACACTGAACTGAAACAAGGTGAAAGATTTAGATTGCCTATTTATAGTGTGCTTTTTAATATAGTCACAGTAAGGCTTTGGTAACAGCACTGGTGTCCTTAAGAAATACAAAAAATTGAATGGTGGAGATAGAGACAAAGCTAAACATTGGATTGAAGGAAGGTTTCAATTCAATAGGTTTTGCCTATTTATAGTGTGCTTTTTAATATAAGGCTTATATTAAAAGTAACTATTATATAAAGTAAGGCTTTGGTAACAGCACTGTGTTCCAGGACTGCTTTTTGACCTCCTCATTACCCTGTTACTGACTTTTTAATTAGGTAGTGTACATGTGCTTTTGTCATAGATGGTCGATTTTTTATTACCGTGCTACTTTGAAGAGTTAAATTAATTTCTAAACTGGTAGCCATCCATCTTGGTGACTATTTTGTATTCTG
The DNA here is from genome assembly GCF_024509145.1 of Vidua macroura. Lineage (NCBI taxonomy): Eukaryota > Metazoa > Chordata > Aves > Passeriformes > Viduidae > Vidua > Vidua macroura. The sequence continues at coordinate 2,908,318 of NC_071575.1, forward strand.
CATCCACGAGATGCAGAAGGGAGAGCAGCTTTTCCTCAGAGCTGCTGCTTTGTGTTCTCTTCCTGACAGGGATTTTGCTTGGGATGTTTCTTTGTTGTTGTTGTTCCTGTTGTGCCCTGAAATCCAGGGCTGCAGTGAGGAGCCCATGTTGACATGGGCTGGGAAGCTCTGCAAGGGCAGCTCTGTGCCTGGCTGTGAAACATGCTCCACTCTGAGAGCCACAACAGAACTTCTCCTTTTTCATCTTTGCTGAATAAAAACGTTTAGCTTCCTCCTGGTTTCAGGCAGCCTTTGGCAAACGACTGTTTTTTATTTGTGGTTTTCTGCTGGTTCTGACTGGGCACTCTTTATTGCTGTGTGGTTCTAGCAATCAAATTTCAATTTGTTCTGTTGGCAAATGCATAAGGCACAAGAGAAATTTTCTGTACATGTGAACAGAAATATACTATTTTCCTTTATTTCTTAAGCCCTTGGCATGATTTTTCTATATCTCCAAACCTGTTTCCCATATACACTCTGTATGCATATGTTGATTGAGTTCGTCTTTTTGGTTGCCATAAATTATATTTCTGTGTGTCTTGCACCACTTAGCAATGGTAAACATTTTTTTATTTTGGTTTGAGCTCCCTTTGTTCTTAAAAGAGAGGTGATAAAACCCATTTTCAAACCCTGAGGTAGAGAAAGATGGTTATCAAAGAAAAGATTAAATTTAGAGGTTGATGATACAGTCTGTATGTCTGTTAGGAAAGGATTGCAGCATATAATATGTGCTCTTCTCCTGTGATTTCCACATTCCTGCCAGAAAAAAATGGCATCTTCTGTGATGTTTGGTCTTAAGTAAAAAATGTGGGTCTTTACTGCCTGTCTTTCAATACAGGAAGGAATTAATCCTGTTGGTTTTAATGGCTGGGACTCCTTGACATCCCAAATTTGTAAGGACTGTTACACTCATGTGCAGCACATTGCTCCACTAAGTCAGGAACTGTTTGCAGTAAGGAGACATTGTAAAAACATTTGTAGAATGTGGATCTTTTATTTGAGGATCAATAAGGGTTGATGTTTTTATAGCTGTTTTTGCAGATTTTTCAAACCATATTTTGCAGGATTGGAGGAAGATTGTGAAATGGCTTAGAGAGAATATGCTCGAAGTAAACATCACAACACACTTGGTTTATCCACATAAATAGAAATATTTAACAGATTGAAGAGACCTCAGCATCGTGTAACAGCAATGATATGTTGCATTCCAAAACCCCAAGGCATGTCACAGTCATTAATTAACTGGAAACAACAACTTCCTTTGGTGACAAGTAGTGTTTCCTCCTGGTTAGGCACAGAGGATTGCATGCCTATCACAAATGCAAAAATTATACTGCTCTTAAAAGATGCTCTTATGAGTGCCTATTCTTTTCCATTTTCACTCACTTTCATGTAAGTTGTAAATCACATCACCTCATTGTGTGTTAACTGCTTAATTGCATCCTACTCTTCCTCTGCTTTGATGCTAGTGGAGGAATAAATCACTTTGCTCAGAGGGCAGACAAATATTCTGCTGGTGTGAGTGAAAACTCAGTACAGTGTTTTTTTAACAAAAAACTGAAAGCAGTCGCTCTTGTAAGGAGTGAGTTTTCAGGGAAAATGCAACTTTTGTAAGACCAGCAACAAAGTTCTTTAATATATATGTATATTCATTCACATATAGTAGTTTTTAGCCTAAAGGAAGGATGTCAGCTTAAGTGGAAGAAGATAACGTGAAATAAAAAAAAACCCAGCTGATGAAGGTTTTGTTGGGAAGAGAAAGATGCTGTTCCTTTCTCCCAGCATACTGTTATGCTGTCTTTTGTTCCCATGTGGCCCCAGGTCTAACTCTTCTTCCTTTGCAACTGAAAGTTCAACTAAACAGGCAAAATGTTGTGTATCAGATGTAGCTCTCGACGTATCACAGGCAGGAAGGAGCCAACACTGTGCAGCAAGGAGGAAACCCACTGCAGCTCCCCATTCCCTCCTCTCTGCACAGCACAGATGGTTCTCGTGATTTGCTTATTTTAATAGGCCTTCATGGGATGCAGAAGGAATGTTCCAGCTGAGGAAAGCCAGTGTAGTAACACCATGAATCAGTGTGCCAGACTGATCTGCTCGCTTCCCAGGAAAGAAAGGGAAAATGCAATCAGTGCGTCGTTCTGGTTCAGGCTGGATAAAACAACGGCTGAGCCAGGGGCTGATAAAGCTGGGAGTGCTCTTTAAAAGGCCTGCTTGAAAATCTGTTTTCTCAAATTGTGTCCAAATACTCCCTGTGAGCTCCCAGTCCCACCCTTCTGTCCAGTGCTGAGCCCTGTGCTGTTGTGCAATGCAGCCTTTGAAAACTGCACGCTGTTCTTAGCAGACACCAACCTGGCTGTCAGAGCGCCAGGGTGGGCTTGTTTTTCCTGTCCTTGTAGCTGTTTGTAAACAAATCACTCCGAAAATCTGAAAATGTTCTGGGGGGGAATGACATGAAGGATGAGTTGTTGTTCTTGCTCCCTTGCCTTTCTTTTTCTTTTTCTGTTTTTTTGTTTGTTTGTTTGTTTTGTGTGTTTTTTTGTTTGTTTGTTTTTTGGGGTTTTTTTGTTTTGTTTTGTTGGGGTTTTTTTTGTTTGGGTTTTTTTTTGTTGTTTTTTTTGTTTGGGGTTTTTTGGGGGGGTTGTTTGTTTGTTTGTTTTTTGGTGGTTTTTTTGGTGTTTTTTTTTCCTTCCCCCAATCAGAAGCGCTCAGCAAGCTCATTTTTGGTTCAGGCTTTCAGGAGGACTGGTATTGTGATGTGTTGGCCTCAGTAAGGGCTGCCTTTGCTGAACAGGCTGATGCCAGCTGATTTGTTCATCAGAGTGAAGTGCTACATGCACAAAGTGATCCATCTCACATCATGAGACAGAGGAATGAAACTTGGAAAGCACAGTTACAAGTCGCTGATGTACATTTTTAGCTTAGTGAAAAAAAAGACAAAAAGAACCCTTACTCCATACAAGCAAATAAACTTCAGTTCTCCTCGTGGCGATCAGGAATTAATTTGGTTGAGTGGAATTTTATGAGGAGGCTCAGAGGCAGGTCCAAAGCTACCGTGGTGATCTAAAAGGTTGTTACAGAAATTACATGGCATTTGCAGATCTTTTCAAAGCCATTTGTAATGAGCAGGCCATTTATTTAGGTCCTGTACACTTCTCTAGGGAGCTGAGATGGGTGCCCCCTTCCACACAGAAATGATGCTCTTTCCTCTCTGTGGTGGTTTTGCTTTGCTAATTTGAGATTTTTTAATGAGTGTGGTGGGTGTAGGGTTGGGTAATTACTAGTGTATTTATTCATTTTCTGTTGTGAGGTAGGACTAGGAGAAAAGTAAAGTAGGCTTAAAACTTTAAAAGGGTGTAAAGAAAAATTTATTGATAGTAATTAAGAGTAATAAGAATCAGAATAAAACCTTTAGGATACTTTTCTTTTATATATTTTTCTTTTTTACTGATAATGTAAAGAAATAAAACCTAAAGTTTTAGTTAGTTTGCTACTTCTAAAATAGTAGAAGTTTGTTTTTTTAGTTTTTTTAGGGAGAGAAGGTTTTTTTTTGGTTAATCTTACAGAGATTTCTTTATAAAAATAGTTTTCTGTGGTTTTTAATTTTTATAAATAGTAGTTGGGAAAAATTGTTATCATGAAATCTTATTTTTATAAGCTTTTTTCATAGTTGTGTTTATGGGTTATGTTAATTTATGGGGTATTGTTTTAAAGATGAGTTGTTTAAAGGTAAAGGTTTTCATTATTTATTTCTGAAATTATTTTTGGGAGTATAGAATTTTTATTACTCTTCTCTTTCTGCAAAACCAGCACACTCTCCTTCGTGCCACTTCCCGTATTTGATGAACCACGTTCCAGAAGAGTCCAGTTTAGAAAAGAAGATCCATAGAAACAATCAAAACTGGGTGTGGGTTGAGGTGGCAGGGGAAATAAAGTTACCTTGTCTTTGGGACGCTAAAATGAAGCGTTCCGGCCTCTGCTCTGACCCTGGGAGTTACAGTCTAAAATCTTTACGTATAATTTAGAATATAAATGGGGAGTTTTTGGCTCTGTGAAGTTTGTTTTGGCTGGGACTGGGTCATTCTGTGCCCTGGGAGGGGCATCCTGCACCTCGAGGCTGAGGCAGGGGCAGTGCCATGGCAGCTCTGCGAGCTTGAGCTTTGCACTTGTCCTCGTGGTTGTGTCACCTTTACGGAAACAGCGAAGTCTTTACTCCCTTTTTCATCACATCTGCCTCGTAGCAGCATAGTTCTTTCATTTTCATGGAAAAAAATACTTTAGAAGCCTCTTAAGTGGAACAGAGTTGGGGAGAGAGGCACGAATACTAGACCAGAAACTGATGGCAGGTTCTTTCCCCTCAAAAAGAATGTGCGTGTGTCTTCACTCTCAGTTTCTGCAGGACACAGCTGGGGGAAATCAGGTTTGTTTCAGCCCTAGCAAGGCTTTGCTTTGGCAGTGACCTGGTAAGATGTTTAGGATGGGATTCCCAGGAATGCTCAAGTGTTCCTGGGTGGCTCCACAGACGTTACTGGGCTCTCCACAAAGGGTTTGTCCTTACCATGCCTCGGCTGCCTGTGTTCTATTTTTGTCTCAAGGACCTGTTGCCCTTAAGGAGTTTTGTTCTTGCTGTGCTCCAGGTGTCTTCCCAGGATCTTTCTGACTCTTCATGTTGAGTGCTGTCTGTGTCTTCAGCATTAAAATATTGAGAGCAGTAATCATTAGTGTGGGTGTCTCTTTAGTCCCCGCAGGTGACTCTTCCCCTTTATAAATGCTTGCTTTGCATGTGAGAGTCTAGAACCTGCTGAACTTCCTGAAGCTGTCGTATCTTGTCTTTTCCTTACCCAAAAAAAGCTCTGCTTCCTTTTTCTTTTTCTACCCAGAGATGTTTCTACCCTTTTCCTTCTGCTGACTATCTGAAATTTTTCCTGCCCAGCGTTCTCTCCAAGCTTACTTCCATGCTTACCTTGCCTGGTTGCTGATTTGTCCTTTACACTGTAGGGGTGCTATCAAGGTATGTAATCCATTACCCTCTTTTCCCCATAGCAACCCGTCTTTTAATGATGAGGAGTGGGAGATGAAGGGTTAAAATGGCTGAGAAATAAGTCAAGTGTTTTAGTCAAATGGCAAAAGGCATTTATAAGAGTGATGTATGTAAAGTTTCTACATGAGAAGATTTAAAATGCTAATTTTCTTCTGCCTAAAATCTTTGAGTTATACATAATTTTTTAAATAATGCTAATTTTAGACTTCTAAATACTTAGTAAAATTTAGTAGTCTAAATTTTAGACTAATCAATACAAGGAATGGGAGTGAAACAATCCTTTTGGTTTCAGACTTTATAAGATAATCATTTGTGTCTCTTACATGAAAAGAAGTTTCATGTGCAGATTGGGGGGATTTTAATAATTACATTCGTGCTTGATTTTTCTCTTGAGCTCTTGAGAATGGGGAATATATGAACACATAAGTCTAGGAGGTTAAAAAAAGGACAGATAAATTCAAATCAAGGGCCACTACAAAATGAGAGACAACACTGAAGAGAGTGAATATTTAACAGCTCTTTTGTATATTAGCTTCAGTTTGCACTCAGAAAAACATGGTGCAGTGTCCATGTGTGTTTTGTTTGTGCCTCAGGTCTGTTCCCCTTCCTGAAATTTTATGCAGTCCTATACTTTAATGCAAGGAGTTTGGGTCCTTATTCTTCATTCCCAGATTTTAAATCTAAAGATGGATTATCTTCATGAGTCACAAGTCTCAGTTTTCCAGATAATTCTGTAATACTTTGGGCTCCTTTTTATCCTCTTCTTTGGATGTACACAGACACCTGGTTCTACTGCATTTTGATGCTTTTGAAGTATTCACAGTGAAATTTGTGTAGAGCTGTGGGTTTTAAATTGGTCTGCATATAGTGAATATAGTGAATAAAAGCCTCAGTTATTTCTACGACTGGTGATAAGGTAAAGACAACTACAAGGCATAAATTTGCTAATGGTTGTCAGCACTGGTTTCAACTGAAATTGCTATGGTGATGTGGGAGAGCAGACATATATATCTAAGAAACAAAGTATTCCAGAATGGTTTTGTGATTTAATAGAGCAGCTTTGGGAAAGTGCTATCAAATAATGCAAGGAAGAACCTGTCTATCCTATCCTGGTTTCTTGCTGAAGTCAATTTCTGAAGTACGTTCATAGAATCTGCTGCAGTGGAAAATTCTTCCATTCCTCTACATTATGAAGAACAGATCACTTAGAAGGTTATGTGAAAACAAAAAAATATTTTATGACTAGACTTGTGACATTTCCTTATTCAGTCATTTAAAAGCATTGCTCCACTTTTGCATGACTGCAATCTTGATGTAACCTCTTTTCACCTTCAGCTCTCTGCTCACGTTTCAGAATGCCTGTCAATTTGGTTTTCCATACCATGGAAAAATACTTGGTTTAAGATGCACTCACCTACATTTGTATTTCGTAATGCGCTGCTGGTTGACTCAGTTTTGACTTGAGACTCCAGTTGTTGTGAGAGGTTGTGACCAAGGATGTGTAATTCCTTTTGTGCTCTCTGGAGATAAACCTTTTCTCTTAAAACAAATCAACAGGAACAATACCAGCTATAATAAAGCTGTTTGATGGCCCATCTGAGCCTTGCCTTTTGCACTCTGGAATTCTAGCACAGGATGGGGAGCAGTGACAGATGCTGAGCAAACAAACCAGTGTGACTCCTCTTCCTACAAGAGCCTGCTGGTGTGTGTTCAAAGGCACTGTGAGATGTGTGGTGGTGCAGATCAGGGACACTCCTGCAGCTCAGTCTGCTCTCCAGCTGCCTGCCAAGGTGGTGCACATTGATTCCTGTGCTCTTAACCCTTTCTTTGGAGCAGTTGAGGGTAATTCTGGATAAATCTTTGAAATGTCTACTACTCAATGCTCTGCTTCTCTAGCAGCAGATTTAATTAAAAAAAAATTTAAAAAATTAAAAAAAAAAACAAACAAGTTTTACTAGTGATTTATCTACTCACCTGAATGCTAGAAACATTTACTTATAGAGGAAGTAACAAAGTAGGTTAAGGAGCCTCCATGCAACTTACTTTTCAGAATGTTTTCCCCCATGTATTCTAAGTTAAAGGGGGGAAAAATGACTCAAAGGCTAGCTTGGCCTCAGGAACAAAAGTGCATCTTGCACTGCTGAGAGTTACTCATAAATTTCTGTATACATGTTCATTTGATCTCTGTCTGCTTGGCTTAATTAAAACCCTGGAATGTTTGTTCAGTAGATAAGAACATTTCTGGGAGTTATTTAAATTAGCAAGTACTCTGCTTACTGTCATTAAGTGCCTTTCCCCCAGCCCTCCTCCCCTGCTCCTCACAGCATGTAGCAATAAGAGATATTTGACTAAAGAATAAGAACAGTAAGTCACAGATGGTCGAAGGTAAAGCCTTTAAGTGGATGCTGAATCTCTTTGCTGTTCATGGTAAAAGTGGTGTGGGGGTGTTTCTTTTGTGTTTCTCTTCTTTTTTTTAAAAAAACCTACTTCTCTCTCTTTTGTCTGAAACTTTGGGTCTTGACACGAACAAGACATTTTTTGTAGAGGAAAATCAACGTGAAGCTGTACATTGTCTAAAAAAACATGTTTAAATGCAGTATTAGCAATTGGAATAGGCTGAATAATATTAAAATGTTCCATCTAGTATTTGGATTGTTGTTGTTACCATTTGCTTTCCAGAGTGTATTTTAATTTGATTTTTTTTTCCATTTCCTTTGTTTGAAATATTCAGTGAGTGTTTGTATTTTCAATTTCTTAGATTTACTGTCGTAACTGTGGAATTTATTTTGGCCTTTTAGATATGAATGACTTGATATTTTCCCTGTCCTTGTAAGGCATCCCATTGCTCAACCTCTGTGAAGCAAAACATCTTTTAATGTGTCCTGATCACCACCAAGGGTAATGGGAAAAGACTGCTATATCACTTTCTTTCATTTTGTGAGTTCTTTCAAAAATTTCATTTGAAAGCAAAAAATACAGATTGGAAAGGCTTCTGTCATGCCATAAGGGACCCTTTGTCTCAAGAGGTTAACAGGTTTATGGCAAGGTCTGCTGCTTACAAAATGTGCAGAGCTCAGGGACCAAATATTTAAGGTTTCTGCCATACTTTCCATACCTGGTGGCTTGGAGTAAACCAAAGGCTACAATTTAATTCATTGGTGTGAGTTTTGTGAATTCAAAGCTAATTTGTAAAAATCTACTGTTCTTTCCAAGGTTGGCTGTCCTGAAGTATTTCATAATCTAGACATTTTCTGGAAGGCAGGTTTTTATTAACCTGTAATGCTGTGTAGTGAAAAGCATGTGGACAGCAGGGAAATACAGATCTTTTCCAAATAGCCAGAGGTGGGGGGATGTTAATGAGAATTTTCTATTATTTTTCTGTTTGTTATGTTCAAGATCAGTACATGTACAGGATCTGATATCTCAGCTGGACTCCTCAGTCTTTGCTGAGTTGTCTTTATACCCCTCACTTTTACAGCTTGTTCTTCCCCACTGTCAGATCACCATATTTCCGTGCATTATTTCATGCTCTGCAGGGTCCCTTTGGAAGGCAGGTTGCTCTCCATTGCCCACGTGGTGCTCAATAATTGATCTGCATTTAGTCAGGGAGCAGCAAATGCAGGTGGCAGAGGTGTCAGGTGACAGTCACATCATTTGGGAGTCGGGGCAAGGAGAGGATGGCTTTGTAGCCAGCATGGCTGCTCAAGCAGCCAGTCACCACCCAAAAATCTCTTGCATTAAGTACCCAGAAGAGTTTTCTGATATTTAAATGGTGTGTTTATCCAGTGAAAGTTTCTGAGGGCCTTTTCTGGAAGAGGAAAGGGCCAAGCAGGATGACAAGCAGTGAGCAGTGTGGATTAGTGCAGCAGCCTCTGTGCCTGGTAAGGACTTGGAGCTGGCTCCTTGCTCAGCTTTTCCTCATCCTGAAAGTTGCATTTACTCCTGCTTCCATCCTGCTGTGTTTCCTGTTCCATCATCATGTGTGCTGGACAACACCACATTGTTTGCAATGGCTTTATTTTCACCAAAGTCCTTTTCTTGGTTTGAACTGTGTTTCAGCACTGCTAGGCTGTGTGGTGCCATTCACGAAGTGGAGAGGGGGAGGATGAGGGAGGAGAAAAGCTGTGCAGGTGTAGGTGCACAGGGAGATGACTCCAGACAGCAAGAGCTGCAGAGGAGTTGGCTCAAGCAGCAGGAGCACTGAGGTTATGCAGGGAGCTGAGAAGGCAGCCAGCTTGAGATGAGTGCAAGTTTGCAGCAGGGGAATAGAGAGAGAGCAGATCCACAAACTGTGTTGGATGAAGTCCACAGGGAGCTTTACAAACCAAGATATTACATGTGCTGGGTCAGGTTTCTTTCCACGCAGATGTTGTGTTAGCCTCTGCATTGTCATTATGTTGGACCTCTTCAGTGTGACTAATACTGCACAAATTTCAGATCTTTTCGTCTTTGTGAATATTCAAATGCAAGGAATAAGCCTTGAAAAGTTTTCTCTATTGCTTGTCCTTCTATTACCCTGAAGTAAAATAACCTTTCCCTACTGGATTTTAAAAGATTAAGTGGGGTGTGAGTATGCTTTCATGTGCAAATCAAAATTAACTTACGTGCTTTGCGTTTCCGAGTCCAAAACTGTAAAAAAAAAATCAAATTGTTTGGCTTTTGTGCCCCATTATATAATAAGGAAAGTGGTTTTTGAACTTCCTTGCTGTTTTCTATGATTGCTGCTTTAACTCTTCAATGAGTTAAAGAGCTGGGAAGAGACTGTGGACATGACTATGTAAACTTTATGATAATGCCTCATAAAAGCCAGCTCTGTGAAAAAACCCCAATGCTTCTGCTTCCTGTCTTTCCCTGTCATTCCCTTCTCTCCTAGCAGCAGCTAATTTGGGCAGTGGCTTCTGATGCTCCATGGTTTGTATCCAGTGCCATGACCAGCCCTGGCTCAGTGTGACTAGCCAGAGTTGCAAGCATATTGTGATGTCCATGAGGAATTAAAGCAAAGCCTCGAGGACTGGGCAGAGCCCTTCCAGAAGAGCAAGGATCTGTCAGCAGAACAGTAGCCCATGTGTAATTCCTACAAATCTGTGAGCGGGAAGTGCCAGTGCTTATTAGGCCATGCATTAAATATCATTGAGCAGATGTTCAGAGAGCCTTTCATTCACAGTGCTGGTAGCAGTGAATGGGGTATTATGCTCCCATTCTATGTTTTTAAGTCAAGTGTAAAGATATGTTTGAGAAGGAGAAATAGTGTTAAGTGCACCCTGCTGCCATTCAGTGGGTTTTCCTCCTCCAGTATCTAAAATTCATTACACTGGGAATAAGGATTTAACAATATGGTCTCAAGTTGTACAGAATATGAAAATACACAGTGAGTATTTTGTTTGGTTTTGATCAAATATATGTACATCTCTCATCTGACAGAGAGAATTTTCCAGAAAGAACAGTTCTTGAATTCTGTTATCATTTCTATCTTGAGCTCTAGCCTTACCATTTCCCAAGGGCTATGTTATCTTTGCTCTCAGGGTCCCTTCAATGTATTTGTTTTAATAGTATTGCTTTTAAAGGGCTTAGAAGGCTGCAAGGAAAATTAGGTGTTATGCTATTTTCCTAAATCCTCTTCAAAAACCTTTCATTACTCTCCTCCACTTCCTTTTCCTCTCAGTTCTCTCCTTGTTTTACACCAATGTGAATTACCTTTAGGATTTTCCTGTCACTCTCTCCTGATTACAGAAGAGTCTTGGCTGCCTGAGCCTTATCCTCATGCTTAGCTCACCTTGTATGAAAGGACTGTATTGTAAAATGCAGGCAAACCCAGTGGGAAGAAGTGATGATGTCCAACATAAGTTCAGAAGGCTGAATGATTTCTTTATTATAACTATGCTATAATAAATTAATATCCTATGTAAAGGAAGATACTAAAACTACAAACCTACTTTTCTAACTACCATATCTATCTACTGACTACTTGTGACCCTGTTCTCAAGAGTCCAGCCACAGGTGGGCTGGATTTGCCATCAGGCTCAAACAATCCTCACCAGAATCCAATCAAGCAATCAGGTAAACAATTCTCCAAACACATTCCACATGGGAAAAACAAGGAGCAGAAAGAGAAATTGTTTTCTCTTCTTTCTCTCTGTGCACCTCTATGAAAAATCCTGAGAGAGAGAAAAATGTGCTTCCACGGGACTGCACTTGAGATTCCTCTTAAAGGCCACACAAAAGGTTTGACAAAAGGTTTGTGCATCTCAGATCTCAGCCTGTCTGCACCTTTGTTGACATTAAAACATTGACATGTACAGATAAATTTATCATGCCATGTGTGAGCTTCTTGGCCCCTCTCAGTGATGGTGGTCTGGGTTTTACAAGAAAAAAAAAAGAAGTTTAGGATTTGTTGGATTTTGGGTTGTTGTTGTTTTTTTTTAAGAGAAAGAAAAGCAAAAGTGTCGGAAAGGAGTAAGATACAGCGTTCTTGAGAATTACTTCCAAATTTTAGGGCTTAGGAAGAGACCATCCCAGAGACTAAGGAGATATGGTAATATCTGCTTGTCAGGGAGCTCTTGAACCGTCCTCTTAGACATCTGATACCAGCTGGGCAAGGGACACTGAACTGAAACAGCAATGAACTGTTCAGGGACTTCCCCACGCCAGAATTGTGACTTCCAGAAAGTCCCAACGTGGAGAAACTTAGCATTTAAAGGCATTGCCTTTTTGGTTTAACTTACCAGTTGCCAAAGAATAGTGTCAAGTGCCTGCATTTTGGACACCAGAGGAAAGAAAAAAATACATTAAGAGCAAAGAGCAATTTTGAGGTGCCTTCATTCATCTGCCACCATCTCATGCATGTCTAGGTTTCATATTGTGCCTCCTCTTGGACTTAAGTGTGTTTAGTAAAGGGAGAGTGTTAAATCAACAATCCTAGAAAGCACTTACGGGGGCTTGCATTTTATTCCTCTTTTTTGTTTAATTTGGTTGACTTACACACTCTGTTTTTATATAAGTCACAAAGACTTTTGATATCCCTTTCTAAATCATTGTGGTGGTGCTTATTCTTGCTGTCTCTGAAAATGTATGAGAAACATGAAGTTACTGAGTTGGCTTTGGGTGGAGTTGGACCAGGTGAACTCCAAAGGTCCCTTCCAACCTCAGTTACTGTATGCTTTAAAAATATTTTAATTAAAGGTTCATGTGGGTTTTTTTTGAGCTTCCCTCTCCATAGTTTCACTGTGCAGCACTTTTGAGAGAAGTCATTTTGGAACTCAAGGTGAACTCTCTTTTCATGTTCCCTTGGGTTTTGTATGTTGGCATCAGCAGCTCTGTGGGCATCACCTGGGAGTGAAATCTTTAAGGCTTCAGTGGCATCTTAGTAGCATTTGCTGACTTGTGCAAAGAAAAGTGTGGTTACTGGAGTGCCATGTCCCTTCTGTCACAAATATTTAAGGAAATGAGGAAGACTAACATGATTTGAGTATTTTCAGCCAAGGAATTAAAGACAACAATAGGATGAGCTCTAGAAATACCAAATGAGCTAGGTAAAGGACTTGTCAGGCCTGATTTCAAAATAGAATTTTTCACTTGTGCTTAAATGTTAAATTATGTTTCACTTTTAAAAGATTAATAGAAATATATACTAGCCAAAAATGACATAAAGCTTTATTTTGAGAAGAACCTGCTCTTGGGGTTACTTTGAAATGTTGCTGTTTCTTGGCCTGAGACAATTTCTGCTCTCCCCACTTCCCCTCTTCAGTTTTACTGAACCACGAAGCCAGAGAGTTTCATTACTCATTTAGCTCAGCCTTCAAGCTCTCAGCATGCTTGTGTTAACCATATAATTGGGCATTTCAGAATGCTGACCAGATTAATTGATCACTTAATATATTATCCTGTTTCAACTACAATTTACATCAAACTTATCACTCTGAAATAATGTACTGTTTCCTGAGACCGTGTTTCATTTGAGATGGAAAGTGCTTTGGAAGCTGAAAGTACCCTTGTTTGGGAAGGAAAGAGGGACTCAGGAGGGCAGGATAAGAGGCTGACAAATATCCATCTGGATCATCTTGCTTTCAGGACCCAGTCATCTTAAAAATCTTAGGTCTGGACAGGACATATGGTGTGATCTGTTCCAATTCTTCCCATGTCTTGGTCAAGCGTGTTAAGCATTCCTCTTCATAAACCAAACAAGTTTCTAATTCCTGACTTACAGAAAAAGCATGGGGCTCTGCTAGCATTGCAATGCTTTTAGTCTGTGCTTGGAACTTTCCTTGGAACTGGATTACTCTTAGCTCCAATAAGAATTTTTTATTTGGCAGTGGCTACTCCTAATCTTTTCATCTGTCTATGGCTGATCCTTTGGTGGGAGGTACTCATCAGGCTATGTGTTAAATTCCACTAATTTGTCCTCTGCCAACAGAAATTGCTATGGCTTTGTCTGTTTCTTATTATTTCAGAGTAATGTTTTGTTTTTGTTTTTTTTTTTACGTCTGTTTTATGTTCATTCTGTTGCAAATTCAATGGAAAGAATGTCTCAGGGCAAAGGGAATGCATGTCAAGTAGCAGGAATAATGGAGAACAAGGCCTCAAATGGGGACAGTGGCGGTCTTAAACGTGACTAACAGCTTCTTGCTTTTATTTTGGTAAACCCATTACCAGCCCTGCTGTAAAGTGGCACAAAAAAAAATGGCAGCTGGGGCTGGGCTGATGTCCTTGGGATGCATGAATGGGCTGGTGCAGGTCTGAGCTGCATGCCTCTCTCCAGACAGGGACCGTGCTCTCCCTGGCAGCCACTTGGGCCAGACTCCACCAAAGTCCCCAGAGTGCCAAAGCCTTGAAGGCTGAATTTAAACAACAGCCACAAGCTGTGTGAATGTAACAAAGAGAGCTTGGAAATCTTCCCTAAGAGTGTTCAGATGGCTCGTGGACTGGTCCAAATGTGCTGTTGATTCAATGTCATTGGAACTGGGAATTTTAAACCACCAGGGTGTTGCTACCACTGCTTGTAAAGGATGTGTTAGATAAAGGATCTGTTAGGATGATGGTAAGGGTCCACAGCCCTTTTATACTGCTAGGGATGACTGATCCCAGTCCTACCTATGCAGACCTGTGGTGTAGAAAAGTACTTTTTAAAATGTGGGGTTTCCTTAGATGATTTTATCCTGGAACTGTTAAAGAAGACAAAAAATTTCATATATAGGCCAGTGACAGTAATGGTTTATGTCTGTTCACTGACTCAAAGAGTAAGATGAAGCTGAATGCATTATACATTTTGCTGATTACTTCTTAACTGCTTTGTTTTACCTGGGTGTAGGTTCTTTTGAAGAATGAAGTCAGATAACCAGGTGTTGCTGAATACAGGTGCTGCTCATCTCTCCTGTCTCTGTTCTCAGCACTTCAGCTGTAAATTGTGGGGTTTGCATTAGGGAAATGGAGTTCATTTAAATAGCCAAGACAGCAAATAAATTTGGAGTGGGACCTGTGTGTGTGTTTCAAAGTGACCCCAAAGAGGTTGGAGAAGTAGCCATGACAATCTAAGGATGCAAAAGGACTTGTGTGGGCTAGAGACAGCCCAGTTTGTATGGTTTTTTGGGGTTTTTATTCAACACTTGCACTGCCTCAGACCATCCTACCTAAAAAATGTGGGGTCAGCTCCTTCCTCTGTACCTGGAGCACCATGGAAGTGGTTTGCTTCTCAAGGTGGATAGTTATGTCTTTTGGAAAAGCAGTTTAGAAACCTCTTCTGGTACCTTCTGGTATGAAAGTACTTTAAGATGTAACTATTTCTTACATTTGCCTGTCTGAATTACTGTCTTAGATTTTAAAAAGGAGGGAAAGAAAAATGAGACCCATTTCTGAGGTCTGTGGTCTAAATGAGGGGAATATTTGAACAGAGCTCAATAATGTCAGCCTTAAATTTGTAGCCAGCACCTTCTTCTGTTGCTTCAGAACAGGAAAATATGGAACCATTATTTTCTGTGCTGTCTGTGAAGTTCAGATGCAGCTGAAAACAAGTGGCTCCCTTCACCCTCGAGTCCAGAAAGGGCTCTGTATAACCTTGCATTTGTGTGTGTATTCTGCCAAATTTATGAGTGAATCTCTTAAAGCTGGCTGCTGCTGCTCTGCCGTGGAAATGCAGTGGTCCATTTTGTAAAGGAGTGATGTGTGCCTACTTACCTGAGAACAGAGCTGACCTCACAACTGGCACTGAGCCCTGATTTTGGTCACTTGTGCTCCCCTCCCCTGCTTATCTTCTCCCTTCCAGCACTTCACTAAGTGGTGCTTTTGGGTTCCCCTGTTCTGGGACTGCTTGATCACCTAGTTTTTGCAGGCTTATAGAGATTTTATTTCTGTGTTTTTCTGGGTAAGCACTGAGGTAATTTTTGTCCTAGCCTTTGTTCCTTAGAGGTGTTTGGGGGAGGATTGTTAAGAAAGAAAAAAGATTGTTTTTACTGATATTCACTAGAACCCATAATAATTTCTAGGCTTTCATTTGGGGCCAAATGTGAGCACATCTTGTATTTCTTTTTTTGGCTAGCAGAGCAAAGTGTGTGTTTGGAAAAGGCTCTGGGTTGCGCAGAGGAAGCTGCTTGAAACACCGGCTTCAGCAGATGGAACTTCTTACCAGATACTCACCCCTGCTCTGTGATCCTCCTTAAAAGGTTTTTTGTACGCTAAAGGCCAGCATTTCCATAGCAGTTTTTCAAATCTCTTGTGTAAAGTTGAGAAATAAAGCAGCAGATATGATAAGCTGTGTTGCCTTCCCCCCACCCTTCTGCAAGGATGCTGATTGTAAAACCAAAAATCCCTTCTTTGATAAAATCTTTCCCGAGCAGGGGTCAGTTGTCCATTTCCTGACCCATGCATAGAAATGTTGAGAACATTTTTTTTCAGGAACGCTCCTTCCTTTCTGTTGTGTCCTGTGTTCCATGTGCTGTCCCTGGATTATTCCCAGAGAAGGAAAGTCACCAAACCCAGCAGATCTCACCCCACCTCTGGCACTGCTGTAGCATCTGCTCTCAGACCCAGATCTAAGAGCATCTCTAGGGGGTGATTATTGCATTGTTTCCATACACCAGCATGTTAAAAATCCAGTTTCCTCCTCTTGCAAGCTGTCTTAGACCTCCAGTAGCTTTAGGGTCATCTTGCTTGATTAAGGACAGCAAAATTCAGTCTTGGCTTGTGCTTGTGCATCTGTAACTTTTTAATCTGGTGACACATTTTAGTCATTTTAGCATGTAGTCTTGCAAACAGATACTTTCTTACTCCTATCACTTACAAGGTTTATTTGAACAAAATTCTATTATACCAAATAAATACAAACAGTACTTCTGCATAATACTCCTATCCTGCATTCCAAAACATTTCACAAACCTCAGAGTCTTAAGTTTTTATTTCTTAGAATCACCAAAGGCCAGGAAACAGTGGAGCCTGGTTTGAAATCTTTATATGATTACATGCAAAGCTGGCCTCCAATGCTGCTCCACTGTCAGCAGGATTGTCAGCCTGGAGTCTGAGAAAGAGGAGTGCTGGAGAGATAAGTCATGTTTAGGGGAATGGGAGGACTCTGAGAAACAGGATATGACACAGAGGCCATGGGAAAAAGTGAAACCTCCTCCTTTGCCACAAAGCCAGATGCCTGCAGTAAAGCTGGGCCTTGGTGGGGGGACTCCACGTGGGTGTAGGAACAGCTATAAAGAGCAGCTGGTGTTGGGGGGCCTTGTAAGAGCACCCTCGTGTGTATGGGCAGCACTGAGTATATGAGGAATCTGAAGACAAATAATTATTATTAATGCTTGGCAAAAGCAGCTGCTCGTAGAAGCCAGGACAGTCACAAAAAAAAAAATGAGTAATTTTATGCTGAGAGAAGATTTGGGCCTGGAGCAAAACACTGGGGATCTAAGGAGGAGCCCTTAGTGTTGCAAATAAATATCCACTTAGGCAGATTTGTCACTCATGTTTCTGAAAGTTTTGTGGCTGGATGAAAAGAACGTGCTTTTGTTTCTTGAGCAGCTGTTCTTTTAAAAGGGTGCAGCTGTACCACAGTGTCCATTGACACCAATTGCTTTGTGATTTAGGGTATTGGTTGCAGTCAACCAAGCAGAAAGATATATATATTTTTATTTTCTTTGTTAAAACGAAGAAAATCTTGTGAAATAGCTCGAGTTTGTCAGCCTGGAGCAGGCACCAGTGCAGTGTTTGTGAGGTTGCTGTGAAAGCTTTTGAGGGACGTGGAAGTGGATTATCATCAGCTGAGGCACAGCTCTGCTGGAGCTGCCCCTGTTTGCTCCAGCGGGGCCGTGACCTGCCACATGCAACGTGGAAGTCATCAGAAAGCTCTCCTATGGCAAGAGCAGCACTGCAGTTATGTAATGAAGTTTTATTGTTAGAAGTATGTGAAAACAGGAGCTGTGAACTTGCAGGCGATTCAGAGCTGAAATTTTTCCATATTCTCACTCCAAAAGGTTTTTTTGGAAAGTTTAGTGGAATGCTGTTTGGCTCTTTTTGATGGGAGTGAGTGTGCATGTCTGAAAGAGACTTTTTTTTTTTTCCCCTAAACTATCCCATTCTAAGAGTGAGTTCCCTAAATTCAAAGCATTAGGAGAGGAAGAGTTTTAATCTTGGCTCTGCTGATTTGCTCAGTAGTCCTGGAGAAGGGCTTTTGTCTTTCTGTTGCAGACATAAGCTATTAAATGTCTACAAAAAGATTTTATGGCAAGGTATTTTAATCTTTTACAGGTAATACTGGAGTTTTAAACCACCATCTTGAGGACTTTTTTGCAAAAATAAAAAATCAGAAAGACACTGCTGCTGCTCAGCTTTTGTCAAAACTGAGGTGAAATATCAGGAGGTGCAGTTTTTTAAGGGAGGTTACTTTTTTTAATGTAAATTACTACAATTTCTTCAAGATAAGCAACTCCTATAGTTATGGGTGCCAATTATTTTGTGTAGTGTTTTTAAATATTTCAATTTTTGAGTAAATAATAGAGATAATGGCATTGCAAATAAAACCATATGATTGCACTGTTTTCCTTGAATGAAGATGCCTAATTAATTTCCCTTTCCCTCCTCCAGAAAGCAAACAAAAGTCTGGGTTTTCAACCTGTTAAACAGTTTTAGTTGTCCTGGAGAGAAAGGTAAAGGTCTTAAATTTCTATCAGTTTCTTAAATCCAGGTGTCCAGTCAGAGGAGAGAAATCCACATTGTTTTTGGAGTTTGGAGACTTTGGAGAAAGGAGCACTGGGAGTGCACTGCTCATCAGCCAGCAGAGAGTTTCTTGTGGCCCTGAAAAAGCCTTCTGAGATGCTACTGGGAATTTTTTGTGCTGTTCTCTCTTTTTTGTGGCTTGTTTCTTTGGTTTTTTGGTTGATTGGGTTTTTTTTTGGGAGGGAGGGCAGTGTTGATGTTTCTTTTGGTGGCTTTTTAGTTTATGCATTTGAAATTGGCTTTTTTCCCCTCCCTTACACTGTGCTTTTGGGAAGTTGTGGGGGATTTTTGCTTGGCTTTGTCTGGTTTTGTTTAAACTTTTTCACTTTAGTTTCTATTTGAAGTAGCATGTATGAAATTTCTTGTACTGCAGTAGGCCTTGAAAAGCTGCTTACTGAAAGATTAATATAGATACACTTGATTAAAAATTCAGTGTAAACCACTGAAGCCAATTGGAGTTACTTTAATGGGTTACAGGGCAGAATCTGCCCTACTGTGGTCCAATGGGTAGAAAGCACAGCAATTCTTTTTGGATAGGTCTCTTTTTCCCTCAGCAGTTAATGCTAAACTTACCTAAAATTCCCAGGAATTACTTGTGAGCTCATTTGAATTCTACTCATGGTTATAAAAGCTGGGAATTTTGAGGTCTGCTTGCTTCTTTGATTGCATTTATAGTAAGGTGGGAACTTTCCCTTACACAAATATCCCTTTTCCCTGAAGAGAACACTCATCAAGGACAGGTGGAAGTCTTTGGAAATTCAATAATGGCAGCAGTTTTTTAATGACTTCAGAAAACATTTGATATTTTCGTGACCAACAAGTGACTCTGTTTTGGGACACCTCATACTTTAAGGAGTACAGCACCTGGAAGACAGAGGCTTTAAATTAATTTGATGTGCCTGATTGATTATTCTAGGTTAAGTCTAATTATGTGATAGTTACCAGGTATCTAGTTAATCTCTTTTTTGCCCTGGCCATGACTGATGGGGTCTTGGGTCCCACCACATGCAAGAGCTTCTGGCTCCCAAACCAACATTTTGGTAATTTCTTCCTGCTGTCCTGTGAAATGATTGGAACAGGTGTCCTCCTTCAACTTACACCTTTTTATTCTTATTACAAGGTAGTTAAGACATTTACTACTTAGTTTAGTCCTGTACTTTTCTGGATATTTATCCTTCTGTCGCAGTCTCACCCAGAACTTTATATAATTCTTCCAAGTGCCTATTGATGCTCTTTAGCAGTGACTCTATCTGAAGCCGATATTCTTTGGGAACAATCAGGCATTTTTAATTTTTTTTTTCCCCCTCCTCCTGTGTGTTGAGCCAATAAATATTTGGCATCACTAGTGGATTGCAGCAGCCCCCACTCAGCTGGACCCAAGCTTTCCCACATGTTTGGTTAAACAGGTAAAGCCTGTGTAAATGCAGGAAAAAAAAAAAATTCACTGTGCATCACAGGGCCTGGCAGTCAGATCTTGGAGGAGTTTCTGCTGTTTCTTTTGGGAATGGATGCACTTGGTTGTTTGTATCCAAGCAGCCTGCTTCAGTGCAGTCTGTACAGGAGGGCATGTCCTTCCTTGTTGCACAAGGAAAGCTCCAAGGTTTTGGGGTAGGGTGCCTTAAAACATCCTTGTACTCTAGTCTTCAGCCAGGAAAAAGCAGTAAATGTCAAATATATTAGATAATTAAAAAAAAAAAATTGCTACTTGTAATTAAAGTCCATAAACTGGTAATAATTCTAAGCATCCCAAATGTTTTAATTCTCTGCTCTGACTATAAATCATTTCATGCACAGCTTGAATCCTTGGAAACTACCTGAATTGTGGCCTAGCAAATATTTGTGACTCAGGGAGAGTGCTTTCACCCCGTTTCTCTTGGGAATATAGAATATTCCCTACTTTTTAGTTGTTGGAACATTGAGTAGACCTGTATCGTAAACAACATATGCTGCTGTCATTAATGGTATTTCAGGCAGAAGGCTGTATTGGAAACTTTTCACTGCTGAGAGGGGACAGGAGTGGGAGCCTGGAGGAAACACTGCTGGGCCAGTTGTATGTGGGTTTAAAAACAGAACAATTCCAGCAGCAGCACCCCCCAGTCCAGCCTCTTCCATAGGTTCTGTCACCACGTATCTGTTTATTTCTAATGGCTCTTTTAAATGACAGCTTCATAAACTCAACTATCCAAAACAAAGGCCACGGAGTTTACTTTGGCCATCTCCAGTAAATTTTCCTAATCTAAACATCAGCAGTGCCTTTCATAAATCAGTCCAATGACGTCATCTTTTCAATTAGCCAGGCTGGTGTTTGTGTTCTGGCCTCAAAAGCTCTTTGGCCAGTTAATGTTTTCAGGTTTTGTAGTAGTCCAGACTTCTCACCAGTTCTCAGTAACGTGCTTGAAGTGGGAACACATTTATCAATAATTGCCACTTTTTAAGTGCAGATAGCAGACAGTGATTAATTGCTAACCTTTTCTGTTGTCTACCAGAAATAACAAGCACAGTCTGTGGACTTCAAAATTGTTCACAATATATCTCACAGTTCTTAGTGGGGGACAGAGGCATCTGCGATTTAATAGGTGTTAGGAAGAGTAGGGAAATAAGAAAAATTATTGGGTGGGTTGTATTTCCAGGAAAGGTAAAATGAGGTAGTGCTAAGAGCTGGGAGTGAATCATCTGTCTGCCTGAGTGTGCTAGTTTGTTTTATTTCCCAATAAGTATTTGGAACTTGACTTAAAAGGTTATTTCAAAGAGATTCAACTTCAGTCTCCCTTTCCTGCAGGTTAGAGGGAACAAGCCCCTGCTGACAGGGAGGCTGTGTGTTATGTTGGGTTGGGGAACAGTTCAGTTGCAGCATGTCTTTTTCACTAGATGAAAATGCTTCCACTGCATGAAAGAGGTTTATTCTGATAAGGTTTTAAGCAAAATCCACCAGCTGCCAAGAAACAGTCAAGCAAAGCAACAGTATTCTTCCTCTTAATCACACCTTCCTCTCCCTATGTGGAAATAACAATAAGGGCTGACACGAGCTGAAAAAGGCCAGAAAATGTGGAGCCAAGGCTTAGCTCCTATCCTTAGCTCACCCTGGCAACACATTCATGCATTGCAACACAGATGCTATGTAAGGTCACCTTCTACAACAGTGTCAGCTGTGACTGAATCCCCTGCAAGAGAAACCAAAAATCATCTTAAACACACAAACTCTTCATATGTGTGTGAGCGATGTATGGTTTTGTTTATGTTAATGATGAGACTTGCACCAGTAAGTGGTTATGTGCTCGGCTTGAAATGTGCATGTGCTTGTGAGCTGGCTCTGTGAATGTCTTTCAGTGTCCTTTGAAACAACCTGAGCTTGGGTTCCCATGATGCTATTTCTGTTCTTCAGCTTTCTACAGGCAAGCAGCCTTTCAGCAGACCTCCTGCTGCCTGTCATTGCCATGGCTTAGCTTGTTGATAGCAGGAGTGGGAGCCTTGTGAGCCGAACAGTCCTTTTTCCACTTCTTTTTCCCCATCACTTCTGAGGCAAGTTAGGAGCCCTGGTGTTGATGATGCCTTGTGAAGGCTGCCCTAGAGCACAGGCTGGACAGAGCTAAAGAATAAAGCAGGGATTTGTTAAAAGGATCTCCTCCATGGATCCACCTTGGGCAGCACCAGAGCCCAGCCAGGGCTGCACCCAAGAGGAACCAAAATGGTCCCAAAATGCACGAGCGCTCCCGGGGGCTCTCACTGGGATCAGCTCTGCTCCATTTGCACCTTGCAGTTCATTGTCCCATTCCAGCTTTAGCCCAGGCACTCCCATCCTGCTTGTTTTTCTCTCTCCAGCCCACGCTGTTTGTGCTCCTGGGCCTGAGATTTGGATCATTTGTCCTTGGTGCCCAGCTGGAGAAGGAATTGTTTTGTCTCTCTGCTCTGTGCAGAGATCTCACCATCCCCTCATATGAAGCTCAGAATTAGACACTAAAGCAGCACAGAATCTGCAAAATATAAAAGCTGAAACCTGAGGCATCATTAGCAGTGCTGTTGGGCTGTAGCAGAGGCTGAAGGAACAGCATCAGTAGACACTGAAGCCTGTGGGTATTTTTAAGGGAGAAAATATTCTAAGAGAGCTGGAACAAGTTCAGGAAAGGCAAGAAAATGCCATCACCTTTGCTGGTGAGACACTTGCAAGTCTCAGCCCATTTCAGTGGTATGGCTTTTGCTTCCTGCTTGGCCATGAGTGTGTGCCCCTCATCACAAAGACTTAGCTGTGAATTGGCCACAGACGTGCTTGAGAATGGGAAAACTTTCCCTTGATGTTCTGTAGGAAATGTTTTAAGTCCTAGGGCCCATGCTTAACAAATTGCTGAGCTGATAATCATCCCCTTTAGTTTGTCTTCAAGCAAGTGAGCAGAGTGTGGGAGTGAGCATCACATCCATTACTGAAACTCATGGGTGGAGTGTGGATGCTTTTTCTTCAGTGCAAATTTCTTTGATCTTGGGGAAGAAGGAGGAATGCATCCGAGCTGGAGATATCTGTTAGTCTTGTTGAGGCACTTGTGCAGCATCTCTCTGCACTGAGCTTTTGGCCTTGACTCATTGATAGGGTGGTGCTTTAAGTCACAATTTAGCCCTGGCCGGATGAGTGCAATGGTCTTTCTTCTACAGGTTGAGGGTTTTTTCTTCATGATTTTTGCAGTTGACTGGGTGAGTTCCCTCTTGAGGGGTGAGAGGATATTTTTCTAATATCCAGTCTAAACCTTCCCTTGAAGCCATTTCTTCGTCTCTTATCCTTTGTTACTTGGAGGAGGCCAACCTCCACCTCACTACAACTTAGGTTCAGGTAGTTGTAGAAAATGACAAGGTCCCCTCTATGCCTCCTTTTCTCCAAGCTAAACAACCCTTTATCCCATAGCTGTTCCTCAAAAGACTTGTTCTCCTGGCCCTTCACCAGCTCTGTTGCCCTTCTCTGGACACACCCCCAGCACCTTAATGTCCTTCTTGTAGTGGGGGACCCAAGCAAACTATTTGAGGTGTGGCTGTGATGATGTCAGTCAAGGGGTGCTGTTGTGGAAATACTAATTTGGGGGTTTTGGCCCTTGAGGAGGATCTTCATTCCTCATATAACTTGTTCAAGATTACTGGGCTGCAGAGGTGCTAAAGTCATCTTGAGAGCAGGCCAGGGGTGGAGAGCTTGTAGATAACCTAATGGTAGCAAACCCTTGTCCAGAGCTTGGTGAGCTCAGGAATCTGCAAAGAAACAGGAGAATGAATGGTTTCTGGAGTGTGTTAAATTCAGTGAGCAGAGCCTGTGTGTTTTTGTGAGAGGCTGAAAGCCTGGATTCATGCATTATCTGGTAACTGGAGCTGGGTTATCAGTCACACTGTTAGGGATTGTGTCTGACCATGCCCTTATCTCCTGAGTGCTACCGGTTGCAAGGCAAGTGCCTTTTTTTTTTTTTTTTCCTGCTTTATGCAGCAGCTTCTCACATGTCTGAAGGGAAAGCTTTCTCCTTTCACTGCCATCACTTGGGCATGCCAAGGTCAGCACGTGGGGGGAGCTGAGGTTTGCTCCGTGCAGATAGAAAGAGGCAAAGGGGAGGCTGTGTCTCTACAGGCCGGCATTAAAAACATTCTAAGAGGGTTTTTTTTTTTCCCTCGAGTTAAAGCAAACAATGGCCAAGAACACAAAAAGCAACTTTGGCTTGAGGAGCTGATTTATTGGAATTTGGGGTTTGCTTTGTGAGTCTGGGATGAAAGGAGATAAATTGACCCATGTGCAGCTGAGGCAAGGCAGCCTGGAATGATTGCATTCCTGCAAAACAGAACAAGGATGGCTTTCCACCATGGAAGTGCAAATCTTGTGGCAAATTCATGAGTGGTATGGGCTCTTTTGTCGAGAGGAAAGGGCTGATATGGCCAGCACTGCTTTCCCAGCCCTACTGTGAATGCTCTGGTGATCAATGCATCTGCTTGTCCCGTGTTCTGCCGGGACTGTTTGAGTTACAAACTCCAGCTGGAGCTGTAAACCCCAGATGGAGCAACCTGTGCCACCTCTAGCTGTTGTGTGTAGGAGGTGAAACCGTGCAAGAAGGGGCTTTCCTGCTGTCTGAGACTGAGCCTAAAACCAGAACACAGCACAGGATGTGTGAAAAGTGAAGGCAGGAACAGTCTGGATGATTTTTATGTATATGAGACTCTGCACTTGTCCTGGAAAAAGGGAAGGAATTGACTTAGAGAGGTACAGGAGGTTGTAATAGGTAGTGAATGTATTTTGATAACTGAGCAACAACCACAGACTGAGAAAGCTGAGTGAAGTGGAATGAAAGAGTGTGTGGTTAGCTCCTGGGTAAAAGTTGATAGCATAGGCTGTGTTTTTGGGAGACAAATTTCCTTTATCATCAGTCTGATTTATACACTTCATTAGATATGGATTTTCTTCAAGAAAAGAATCTGAGCCAATCTTATCATTCAGTTGTTTGATAAGACTGATTTCTGAGTGGTGCTCTGGGGTGAATTTTATCAAAATAACCTATGGACTTTTTTAAAAAATCCTTTCAAGAGGCTGAAAGACACATAAATCTTATTTTCAGTTGTATGCACAGCAATTGGCCTTGGGCTACACATAATAGGTTCAACAGTTTCTAGGGCCTATCATTCTGATGAATGGGAATAATTGCTAATTCTTAGGCTCAAGAATGCAAATTTTTAACAGTTACAGAATAAAATGCATTTCTGAGGCTTCCATGGTATAGAATCATAGAATATCCTGAGCTGAAAGGGGCTCACAGGGATCGTTGGCTCTGCATAGGATGGCCCCAAAAATCAGACCACACATCTGCAAGTGTTGTTCAAGCTCTTCTGTTCAAGTGCTGTGACCACTGCCCTGGGGAGCGTATCTGAATGCACAGCCACACTGTGGGTGAAGGTGCTGAGTTCTCCCTTTTCCACAGCAGTGTCAGAACTGTAAATCAGAATCAGTACTGTAGCAGCACCACGTGAATTCATGTGGAAACATCTCCAGTAGGTCCAGTGGGGTTGAGTGTGTCATAAGTGTAGCTTTTTAGGCAGTCTCTGACCAGTGGTAAGTACAGCAGCTAGACTGGCTTCCAGTGGCAAAGTGCCTTTATTTAATTCTAACATCTGCGGGGAAAGGTCTGAAAGCAGATGATTTTATTTAGATATATATCCTACTTGAAGCTTATTCTCCTTACAAAAGCTTATGCAAGTGCTTTCCCCAGTAGAAGTGACAAGTCCACGTGTGTAGGAGATGAAAGACAAAAATTTCCTCTTCCCTCTGGGTCTTTTAGCCTTGTTGCTGCTCAGGAGTCCTTTTAAGTTGCAGCTTCCCCGGTGTGTGCTATCCAAAGCTGTTTTGCACACACTTGGAGGTTTTTTAAAAACACTTTCTAGAAGTATCCTGCTGCCTCAGTGCCTGTGACAGACAAATCCTGGTTGTTTTTCATTGGCATTGCAGTTGGCAGCGCTACTTTGAGGGCAGCTGGGGAACCCCAGAGCTCAGGGGATGCTCCCTGCTCTGCTCTGGGAAAGGATGGACTGGTGGTTGTGCCTGTTTGGACCCAAGGTCTCTCAAGTGCTTTTCCTTTGGCACACAGAATTGTCTTTGTAACCCAGAGGAAGGAGAAACTGGGTCTGAACAGGTGCAAGAGCTGTGAAAAAGAAGCTGGAAAAGAAATAGAAATGTTTCTGTGCTAAAGCTCAGGAAATGTGACATGCTGTGCCTTTCTGGTGAGAAGACAGGTAAGTTTTCCATTGAACTTAGAGGTGAAATGCAGCAATATTGCCTTGGCCATGCTTTTGTCACATAGCCACAAAAGTGAAAGGAGAGGTGTTTAAGGCTTTTAGGAAACTCATTTTGCATCTTGTGGACATTGACTGTGTGAGTATAAAAGTTTCTTACCTCTTCAGGCTGAATTTTGAAATGATTTTACTATTTATATTAAATTTGGTAAGATGTGTGATCTTACTTCACTGGGAAGTGAAATAAGCCAGATTTTCTGCTGAAGCAGGACATTTGCAGTCGGTGTATTTCCTCTCAGCAATCCTCTAGGTGATGCCCTCCCATTTCTACTTCTCAAACTAACAGGAAGATAGCCTGCCTCTCCCTCCCTCTCCCCAGTCTCTGATTGTTCTGGGAGACAGGCTTTAACACTGAAACACCAGGGAGCAGCCACACCCTGCCCACCAAAGAAAACCTTTACTTCTCGCAAGCAACAGTGCTAATGAACTTCAGGTGCAATCAGCCCCGTGTGTTGGGCATTTATTATGGTAGCTGGTTATCAAGTTCTGGGGATAAAACCTAAAGATTCTTTATGTCATCCCTCCCATGATGATAGAGGCCTTTATTTTTAAAAGATGCTTATGCAGAATTAACATTTTCTTGTCTGAAACTTTAAGAGCTTAATTTAATTTCATACCTTTTCTTGGGTATTTTTTTGTGGCTGACCCTTTTCTGTTCAGGAAAGTTGGATTTTTGTCTGGATAGCTGTTGATTTATTTGGGCCAGAAGCTGTATGGATTGCTGTTATCATTATTAAATACAAAAACTGAAATTGCTGTGATAAGGGACTTGTGTGCTTAGCTGGCTTTCAACTTGCTCTGTAGGAGACTTTTATATATATAATCTAATTTTCTCAAGCATTCATAACAATCTATTTACACATAATTTAGAGGTCTGTCAGATCTCCAGAATTACCCTGTTAAATTATTGGAGCTAACTTTTAATGCAGGTTGTAATTAGTTACTTGTTCCAGCAGGGAATTAAAATCAAGCTGTTAGCCTGTACATCTTCACTGAAGAACAGAAAGCTGTGGCTAATTATTCTGATGGTGTGGGACTGCTGGCTGGCTTAGGAAGGGAATTTTTTGAAATATAATCTCTATGGAGCAAAGCTGTGTGTTGCATCCATGTTGAGGACTTAATGGTGAACAATGATGGCTTTCTGGTTGGGAAGTATTTGCTAACTGTTTTTTTAGGTCATAGATATTGCATTGATTTCTGTGCAGCAATTTAAAATCAGAGGGCAGGGAATGGGAGGGGAGAAAAACTGGAAAACTTGCTTTGCACATGTAGTGAGATGGATACCAGAAAAGAAGCCATGGATGAGTATAAGCAATGTTACCTGGGACAGACTTGACCCAGTAATTTCAACAGAAGATTAATATTTAAGTGGTCAGTTGGCTTAAGAAGAGAAAGCAGGGAATAGGGCTGCACTCTATTTATGTCCTTGCTCTGAAATCCTTTGTATATGAGCAGGCAGAATCTTTATGTGGCAGTTGAAAAAGAACAGACTGTAGAATTTGTGGTGAAGAATGCCTGTTTTACCATGTGAGGGGACACACAAGCAGTTAAAGTGGCTTTGGTTTCAGGAGGTGAAGAGCACAAACAGGAGAGAGACTTTTCAAATTTGACTCCAGCCAGTAGGAAGCAACAGCTTGAGTGTATCCAGGAGGGAAAGCAACACGAGTGACAAGGAATGACAGCAAAGTAGAAATGTCAGCTCTTGTGTGTGCATAAATACAGGCACATACCCAACCCATGGGAGCTGAGTCTAGGAGCTAAGGAAAAATGAGGAAATGTACTAGAAGTACCCATGGACAAACCAGGAAAGGCTAAGCCAAAAACCAAGAGGTGACTAGCAGGATGCACACAAAATCAAAGGCAGTCATCATATGTAAGTACTCAGTGGAAGATTAAAGAGTCAGTCCACTTCTTCAGGAGACCAACATTTTTGAAATTTACTCGTAGCTGTTGAGCAGCTGTCTTTATGGAAAAGATCAGTTGTGTGGAAGATGCCTGCTACAATCGATGTGCCCACAGATGGCAGATTTATGTGGGGAAGGTTAGAGGACATTCACATGCTTTAGGGTAACCTTGACTGGATGAATTCCAGGTTAGGACATGTGAAGAGTTGGTGGCTAACATCTTGGAGCTGCCATATATGAAATGAGAGCACATTTGGACACTATAGAGTAGTGTCCAAATTGATTTTTGAAGAGGGGGAAGTAGGTGAGAGAGGAAATTTCAAATGTTCAGTTCTCAGAAAAACACTGAAGCAAAGTAGCCAGAATATGTTTAAGCACCTAGAAAAACAAAAGGAAAAAAAAACAAAACCTACTGCTGATTTTGTGGTTTAGTAATTTTGCTATCAAGCTGAATGGTGGACCTCAGGGACTGTTCATTAAATACAGAAACCCTGAGGAGCTAAGAGAGGCTGTCATTATCTTGCAGAACAGGTTTAAATTCCAAAATTTATCTGAGCAAGTTGCAGTTTCAGTGTGGGAAATGAACTGCAGCTCAGTTTGATAAATGCAGATTAGTGTAGCTAGGCAATCCTAAGGAGGATGGGAAACAACCTGCTTGGAGCAGCTACTTAGGAAAAGATCTGGACTTTTTTTTTTTTGTGGATCACAGCCCACACTTGGAAAAATAACGTTATATGGATGTGAAAAATAGTTAGTGCCATAATGAATACCTAAACTATGCTATTGTATCAGCAAAACAAATCACATAACCTTTTTACTTTGCTCTGCAATTGCAAAGCTCTTTGGCTTCAGACTGGGCTCTCTCTAATTTTGTTCCCCACAGTCCAGGAAAGATATGAAACCAGGTCCAGAGAGAGTTCTTAAAATGACTGGAGATAAAGAAAACATGACCTCTGAAGAAAGACTGGCAGAATCTGAGCCGAACTGGAGGAGTAACATGACTCTTGAAAAGGCTCTCACAAGGAGGAAGTCATCATCTGTTGTGTAAATTAGCAGAGAACAGGATCGCTGGCACTGGCAGCGGTGCTGTCAAGCGAGGGGAGCTGGGTGTCTGTCAGGAATGTCACCACCCTCAGTGACTCAAGGCAGGGCTGTGACCTGAGGTAACTTACAGATTGCTTCCAGTCAGATTTCACTCAACAGTGACCACACTCTGACCCCCAGTATAATAGCACAACTTTTGGCACTTGTGAGCACCGAGTCTGATTCCAGATGAGAGTTTGTAGTTTGCTTTTTTGTCTGTTCAGTTCATAAATGGATGTTCAGTTTTCCTAGAAAAACATATGGGGCAGGGCAGAGTGGTTCATAGAAGAAGGATGGCAGTCTTGTGCTTGAAATGAACCTGCTTCTTTCCACTTGTAGATTTATTGGCAATTTGGAGCTTATTTTGGTCTCTTTCAATAATTATGCACATAGATGATGTTTTGATGAACCAAAGTCTGAAATTCTTTATATTGGGATTTCATTCTCCAGATCAAGGCTAATTTGGGAAGAATGCATTCATAGATACACATGCAACTCATCAAATTCCTAAATCTACTTTATTTGGTCTTTATTTTTGATCACACCAGTGCAAATGATTTCTAGTCTTACCCTTTTGAAGTTTGCTTTAGGGTGAAGTTTGCCCTAACAGTTATGTTAAGAAGTGTAGAAATTAACCTTTTCATTTTAATTAGAACTTGATGGAAGAAGTAGGATCCACTCTCTGCAGAAATTGGAGAGAGGGGTTAAATCCTTTCAAAAAGCACCCCAAAACAATCAGGTTCACTTTTAGGAGCAGCTGTTTGACTGCAAGAAACGAAGGGGGAAAATACTGAAGGAATACTGGGAGATAAGAATATAACTAGTATTTCTGATTTAAACTTCAGAAACACTAGTCTCTCCCAAGCTTCCACTGGATCCTTATTTCTTTCTCACTCTTTCTCTCTCTTTTTTTCCCCTACACCTCACTTACTGCTTTATTTCTGTCACATCCACAATTGGCTGTATATGCATTTCCATTTAGCTGGAGTTCTGAAACTGCAAATGCAAGGGTGAGTCATTTCTTTGAGACTAGAAGCCATAAGTATGTGTTTAAAATAATAGCTCCATACCTTAGACAAATGTCAAGGTGTGCTATGATTTTAAGTTCCCCGTAGAAAGCAATCTTTAACTAGATGGCTACAAAATGTTTGATTTTTTAGGCTTTAATTTAGAAATGCCTAGGAGACATCATCACAGTCTTGACTTGCTATATTCCTCATTTGGAATGCTGTTGGGGGTTTCACTGGTTTTAACATCAGATGTAAGTTTTTTAATTACATAAATATGTGCTTTTTCTTTGAGTGTCTTCTTGATCCTTGTTATTAAGAAAAGGGCACGGGACACTGAAGCATAAGGTTGTCATCTGTTGCTTTCCTTCACAGCTCAGTAGAGCCAGCAGATGTCTTGCACTTTTCTGCAGCTTTTAGGGCTCATGAGTTGAAATGGTTGGTGCTGCATTCACTGTCACATTTGCTGTACCAAGAGGGACTAGAAAAAAAAAATTGCTCTTTGCCTTGAAACCCAGGATATAATAAATTGGTCAGAGCACAGAATGGCCAGGGCTCTGCTACCAGTTATGCACCACCAGTACATAAACCAGCGTCCAGTTTCCTACCAGTTTAGCCTCTGACAAAGTTATTTTTCTCACGTGGGTGTCACAATGGGTGGGTTAACTGAAAGTGCCTGAAGCAATCCTGTGTACCCACAGTATCACCAGCTATTTTGTGTCCTTATCAGTGGAAAGTGGAACAATAACATTCCTTAAAATTTTCAGCATGAAAGTTAGAAGGCCTTTTGTAAATGTTCCTTAGGGGGTCTGCCCATCACGAGAGAGCTGCTTGCAATGAGACCAGGGAATCAGACACAAGTTTGTACAGCTGTGTTTTCATCCCTTTGTCCTGAGCCCTTTGGGAAGAGAGAGAATTTTCGGGAGGTATTGTGTGTCCTCAGCTCAGGGCTGCCAGTTCCTGCCAGCAGGAGCACAGTGGTGGCTCTCAGTGATCAGGAATGGTGTGGCCAGCAGGAGCAGGGGGGTGAGGGCACACCTCCAGTGCTGTGCCCAGCTCTGGCCCCTCAGTTTGGGAAGGATTTTGAGACACCTGAGCACATCCAGAGGAGGCAACGAGGCTGGAGAGGGGCTGGGAACACAAACCCTGTGAGGAACCACTGAGGGAGCTGGGGGTGCTCAGCCTGGAGAAAAGGAGACTCAGGGGTGACCTCATTGTATGACTTACACCTTTCAACTCCCTGAAAGGTGGCTGTGCTCAGCTGGGCTTGGGCTCTCTCTCCAGGCAGCACTGACAGAACCAGAGGACACAGCCTCAAGCTGCACCAAGGGAAATACAGGTTGGATATCAGGAAAAAGTTTTTTACAGAAAGGGAGATAAAGTTCTGGAATGGGCTGCCCAGGGAGGCGATGCAGTCACCATCCCTGGGTGTGTTTAACAAAGCCTGGATGTGGCACCTGGGTGCCAGGGTTGAGTTGAGGTGTTGGGGCTGGGTTGGACTCCATGATCTTGAAGGTCTCTTCCAACCTGGTCATTCTGTGAATTCTGTGGACACCTTTCTGTCCCTAGCAGTGCAGGGCTGGCAGGGAGAGCTGGCTCTGCCTGGGCTGGTGTGTCTAGACAGGGAAGTGCCGTGCAGGAATCCAGCTGTGCTCTTGGAAGCA
Source organism: Vidua macroura (assembly GCF_024509145.1). Lineage (NCBI taxonomy): Eukaryota > Metazoa > Chordata > Aves > Passeriformes > Viduidae > Vidua > Vidua macroura. Next base: position 2,940,047 of record NC_071575.1, read on the forward strand.
GCTGGACTGTGCCCCGAGCAGCCACTAATTAGGCTGGACACTGCAGCACACTGACGTGGCAAGGCAGCTCCCACACCTGAGCTGGCTCCCGGCGCTTTACATGGATGGATGGTGCTGGAATTAGTGGTGTGGACCTGCCTGACTTGTCCTGCAGGAGCTGCCAAACAGTTATCAGGCAGATAATGGTTTTGGCTGCTCTTGGCCTGGGTTAGATTCCACCTGATGATACATGGGATCTGGCAATTCCCTATCTCGATTACAGAGCTTTTGCATTCTTTTGTGTACGGTGTAATAGTTGTTATAGATTGACTTGATTACCAATACAGTGTCTGAGCCCTTTTATTAAAAGTGACAAACCTTTTGAGGCTTGTAGGATTTAATGTTCTTGACTGGCTCAGCCTTTCAGGGTAAGTGCTTCTTCTGCATTTGTAATAACTGGCAGATCTCCTTATTAAATTCAGTAAGAGCAAAAGCATATTTCCATTGAAATGAATACCTCAGGAATGAATTCTGTTTTAGTGGGAAATTTTCCAGTCCGTCTGTGCTTTTATTTTGCTCACCATGTGAGTCCTTTCATATATTTTACTGTATCTGCACTTATTTGCAGTGCCATATAACAGAGCCATATATAGGTATGAGTGCTTTTCTGTTCCTAAACCTCTGCTCGTCTGTGTGTGCTTGTTCATGAATGTGTATCACAATCATCTGGGATCAGTGTGCAGTAGGATCACTAAAATCCTGGTAGGGATTGCAACAATTCTTTATTTTCTAATGCAGTTCTTTATTTTCTATTGGTTCTGTTGAAACAATTCTTTATTTTCTTTTGATGTAATACAATTTATTCATCCAACACATCTTTGATTCTCCAGTTTGTTTACACCACAGGCCAGTATTAAAGTGTCACCCAGTCAGATAAAAAAAAGTTATTAATTTTGTAACTTCTGTTTTTTTCTTTTGTAGGCTAGACTTCTAGAAAATTTTTATTTCATTTAGGAGAGTTTCTATGCTTGTGGACATGTCAGTACTGGAAGTCAATGAGTCCTTTTTGCTGCCTGTCAGACACATCTGTCTGTCGCTGCATATTAAATATCTACAACAGGTTATTTAGTTATGGGACAACTTCTTGTCTGTTGAATCTTTCTGCAAGAGAAATAATGTGGATCTCTTGGTACCTAGACTCACAGCAGAATAAAGTTCTCTATCAGTGGTGGTCTCTGTGCTTTGCTGGAAGTAGGAAGTATTCTGTACTGCTCCTGTTGTTTCCAGGGTGTTGGGGGATGCATGTGATATATTAAAAAAAAACAACAAACCCAGTCCCTGTTTCAAAACAGCATGTGTGCCATTGTGGTGCAATATGTTGTCCTTATGAACTGCAGAGCCATCACAAAAAAAAGGCTTTAATACTTTTTTTTTATGTTCTTCATATAGCCTCATACAGGTTTCAATGAATGATTTTAGAAATACCAGTTTATATACCACCTTCAACTGTTCCTCATTTTTCCCTCCACTGAGACTTAAAAGTGTCAGAGAGCTCCCATTTAATTTTGGTATGAAGAAAACCAGATTAATTTAAGCCACTTTCTTAACATGGGTTTGACATTAAACTAAAAGGAACTGCATGTGTCTTTCCTTTGCCTTGAGGCATGAGAAAAATGGCTTTTATGTGCCTGCAAAAGCTCATTTGAACTTTTTTATAGTCTTCTAGTTGATGACTGGCCAATGATTTTATTGACTGTTAAATGGTCTGTATCTTGCTGAGGCTTGGAAAACAGTCCAAACCAAGAAAGCCATGGGTAGTCTCTTGACTTGGAGTCTCTAAGGGAGAGCTCCAGACAGATAAGTTTTTCCTTTCTGTTGGCAGGTGGGATTTGAAGTATGTATTGCTCATAGCTGATGTCAGGTAACGTGACAGTGAAAAGCTGGATGAAATGGAGCTGGAATAGATTTTGTCAGTAGAAAATGCCTAGAAAAGTAACGGGACAAATGCAAAGGAAACTCCACCTGTATTGTATCTTCATCAAATCTCTGTGTGTAACAGTGTATGGAAAAAAACCCAACACTAACAGGCTGTGGCCTGAAGCCTTTGCCATAAAAACCCCCACAGCAACAACAAACCAACAGTTCTCTTGCTATGAGGTGTTCATTCTTCTCTTGTTAGGCTGAGATACATTCTGTGTATCAGGAGAGGAAAAGGAAAACAGCCTCTTTAGATGATTTCCCCCCTTTTACCACTTTTGTAAGGGAAGACTTAGTAAGATATTCTTGGCAGAACCTCAAAAGATTTTTGGCATGCCGGGGGGAAAGACTTAAGCAGTTAAGATAATGCCTGATGTACTTGCTGTAAGAGAGGCTTTTTGGGGGGACATGCAGAAGCCTTGGACACGTTCTCTGAGCAGCACAGGCTCCTGCCTGGGTGCTCCTGGGGCAGCGTGCCTCAGTTCTCAGAGGAAACACCTGGGAGCACAAATGCATCCCAGTTTGCTCTGCCAGCTGCCCTGGAAGCTGGGAAGGTAGATGGAGCTCTGGTGCCAGCAGATTGAACACTTGCCTTCTTTCTTTAGTGTAATTACATTTGCTTTTCAAATTAAAGTATTTCCTCCTGATTCATGGTGTGACAGGTCCAAAACTGTGATTGAGTGCAGACTGGAGGGCTGCATGCTGGAAACCAGGTGTTTGGTTTGACCAGTAGTTGTCTGGTTTTCTTGTTTTGTTGCATGCTGGGAATCAGGGAAAATGAGATTTATTTTGGAGTGCTGGTTCTCTTTTGCTTTGTAGCACTAAGAAACTCCTTGATCTCAGAGGATAGATTTTCGTAGGGCTGTGGCCTTAGGCTAATATCCCTTAAACAGCTGCCAGCCCCACAGCTACGTATTCTTCCATGCAGAGTCTTTTTTGCTGTGTGGGTCACGTTGTTAAGGTAGACACTGACACCTTGTTTTGGTTTTTTCTAGAAAATGAATTCTTTGACAGTTGCCTCAAGTTCCGGAGCACTCAGTCAAGCACTCTTAGCAGAATTCTGTGAATCAGGAAATAGACCAGGGCAAAAGCAGCAACTTGCCCTGTCCAGCAGTCCATTAGCACTCCCGAGTGATTAACTCCAAAGGTTCCAAAGGGGAAATGAGTCAGCAAGGAGTCAGGCCAGACCCTGAGTCATCCTTGTGCCCATGGGGGCTCACCAGGAGCCCGCTGCCCTGGCAAGAGTGGAGCTGGCCAGCTGGTGGAAGGCATCTTTCCTTCCCTGCAGGCACCCCCAGACTTTCTGCAGCTTACTCTGTGTGATTTCCTCTCACTGGGGCTGAGGAGCAGCTTCTAATCTCTTTGCTCTCTCCAGTCTACCTAAAAAAGGCATCAGAGAGAGAAGGTGGAGCCAGGTTTTTCTCAGAGGTGCATGTTGTAATATTCAGGGGCAATCAGCAGGGCAAGAGAAAGATTAAGTAGAAGAACTTTTCACAGCAAGGGTAGTTAAACACCAGAACAGTGTACAGTGTAAGGCTGGGGCACATCTGTCCTGGGGGTGGACAACTCACCTCAACCAACACCCTGAATGAACCTGCCTTGAACAGGCTCTTGAACTAGGTGACCCTGAGAGGTCGTTTTCAACCTGAATTATTCATGATTCAAAAATCTGTGTGTTCAACTGTGCTCTCAATCAGAGTGTTCTAACCTGACTTCAATGCAAATGTCAGGTTTTAATCCAAGCTGAGGTTTACCCATAACACTTGAATTGTACTGGTTTCTTAAAGAACTTTGGGCATTCTCAACTTGATGGCTTATTTCTTGCTGTTCAAGAGGTTCTTTTTGCATTCATGGCAAATAAAAATTTTCAGGAAGTGAGATTGTAGAAGTATGAACGGTGCAGGTTTAGGCTTTGGCTGCAGCCTGTGACCAAATCCAGTGCTGTTTGTTCCTTTGGGAGTGCACTGTTGATGTGTGGCAGTGATGATGTGCCAGCTTCTCTTTGGCCTTCATCATCGTGCGTGGTACCCCAAATTTGTACCTAGGCAGCCTAGGGGACCTTTGTGCCTGTTTGTTTTTTTTTTTTGTTCGTTTGTTTGTTTTTTTCAGTGGTGAAAAAGTACTCTCTGAAAGGCCAGCGTGGCAAGGGAGCAGCACTGTGTCTCTTCAGAAAGTTCATTGTTGCAATAACACAGATAAAAAGGATTAGACAATGTGTGGAGTTTCTTAGGCTCTGTGAAACTAAAAATAAAAACTCTATATTTTTTCTAGTTACTTGTATCTCAGGTGCCAGTATGTACTCCCAGGCTTTTTCTCGTGGATCCTTGATGCTGTTCCTTTTGAAAAAAAAAATTAACTGCATTTAATAATTTAAAAATATCATACTTCTTTGACAGTTTTGTTGGTTGGTTTTTTTTTTTTTTTTTGATACTTGGCTCCCTAGCAAGAAATTTTTAAAAGCACTGCTTAAGTAACCTAGAAATTTTCAGATTTATTTGCTTGCTTGCAAGAAAGACAACACTGTCATTGGTTTGTCCTCTTTTTTTGGTAGTTTTGCCGCTCCCAAGTTTCCCCTTCACTTTTCTCTCAGGGACTTCATTCTTTTACGCCTGACACTTCTTGAAGTGAATATTGAGTTTTTGTTTTTCCTGTCATTAGGCTGGCCTACCTCAAGGAAAAGTTCAGACCCTTCCAGAGAAAGGATCAAAGAGGTCAATTATAAATGAAAGGTAGGGGAAGGAGGGATATTTTCCTGTCTTGCTTCATCATTTTCACTGATGGAGTCTGCAGAAGCAGAACAGTCTGGTGCTTGTAATATTTGGGGATGGCTCTGTGTTTTCTGAGCTCATTATGGAAAGGAGCCAGCCAGAGAGCTGGAGAAGTGTACAGCCTGCCCACATGTTTGGAATGGGCTGGGAAGCTGCCCCAGGTTCTGATTTCCCAATCACTGCCTGCAAAAAGGAGGGATGGGGCTTGGTGGGGGAGGAGATTTCTCCTATTCATTTGTGGAGGTGAGGGGGGGGGAAAGAGAAAGGAATAGAGAATGGAAAAATGAGAGAGAAACGGGAAGAATCTTTTCTTCCTGCTCCTCAGGGGACTGTTGCTAGACAGAGCATTTGATGAAGAAAACGCCATGTTTGGGTTTTCAAATAGTTGAATTTCAACTGTGCCGTTGGCCTCCGGAGCTTGTAAAGTAAGTCCAAGAGAAACAATCTTCCTCTCCAAAGAGGTTTAGCTTGCATCATGTAGGCTCCTTTGCCTGTACAGTCATTTGAAGTGATGTAATGAAGAAAGGTGGAAGTGGCATCTTTCAAATCTTCCTCTCAACCAACCTCAGGCCTGGGCAGGAGAAACGAAGGACTCCTCATGGTCCCTGTTTGTCACTGTGTAGATGAAAGTAAAAAACATTCAGCTTTATCTTGGTTCTGTTTGTGAACACCTGATAAATTCCACGCCCCCCTCACAGACCAGAGGGGGAAGAAAAATGTTGACTTTGGAAAGGATGAGCTCTCTGCACAGGAGAGGTACTGATGTGCGGTCGGCTGCTTTGGATTTTTTTCTGGGGTTTTTGTGGCTCTTCTTTCCCCCCACCCCCCCAACCAGTACAAGGCAGTTCATTGAGAAAACCTTAAAACAGTCTGTAGAACATGACTGCAGTGGCAGCTCTGCAGCCTGTCCTTTGGGTCAACACAGGAAAATCAAATGTTACGTATTTTCAGCATGGAGAGATTGTCCTGCCTTTAAGAATTTCCATGTTTCTCCAGTTGATTTGCAATTATCATCAGTCAAAGCCTTTGCATTTTTTTTACACAGTCTGGTCATTGCCCCACATCAGGAAATAATTCTGGGTGACCTCTCATAAGCAGTGAGCAGGTTTTTCACATTGTAGAATTTGCTGCGACTTACAGTAAAATGTGCAACATTACTCTGGTGACCCAGGGGTGACTTCTGTGCCATCACCCCACCGTGGCAGTAGTCAAAAGTTACTGCTTAATTAATTTTTACTACTTCAGTCTGTTCAGAGTGGAAAGAAATCCGGAGGTTTAAACAGCATTGCAGTGGAAGATGAGCCATTCATTCACCATTCCCATCCTCTGCTTCTTGCTAGAATCTGGCCCAAGTGGGAGCAGGGGAGGTAGGACAGGTTTCTGCCTGGTCTCTCCACTGCCTTTCCTCACCCTTCAGGTCACAACTTTTTTTTTCAAAACATGAAATCTTTGTCCTCCCCTGTGCTTTTGGTTCTTGGCAGCATCAATGGACCTGAACACAATGGTTCCACCACCCCGAGATGTCACAGGGGTGCTGAGGACTCAGGAGAGAATTTACAGTCCTGATTAAACTGTATGGGGTTTGTTTTAGCTGTCTTGTTTTGGAGTGAGGAGAGTGAGTAGGGGGGAAAAAAAAAAAAAAAAAGCTTCATTTTTTGATAGAATTTACATTCTTAGGCGTAGGTAATTCTGGCCAGAAGAGCAAATGAAGCCAGAGATCTGTATGTTTTTGAAGAAGCCTAGTGGTTTTGTTTTTTTTTTGAAATATGCTCATAGTAAGCATATGTTTGTAGGTAAATGTGCAGTGGTATATACAATTAGTCTTTGAAACCCAGTACAAAGTAACAGCTGGTTTGAACTCAACTCCAGGAGCTTTTTATGGTTAAAAAATAAAAATAAAAAAAGTCTTATATGAGATATAAAAATGTTAATGCTTCAATAAAATGTATTTTTTCATGTTGACCAGGTCACTAGAGCTACTGTAAGCAGTAGGGCTGTTGTAGGAAGGTTTTCTATTTCAATATAAAGATCCTCTTTGTAATTAGTTATTTTGATATTTTGCAGCTTTCCTTCGTGGAACTCAGAATATGTAAATATTCAGCCTTAGAAACTTGTTTGCTAAAGGAAAAGGAAAAAAAAAATTAACTCTGTGAATGAAGGGGCAAAAGTCACTGGTCTGAGGGCTTAAAAAACAAATTGGTTTTGAGACCTGTCTCGTTTTTTACAGTCCCTAGGAACCCAGCTGATTGCTACTGTACCAGTTCGACTTCAAATGGTCATTCCTTCTGTCTTTCCCCTGAGCACAGACACCAACATCCCACATTAAATTAGACATCTGATAAAGCAGAAGCCTGAAGTGCAAGTACTCATCACTGGGATGCTGGTTTTCAGGTTTTTGTCTTTGCTCCAAAATGAGGTAAATGACATAAAAGCAGCAATAACTAAATATCAGTGCATGTCCAAAAAAAACCCATCTGGAAGAACCCCAATGAAAGCAAAAAAGTTGGGTTAAAGAAGGAGTTCCCAGGAAAAATAGATTGTTAGCAAAGCAATATTGGTCTTCAAAGAAGATGACATTTAGAAATTATGAGAAGCGTTTAGCCTCATTTTTTTCCCTTATTAATGCAGTATATGGTTACCCAAACTTATGATTGAAGGGTTGCTTTGTTCCTTCTGTTAGAGACTAATGTTTTGACTGAATCAGGTAAATGGAACTTGTCTTACATAACTAAAAAAAAAAAAAAAATCCGAACCTAAAATGATTTTTGATTATACTTTAACGAGACACAGTTTCTGAGCTTGTTCACACTGGATGATTTCACTTGCTGCATCGTTTAAATATTCATGAAACTTGAAACAGAAATGAAGGTCTCACTTTTCTGACTGTATACCTCACACAGCTCCACTGACAAACATTGTAGAAGGATTTATGGAGCTTTCAGAAATAAGGAGAAGGCTAAAATTGAGTTAGGCATGAGCTTAACTAGCCTACATCCCATTGTCCCCTTCACGTTCTCCTCATGCCCTAAAACTTTAAAGTAATATCCATCTCCTGCACATCTCTGCATATTTCCCTTTCCTGTAGTTTCCTTGATCCACACAGCAAATTTGTCCTGGAAGTAAAGCTGTGCTCTCCACTGAGGGCAGCAGCATTTTCTCAGATCACATCTTTGAGGATGCCAGAATATGTTTAGAGAATGAGTCAGGAGACTGCAGAAGGAAAAATTTCAGGGTGAAGATAGGTGAATGATGCTCTAGAGTGATGACTTCTTGTGCAGTACTGGGCAATTTGTTTAAAATCCAGATTCTTATAAGTGAGTTCCAGTTTTTATGGTGGCTTGACTCCTTATTTATTGAATTCTTCCAGAGATCAATGGGTACTCTTTTGAATATGGAAAGAATTATATAATAAGAAAAGTTCTCAGAAATAGGCCTTGGACTTCTCATACTGTACCTTTCAAATCAGTAGACAGATTTGACCTGACACTCTTTGTCTTAGCTCTCTCTTCCTTAAGGAAGTTTTATTGAAATAAATATTTCTGAAGTTCTCAGATACTGTAGTGATGGATGTTAAAAGCTCCCAGAAAATAAAGGACCAGACAGGAGAATTTCCATAGCTTGGAGTTCAATTTTAGTGCTGTGTATTCTGGAGAAAATGCAGCTGCTCATTCAAACACGTTTGTAGGCAGCACTTACTCTGTTTGCCAAATCAGAGAATTTCACCCTGCAGTGAAATACCTTATGGCCACTTCATTAAGCTCCATGCTGTGCTGTAGAAGAAAGAGTGAAGCAAAATTGGATTTTTTTTTAGTTAAAAAGTGGAGATCTTTGTTTCTTTGCAGCCTTTTTTTTTTTTCTTTTTTTTCTCATTAATTATTCAGGTGAATCAGTAATTCAGAGGGATCAGGTTTCTGGCTGCCTCTGGCCATAGGAGGGCCACGTGTCTCAGCCCAAGGTTTGAAAAGTGCCAGCGCTCTGCTGAGTGAATGCTTTGGCACATTTCTCCCAACTCTCACTGCTCTTGACTCATCTGACAGGAGTTTTCCCTGGCTCGTGTCTTTAACCCGTGGTCGTGGTGCCCAGCCTGCTCCCACTGCTGAGGAGTTCTCTGGTGGAATGCAGTGTTGAGGATCCCACTCTGCAGGTCCCTTCTCCACCCTGCTGTGCCACGGTGACTCCCTGTCTCCTTTGCTCCACTGGTTTCCTCTGTCAAGTGACTGATCCCAGCTCCTTGTCTCCTGGACAAGGGGGAATGGCTTCACAAGGCTGCCCCATCCCTGGGAGTGTCCCAGGCCAGGCTGGATGGGGCTCTGAGCAGCCTGGGACAGGGGAAGGTGTCCCTGCTCATGGCAGGGGGTTGGAACAGAGTGGTCCTTAAGGTTCCTTCCAACCCAGGCCTTTCTCTGGTCCTGTGATTTTGGTTTTGCCAAGTCCCACTATGAATCCCTAACTGCCCAGCGCCCCTTTCCTTGTTATTGCAGTTTTCTTCCCAGGATTGTCCCACCTCCAGCTCCTCAGGACCCTGACCCTTTGCAGTCCCTTGCAGTGGCTGTAGCATGACTCTGGAGCTGAGCCACTCTGACTTTTTTCCTAGCAGTGACTCTCAGCTTTCACAGCAGAAGACAGTGGAACTTTTTACCCCTCAGTTTCCTTATTCTACCTAGGAGATAAGGCTGTTTAGCCTCCTTCTCCAAAGTAGTTAAAAATCTGGGTAAGAAGCAGTTCAGCAGTCTGCAAGCACAAAGCACCACTGTTAATGGATGAAATGAGATAAAAGTGGGGTTGGTGGTGGTGCATTGAGACAAACACTCAGGCACTTTTCTGCCAAGGTGCAGGGAGCCTGCCCAGCTACTTTAGTCCTGGGCATCACTGCAGAAATCCAGCAGCTCTTTCCTTTTGAAGTTTCAGCCCCTGAAAACAAACAGCAGAGGCTCTGAGGCAGTCAATCCACTCAGTTTGGTGTCTCCCAACGTTTGTTTTCCTCCCTGGAAGACGCAGCACTGTGTGCTGTGAGCCCTGCAGAACCTGTGTGCTCTGCCATCTGCCTCTGCTGCCATCTGCTCCCCCGAGCTGGCTGCAGCCACAGACAGCACATGCCCTTTCTGATAGCAACAGGGAGGTTATCTGTCCCAAACCAGGGAAGCATTTCTCCAGAGGAGCAGGGGAAGGTGGAGGTTTGCTGGTTTAGCATGCCTGTATTCCTGTGTGGCACTCACAGCATTTAAGTGTGACCTTCCTGCAGTTTGGCTGCCTTGCAGCAGAGACAGGAGGTGCTGCTGCCTTGTGAAGGCTGCCCTAGAGCACAGGCTGGACAGAGCTAAAGAATAAAGCAGGGGTTTGTTAAAAGGATCTCCTCATGGACCCACCTTGGGCAGCACCAGAACCCAGCCAGGGCTGCACCCAAGATGAACCAAAATGGTCCCAAAATGCACGAGCGCTCCCGGGGGCTCTCACTGGGATCAGCTCTGCTCCATTTGCACCTTGCAGTTCATTGTCCCATTCCAGCTCCAGCCCAGGCACTCCCATCCTGCTTGTTTTTCTCTCTCCAGCCCACGCTGTTTGTGCTCCTGGGCCTGAGATTTGGATCATTTGTCCTTGGTGCCCAGCTGGAGCAGGAATTGTTTTGTGTCCCTGCTCTGTGCAGAGAGCTCACCATCCCCTGATATGAAGCTCAAAATTACACACTAAAGCAGCACAGAATCTGAAAAATATAAAAGCTAAAACCTGAGGCACTGCTGCATAGGCAAGGTGATTCTTGTTTTTTCTTATTGGCATACCTTTTATTTTAAATTTAACAGCTCTTCTCTTTCCAGTGTGTTAGAGGGATTCTTTTACACCCAGCTGTGTAACCTTGCCTGATGATACTGCAGTGATTCTTCAAAAGAATGGGGGGTTTTGCTTCACTTTTTGGGGTTTTTTTTTTTGAACATCAGACCTGTTCGAGGTCATGCCCACATTTTCTTCATGTCTTTGTTTTTATCTTAATAAATAATACAGAAATGAACTTGAGAGATAATACATAAATAGGCAGCAGTGTGTATCCACAATTTCTTAGGGTTATCGTTACCTCATCATGTGTGTGTCTATATATAAAATATATCCTTCATCCACACATTGGAAAACCCTTGAAGAACCTCTTCATAAACAGTGCTGAGCAGGTTTTTTTTCTTTTTTTTTTTTTTTTTTGCTAGAGTTAAACATTTGAAGAGCAAAGTCCCATGCGTGGTTCTCATGGGCCTATTTTTAGTTTCTCGTATGGGAAGAATGGCAAAAAATAGACCAGGACTGTGAGCTTGGATTTAGTGCACAGAATGTTTATAGGTTAGGTTGCCAGGAGTGTGTGTGTGTCTGTGTGGCACAGGACTTCAGTACTGCACTTCTGTACACTCATTAGAGGACTCCCAGCAGAGCTGCTGTAGTTCCAGCACTCAAAACACTAATTTTAACATGCTCTAAAGTGCACCGTAGCTCTGAAGGGCTATTTTCAGCCTTGATTAGGGATTGCTGACCTGAAAGATCTATATTTCTCCACTGAGAGGCTTTCTTGTATTCATAAATCTCTGGGTTTGGTTCTCCAAACCCTCCCTTCAGCAGCTGTGGATGGGTGGGAAGCACAGAGCTTTGCTGCACTTTATGCAGAGGATGCATTCATAGCCTGCAGGCACTGGTGTGCACCTTTTAGATGTGCATCATTTTGAACCAATTAAAATGTTTAAAAGCAGCGTGATTTTTGCTTCATTGATTATTGCTTTCACTTTCTTCTTCTGTCCTTGAGGATTTTTTAGGTGTTGTTTGGTACTTTGGGCTCAGTCTGGTATTTCAAAAGTGCAAAGTGCAGTTCTCCTCTGGCTGTGTGACTCCAAGACAAGGAGCTCTTAGAGCAGACTGTATTTTTATGCACATTTTTTAAATCATGACTTGACAGGAATCAGGTAAGAGAAAGGAACATAGGCATTTGATGTCCTTTATCTTAAAAAAAAAAAAAAAAAAAAAAAAACTAAGACTAAAACATTTAAACTTCTAAAATTTTAGCAAAGTAACTCTTGTGGCTATTAAACTTTCCATGGAAATACCTGCCTCATATTTTCCTAGTCACTTTCCTTTGCAGCTGTTTCCTAACTAAATAAAATGTCCTACCATTTAAAAAAGAAAATGAAAAAGGTGAGCATCTGACTGGGCAAGGCTTGTCTTGTTTGAATCCTTTAAAAGGAGAGGGTAATACTGAAGCAAAAAGCATCCTATCCCCTGAGACAGACAGAAAGGAAAACAAAAGCCCCAAGTTCCCCAAAGTGGAGCAAGAATTGAAAATGTTTCGAGAGTGTCCCCTCCCTGTTCTGTTTGACACTTACAGAATACCTGCACTTTGAAAAAACCCTTGAAATGTTGACTTGACTGGAAATGAACAATTAAAAGCTCTGGCCTTTGTTGTTTATCACTTATTGGGCAATTCCATGGCAGCTTTGTATGATTTTCTTGGCATGGCTCTGAATTTGGTGTGCAAGACTGAATTGTTCAACACTCAGTTCACTGGCCATTAAATGAGCAAATTATTCCAGTAGCAAAAAGGGCAAGTTTTTACCTTGCCCTCGTGTTTCCACCCATCTCTGTCATTCTCTGTTTATGTGAAAGGGAATGAGGAGGAAAGGCCAACGTTTCCCTGCCTCCAGGATTGCAAGAGTTGGAAGAGATGCTCTGGTCACTCCAGTCACTGCTCCAGATTTGGTCCTTTGCTTTTTTAGACGTGGCTGTAGTGGGAGTATATCTCTTCTTTATAATAGCACACAGATTTGAAAAGCCATTTTCCTACAACTAGCAGATACTGATTAAAAACCAAACCAAAACCACTGTAGAGAGCTGGGTTAGGGTGATAAACTGTGAGGGTGGGGTAGCAGTTCTTCTCTTAAAAACTGACTTCATCAGGCAGCTCCATTTCGGCTTGGATGAAGGCTGCATCACATGTGTGGCATGTCTTTCCATTTGCATTTTATAAATGCACAGAATGCTCCAAGCAGGTTACAAAAACTGACGGCTGGCCTGCCAGAACTGCAGAGTTATTGCAAATAACGAGGCGTGGAACAAGAGTAGAGGGAATAAAGTCTTTCAGCAGTCTTCACCTAACTATGTGCACTTCATTTCCCCTGTCCTCCTGAGTGCAAAACCGGCAGGAAGGTCTCAGAGCAGAAGAACAAGTTGGGAAACCAGGCTTTCCAGCGAGGAGATGAAATCACAGAGCTCCAAGGGTGATGTTTCCCCTCGCCCCCCTCCTCTCTCCTCCTGCAGCCTGCATTTCTTGGCTCCCCTCGGCTCCGAGGCCGTTGGGGTGTGACGTAAATGACTCCCAGCGAGTGACCCCCGTGGCAAACCTGTAAAACATTATACAGCACGAATAAGAAGTCTCTTATTAGGCCTGCAGCTGGTGAGATGCAGACATGTGGCAGCAGGGATGTTTTGGAGGAAAGGCACGGCTTGACAGAGAACCCAGTCTCCTGATAAAGGTTTATACTGGCGCTTTCCTGTGTTTGTAACAACACATGCCAGGGCCACAGCCTCTTTTTTTCATCATATTGTTGTTTAAATTTTTTTCTAAACCTACTCAGGTTGAGGAGTCTGAAAAGCAGAAATTTGATATCGATATAAGTTTTCCCTTAGAGTTCTCAGTTGCAACTGCCTGAGCTCAAATCTGCTTCATGTATAAATTGTCGGGACCAATTGTTCCTGCTAGGAAAAGAGTTTTATTTTTTTAAATATTCTCAAAATAGATTCAATACTGCCCACTTTTTTGGTTGGTTTGGTTGGTTTTGGACCAATATTGCCCACTTTTTTGGTTGGTTTTGGTTCAATATTGCCCACTTTTTTGTTTTTTCCTTTCCTCATGTAGATATTCAATCTTGTTTGCTTGCTTGCTTTTTCGCTGTGTTAGTTTAGTATTACAGGATGGTAGAAGCATGGTTGTTTTCAAGGAGGGTTGCTATTTGAGTGTGTTTTTAAAGCCTCTTTCCCCCCTCAGCCTCACAATCTCAATAATAGGCTTTTCTCAGGTCCAGGCATCTGGTCTCTGGTTTGAGAGCTACATGGTCATGCTGTTCCTCTATCAGTTACATGATAACTGGTACTTTAAATAATCACCCTTGACCTTTTTGTAGTCTTTCAGGCTGATTGATTGGTTAAAAACATATTTACAGTGGTACCCAGAGAGGTTTTTTGTTCAAGTGTAACTGCTGGTTTGGGGTTTTGTTATTTCCAGGACAGCAGCCCTTAGGATTTCCCCTTGGGTATCTGGCCCTGTTGTTCTAGAAGCAGCATAGAACCAGGACAGAACTACACTTTCTTCTGCCCCAGAGAATTTTCAGTCAAATAGAGTTTTGGCTGGAGGAAAGTTCTACCTTGAACTGATTCAATTATTCAATACCACCTGGCCCCCATGTGTTATGCCAAGTATAAGAATTTCCCTCACATTGGGAAATTAATGTTTTAAAATGCAGCAAGTTGGGTTTTTTTTCTGGCTTTTTTTGCAGCTGTATTCAGTAACAAAGCTATTTTCTGGCTGCTGAAAGTTGAGTTGTTGGAGCTGTACTGACTGTCTCCTCCTAGGGCAAAAAAAAAAATTTTCAGAAGTAGATAGTTACCACTTTTTAGCAGCCAGGAGTTCGTTGGGTAATGCACTTTGTGAGGTAAAAGCTGAAAAGAAATGGTTGTAGCATAGGAGAGATGATAATGAACTTGAAAAACAAGAGTTAAAAAGAAATCTGGGCTCTTCTTTTTCACTTTTTTTCTTGACTACTCAAGATAGAAATTAACCTTGTCTCATACCTCTTCCATAACTTGGGTTTTTTCTTCTGGTTTTAGCCAGAACCTGACAAAATTCATGAATTAACTCTACCCTGGTACAGCTAATCCCAGGGGCCTTTCTCTAAGTGAAGTTACTGCTTCCTGTTGTTCCCACAGGGACTTGGGAGCAATTAGAGGAGATTACTAAAGAAGATTGGAGCAGCTAAATTGGCCAACTCATCACTGTCTCTTGCTCGTTTGCTAGATTTAGGGACGGATTTTGCATCCCCTTGCAGAAGGCAGCACTGACAGAACCAGAGGACACAGCCTCAAGCTGCACCAAGGGAAATTCAGGTTGGATATCAGGAGAAAGTTTTTTTATGGAAAGAGTGATAAAGTTCTGGAGTGGCTGCCCAGGGAGGTGGTGGAGTCACCATCCCTGGGTGTGTTTAACAAAGCCTGGATGTGGCACTGGGTGCCAGGGTTGAGTTGAGGTGTTGGGGCTGGGTTGGACTCCATGATCTTCAAGGTCTCTTCCAACCTGGTCATTCTGTGATTCTGTGAATGAGTGTGGCCTTTAAAAAAAAACCCCAAAACAACAAATAAAAGAAACAGTGAACACTTGTCTGCCCACTGAGCAGTTAGGTGTATCACCTAGACAAAAGGGTGAGTTGTATGTCCTGTCCTGCAAGAGTGAAATTCTTCCCTGGTGTGGAATCCTGGACAACAAAGCAAAACCATCTGCTTGCCACATTCCTAGCACATTTCTGGTTTGGGTTTGTTGTTTGATTACCTGGTGGTTGTATGAGCCTGGAGGATACTCCTTTTTCTCCCTCTGCCCCCCATTCAGTAACAGGATTTATTAAATTGTTGGCCTAGATGCAGCTTGCTGCACTCCCTGGGTTGTGGGTCGGGCTCTGGCCTCATTCTGTCTCTGCTCTCTGGTGGCCACATCCTGTTAGATCTCCTTGCTCCTTCCAGCTTGCCTCTTGGGAAGTGTTTCCTTGCTGCTCTGCCCCAGGGACGCATTTTCTGGGCACGAGCAGAGAAGCTGGAGCTGCTCCTGTGCACCAGGCCAGCAGGATGTGTGCAGTGCTCTGGGGTGATCACAGCTGAAAGCAGGGACACCAGGGACACCAGGCTCCAGTGCTGTGAGTTTTCCTAGGGCACAGCACTTGCAGGGCCATCTCCACCTGGGTCCCAGGCTGCCTGTGAGCTGCTGCCAGCTCCTGCTCTCAGCCTCTCCCAGCTGCCTCTCCCAGGTGTGCAGCTTCTGCACCCTGACCTTAGAAAGACTGACAGCCTGGAAGTTCCGAAAATCTGGCCACTCATTGTGGCTCAAGAGCGACCCAGTAACCAGATTCACAGCCCAGACCAGATTTGCTGGAAGCATTTCAGGAAACGCAGCCTGAATATCTTGAGAAGCTCTGTGAGTGAAGTTAGGCAACAGCAGAAAAGCTCATTTCAGTCAGTAAACCCTTTACAACTTGAAACAATTGTGGTGGTGTTTTTCCCTGGGTTTTGGGGCTTTTTTCCTTTCAGATTTTGATTTCAACACTTTGTAGTAAAACAAAACTGAAATGCTGTTGTCCTAGGCATTGAAATATTGAAAAAGGATGTTCTAATGTCTGATAAATATCCTATTTCTCCCTTCAAGTACTTGTATCAAAACCAAAATCTTTACTGGTTCAATTGGTGAAGCATTTGAGTTTTGAAGAAACCCAGGTTTAATTCCTCCAGTCAACTGCTGGTGTTATTTGCTTACATGCAGTTGCTCTTTGCATTCTGGAGACAAGGAATTAATCTGTATCTCTACAAGATACTTCATATTAAACACAAATCATTTTTTAATAAATAACCAGAAGGCTATTCCATTAAAGAAAAAAACCCCAGAAGTCCTGTGTATTGGGACATGAGGACATTAAATCTGCAGTACCCAAAGTGCATTTTTAACTCATGCTCTTCAAATCAAGACTTGGAATGTATTTGGGCTGTAAGACAGTAGGAGTTTTTGTGCTGTTCTGTGCTGTTGCAATAGCAGATATTTAGGCAGTGGATAAGCTCCTGGGTAAATTTTCACATGCTTTCTGACCTTCCTGATGCTGGCATTGCCTAATCTTCTCAAGTAGAACTGAGATAATTTGGCCCTTGAGATAAAGGACAGATAAAGTTATTTTTAGCATTAGCTTGCTTTAGTTCTGGCATTTCAGCCTGTCCTGCCCATCGTCCTGAGTGGAAGGATGCAGCTTGTTTATGATGTTTATTATCTTTTACCATATCTACTCTTCAGGCAGAGCTGAGCTTTACCCTTCAGCAGGTTTCCCACCAGTGCTGGGGCAGCAGACCACAGATCAGCCATGAATACTTAGTTTGCAGTCCTTGCATTTATTTTTTTCCTCCTCCTTTTTGCACTCCTAGTAGTTAAAAGCCTTCTTTCTCTCTTAGAGAAAATGTAATTTGGTTCTTTCTCTCTCTCTTTCTCTCTCTCTCTCTTCTTTCTCCCTGTCTTTATCCCTTTCTCCCTCTCTTTCTCCCTCTCTCTCTCTCTTTCTCCCTCCTTCCCTCCCCTTTCTCCCTCCTTTAATAATTTTGAAGATTTTTTTTTCCCTGTGATTCAGATTCCAGGAAGTGCAATTTCTAAGCAAATTAAATGCTGTGATGTAACACTTGAAATGCTGTCATTTTTACAGCAGCAGAAAATAAGCAGCTGTGTGTTCTGTAAGTTACAGTATGAGTATTTAGTGCTGCTGTCTATAGAGATTCCAAATGTTTTGAGCTTATCAGTAGATATCAGTGTGGGCACTGCCTATTTTTCCATACACTTTTTTTCTCCATCCTCTGTATTGAATACTGTGGAAAATGTTGGGAGCATTATGCATGTGGAGGCTGGACACCTCTTTTTAGTCATGGGGCCAGCAAAAAGTGGCATTACAAGGAACTGGGAACCCTTTTTCCCCTCTTTGATCATGTCCCCCTGGATGTCACACTCCAGACTGGCACTGAGAAGTCTCCACTGGGAATATTCACCTTTGTGTGGCTCCTTGGTGAGAGCTGAGCACATTAGCAGCTCCTTGGTCCACCTTGGACTTCCTGATTTTCTCTTAAAGCACTGCAGGTGTTTTGCCACGAGCTGTCTTTCCCTGGAAACAAATGGAAATGCTGGTTCCACTGTGAGTGGTGGGGGGCGCAGGGCAGATGTGTGGCAGGAAAAGTCTAAGGTTAGGAAAACTATTTAGGTTATATACATTTTTATTTATGTTCTATATTTAGGTATGAGAAGGGAAGTTTTGGGGTTTTTTTTCCATCTTCTGTAGCTCTCCAAAGCTCATAAAGTATCTGTTTCTCAGCCTCTGTCACCTTGGCCTGAACCAAAGTTGTTGGTGGCCCTGGTTCTCCTTCAAGGAGTCTTTGTCCTAATAAAGGGACCCATTGAGAGGGCCCAAGGCACGCAGGCACTCAATGTTCAGAATGCAGCTGCTTATCTCCTGGCAGCATGCTTGTGGAAGATGGGTCTTTATGCTGATAAAGTGGGTAAACTGCAGCTATCTATGATTCCTCTTTCTGAAAACAAGGAATTGCATGGGAAAATTAGAAGTGGAAGAGAAGAAAATGGAGGTGAACGCTTTCATGTCAGAGATGCTTCGCACGCCTCAGTAAATCAGAGGGGTTTGTGAGGATGCTTTCTCTCCTGGCATTTTGGTTCTTTATCTCTTCCTGTCCCTTTTCATCTCTGCATCCATGGGCAGAGCTGGGGTGGACTCCAGGTCTCAAAAGCTTGGGGGAAGGTTCAGCCCAGGTCTGGGGCACAGCTGTAAAGTTTTTCACTTTGCTCAAGTCACCTTCTCTAGCTGAAGTCCTTCTAACTGAGGAAAGAGGATTGCAAGATGCCTGAGTTCAGCCCAGGAACAGGGGATAAACGTTAATTTTTTTATCCTTTGAGTTTTTCTATCTTTCCTGTTTCACTTTCTTAAAAAGGAAGGTTGTTGGTATGTGAAGCCTGTCCTCCTCCTGATACTTAGAGGGCTGAGCAGTTCATTTTCAGAAAGAGTGATAAGATCTCCTGGCAGCCAAAAATAAGAATAACTCTGTTCCCTGGTGTATACCCTTGACTCCCCCCCAAAAAAGAACTTGGACATAAATAGTTGATCAAAACAAAGCCTATGGTCTGATCCCATGAACTGAAGATATTTAGTTTCTATTCCCAGTTTTGCAGTACTGTGCTGGGTAAATGCCTCAATTCTCCATCTGTGAAATGGAGATAATTTTTTTTCCCCCCTCAGGAAGGTTCTTTCTGAGTTAACAAGTTTGTATGGTGGCCTGGAAATGCTTTAGAAGTGGAGAATCTACTAAGATTTCTCTGATTCACAGCTGACAGAGGGAGGCACTCAAAGCCACCTTACAAAACTCAGACTGTGTTTAACCACAGCTCCTGGAAGACCAGGCTGGTTCCCAGGCACAGGAGGAAAAACAAAGGACAACCTCCAGGCCACGCTGAATTGATGAAAATGATGTTAGCATGAGGGGCTCAGGATTGAATCTGTAATCAATACAGATCTGGAGAGCTCCTTTTTCACAGTCAGAAAACCAGGTCTGCAGAGCCACTTAGCTCTGAGCAGAGTTCCCCCCTCTTTCTTTTTTTTTTTTTTTGGTTTGTTTTGTTTTGATAGAAATATAAATACCTTTCCACGTGGACCCTCCTGGTTAGGGTAAAGTGATATAGTTCTAGTAAAATAACAGTTCTGCTGAGTCAAAAGAGCATTCTTGCACAAATTGAACATAAGAAGATGAAAGAAAAAGTATTTGGGACACAGGAAAAAGGAACTTAAATTACTTTTTCAGCAACAAAATGGAGTGAAGACATTGTAATGAAATTAAAAGAACGAAAGCTCTTATTTCTCAGGCAGTGTTGAACAGCTTGTCAATAAGAAGAGGAAACTCTGCTTTTATTAATGAAGTTTGCATTAAAAGTATATCTCAGCAGCATGCAGAGCTACATCATTCAAGGAATAAAATTCTGGGGGGAAAATAAGGACCAATGGTGGAGGGGCAAGCAATTGCACATATAAAAGAAAACAAATTGCAAAAATTTGTTTTGAATAGATGGGCTTTTTTGACATACAACTTACTCCTTTTTTTAGTTTGCCACAGAAATGGTACTTAATTTTGTTGAAGCCTGTTTCTGAACGGCAAATTAGTCCAGATACTTTTCAATATGGGATATTCTTCCAGCAAAGAGCATTTCAGCAGTTTTGGTTCACTTGAAGTGAACCAAAATTAGGGACTTGAAACCAAGGTCAGCTGCATGTCTCTCCTCTGGGGTCAGCCCAGAAAGGGCTCCTTTCCCCTCTGTGCTGCTCTGACTTTCTCCTTTTCACTCTGAAATGCCTTCTGGTACATCCATGTGCACCATGACCCCCCAAAATATTGTATATTCTGTGCATCCTTTACATCATGGTGGAGGCTGTATCTTTGGTGGGCTCTGCTTTTGCTGTGAGCAGTGCTGTGACACGATGGAAATGTGATGGAAGTAGGACTTGGGTGAGCACAAGGAATGAAATGTTGGCAGACAGTGTTGCAGGAGGATGTATTTTATGATATCCCTCTAAGAAAACATACATGTTTTTTATTTAAAAAAATTAAAATCTGAGAAGCAAAGCTTATTAAGAGTCAGACTGGTTTGAAAGGCAGTATTTCAAATCATGGAAAAACCTGCAGCCACTGTGAAAAATCTCTTTACTCTGCCTTCTAAAAACCTCCACTGAAATCTCTCCTGTTAGGGTGGGTGAAGGTGCCTGACAGTTCCCCCTGGTCCAGCACAAGCCCAGTATCCCTCTTGCTGCCTTTTGCCTGTTTATGCCCAGCATCTCTGCCATCCAGATGGGGAAAAGCACATGTTGACAGCATGTGTGTGTGATTTGGAGCAGCAGATGGGTGCGAATGACAAACTGTTGCCTGTGTAGGCACCTACCTAGAGCTGACTCAGAGTCCTGCCTCTGTGTGTTGCTGTGCTCTTCCTGCTCTTCCCTTATGGGCTCCTGCATCCTGACCCCACAGGGATCCCGTGCAGGCATCCAGATTTCAGTGCTGGTGTCTTATTTGTGGTGTGCCTTGTGTCTAAGAAAGCACAGGGCGTGTTAAAAAACCATACGGGGGGGAAAGCAAGGTGGGACTGATTGATATTCCAGCTCTGTAGTAAAGGGACACCTCACTTCAGTGTCTTTTTAATTCCTCAAGTGGGGCTGTCACCTGGCATTTCGTGCCCTAAGCTGCCTTGCCCTGTTCTGATCCTGCTCTGAACGTGTTCTGCAGAAGGAGAAGGGTGATGGGCAGTGAAGTGCACAGAGACAGGAGAGGCTGGTGTTTCTGCCTTGGTCCTACAGCTTTGGATATTGCCACTGCTCTGGTGTGATGGGATCAGCTGGCACAGGCTGTGCCCGACAGCGTGACCCCAAGGAAATTGGTGCCAATTCCAGCAGCAGGGAAGTTTATCCCCCAGATGTGTTTTTGCATGCATTTCAACTGGACTGTCACTTAAAATTGTAAGGTGGGAGAACTTAAAAGGCGTGTATTTCCTTGAGCTAGGCCCTTTAGGGTCAGCAGGGCCACAAATGCTGTGGCCATGCATGCACATGGACGTGGTAGGTTGGGAATGCACTTAGCACAAGGCTTGGCAAGGCATTGGTCTAAAACCCACAAACTCTGCACCTTCTCTGTGTGCTAGTCCTGACAGCTCTGCTGTAAGGCCTGACTTGGGGTATCAAAAGCAAAGCCCTGCTCTGCCAGTGCTCTGAGCTCTGCTCATTCCATAGAGCCAGCAGAGCACCAAAGTTTTGGTGCCTGTGGTCCCATAAATGTAGGTGATCAAATCCTACTGCTGCCTGGCTGAAACACATATTCTGTGGCCAGGAATCTGCATGTAAATGTCAGTGGGAAATTCTCGTTGTGAATTTTCTGTGTGGCAGTTGGCTTTTTTTTTTTTTTTCCCCCTTTATTTTAAATCATGCGGCTGCAAGGATGAGTAAAAAAGATCCCTGGTTTGCTGCTGGAGAGGGAGCTGAACCCCCTGTGAGCTCCCTGCTGAGGACAGTTGGGAAGGAGATGGGAGAACTGGGCTGCTTGGGGATGGAGTGGGTGAAATGTGTCGTGCTGGAAGAAGATCACTGAACTGATTTAATTAGTTCCGTTTCAGAGGATCCATTTCTGCTCGGGTCACTGCTGCATTCATCTATTTGCTTTTTTCCCCCCTCTTAGCAATAGACAAATGCAGGGTGATAATTAATTTGGCAGGTTGATTGAGATTGGGTGGCAGAGAGGGGAGTTTTCCTGGATGAGTGATGAAGCATCGCTGGTTGAGCTAAAAGTGAATAGTCTGAAATAGAAAGTAGTTAGTATAAAATCCCCCCAAGGGTGTGTTTAAACTGAATGTACTTTGAGTTTTGACATTGAGGTTTTTTAGTAAGCTACCAGACTCTACAGTGTAATTTTAGGGCATTTGCTAGCTGGGATCTAGCTGTTGAAATATCAGTGCTGTTCTTCTGCTTTGTGAAGCCTCAGAACCGGGAAAAATGGGGTGTTAATGAAAGAAAGGGCTCATTTGTGTGGGTGACAGGCTGAAACAAGCCTTGGCAGAGCAGTGCTTTTTTTCTTTTCCAGGCCAACCCTGGAAGCTGAGGCTTCACCTGCCCAGACTTAGGGCTGCTCTCAGAGTGGGAGAAGGCTGTGTGGGTCAGTCAGCTTTGTGGGAGGCCAAATTCTCCTTCCCTTAACATTGTCATTACTTCATCACAGCTATCCCTCATGAAAGTTAATGTGTTTCAGTAAAACGAGCTCCTGGAGCTGTGTTACGTTGCTGGCTGTCTGCCTCCCTGTATTTTGGCCTCACCAGGCACCGATTCCTGGAGTTTTGTGCTTCACACCAGATGGACACTAAGTTACCGCATTGCCATAAGCAAAGTTTGGGTTTTTTTCTTTTCAGGAAGTGCTCATGGCATCACAAGAGATCTGGTTTGGTCAGGCTGCTGGGTTCTGCTGCTCACAGAATTCCCAGTTTTGGGGGACAGTGGCACTGCCACCTTTGTTATCTCTGACCAAGCACTTGGAGTTAGGATGTTTTCTCTCTGTTTCTACCTCCTTCCCCTTCGTGAGTGCCTCTGTTCTGCTGAGAGGTTTGAGCTGGCAGCTGTGACAAAATGCCATCCTGCATGCACAGGGAAGAACAGAGGTGACACCAACAAGCCACACATGTGCCTGTCCCCGCTGCAGTGGCTCAGTTCCCTTGCACTGGAACCACTTCCAAAGGTTAAATGTCTGGTGAAACCTCCATGCTTACTCAGCCCTAAGGGCTTTTTTCTGCTGAGACTGCCAGTAAGGATGTCAATTTGATGATGGTTTGGATTGTTGTTTGGTTTTTTTTTTTTTTTTTCCTGTGAGGTAGACACTTATCCACTGGGAACCGAATTGGAAAATTCCCATTTTTATGCAGACTATCAGAGAATGGTCAGTTATTTGATGAATGCACTTGCTAAACTCACTGGGTTAATTTGCCTTCTGTATGAGCTATGTGTGCATATTGAGGGTGATCCACCTGAAATCAGAGCTTGACTGAAAAATCCCTGAAAACATTTACCTGCTTTTCCAGAGGGTTTTTAATTGCTGTGCAAAAAGACATTTTTTGGGAGCACAGACCCTTCTATGCACTGGTAGCTAGCCTAAAAATGCACACCCCACCTTGGAGGTTTGTGTTAGCAAAGTGCAGATGAAACCTACATGACACCAGGATCTCTGAAAAGATGGAAAGTGAGAGAAAAGCTGTGCACTAAAGAAAGAACAGAATTGGGAACATACATTTCAGAGCAGATTGTTTCATAGAATTCTTTAGACTCTAACAAAAGAAAAAAAGATTTTAGTTACCTGAACATGATTTCAGACTTTGCTAACTCTGCTGCAATAGCTGTCTGATTATCAAGCTTGTGCCAGGCTTGGTATTGTGAATGGGATTCTTAATGGGATTCTTAATTCTTAAAGGGAATGATTCCCAATGGGAAAAAAAGTAAATAAGCTTTCTGACTTTTTTAGGAACTTAATTGCACCAGAATGGACTTGACTGGGTAGCTGTGAGATCCAGGAACTTCATGTGTGTGCTGTGAATAGCAAGCAACATTTAAATAGTAATTCTTGTCCTTTTTATCAATATGCTTTAGTTCTTTTGTTAACCTGCTGTTATGTTTAGCACTCTTGATGTTGCTGTGTTGCCCTGGCATTCCCATACTGAGGAATCTTCTTCTCTAAGGGACTGTTGGTAAATTATGTCTGTGGCTAAGGTGGGAGGTATCAGAGTAGCTGTGCCCACAGTTTTTCTTTCACCACATTTTTCTCTAAGGCTTTGATTTTCACGACTATGCTAAGAATGGGAAAGTGGGAAGATTTTTCATATATGGAAAATCTGGTGAACACTTTTACTTGTGGATTACTAGTCCACCAGATCAATATGCCTATTGTTCATCTACCAGATCAGTTCAAGGGGATAAGAAATCTGTTTATGATCAGTTTAATTGTTTTGCACATTTATTCTGAAATTAAATATCCAGAATAAGATCATTAATTTAAGAAGCCTTTGTTAAAAAATCTGCGATACATCTGCAAGTAACTCTTTGTGTGGAATCCATCATTGAGGATCACTGAAGAATAAGAATTGCTTCCAAAAAAACAAAATAAAAAAGGGGAAAAAACCACTCCCACCTCCTCCCTTCCACCCCCCACTCCCCTCAAAATCAGGTCTTTTCTCTATTTTACTACAGCTCTGCCTCCCAAACCTGTTGTTTAAAATCCTCCTTGATGTGTGAAGGATTAATAGGGACCTGAGAAATTCAGTGGTAGGAGTGAGAATAATAGAAACACGCATGGATTTGTTTTACTGCTGTCATCTGTTTAAGTAGTTGTGACAAAAATTTGTATAAAACCAGATACAGGGTGTGGAGGTGGATATTCCTGTGCCTTTTCTTTTTCCCCACCTACATTTGGTTTGATTTTTTTTTTTTTTTTTTAACTTCCCAGCAGCTTCACATTCTCTGAAGTGAAAGCTGCTCATTTTCAGGGGTGCTGAGGAGCGAGGGGCACAGCAGCTGCCCTGAGCCCACTGCTGCCAGCCTGCTGTGTCACTCATCTCTGTGTCCCTCGCCCACCCCCTCGGGAAGCCACATCCCTGCATCCTTCCTCCCTGAAGAAGTCAGCTGCAGCTTATTGTCTGGAAATAAAAAGGCCGTGTGCTGCCATGAGAACCTCCTCCAAAATGCAGCCTCTTGCCGTGTCTCCCAGTGCCAGAGATGAGCTCATTCCCCTGGAGCTGCATCCCTGGTGAAGCCTCGGGGCGGTTTGCTCGCCGTGCCTTTGGGGCACTCACTGCTGCTGCCTTTTGGCTTGTCCCCCCCGTGCTGCTGTGCCCATGGGGCTCCCCTCAGCCTCGCTTCTCCAAGGCTTTGGTTTCTCCAGTCCCTGCTGCCACGGTGGCTCCTGATGCTGCTCGCTGTCCCAGCAGGGTCTGCCTGACCCAGAGTGCTCCGTGCAGCCTCTGGCTCCTTGCTTGACCTCCCAGCTGGATTCTCCTCCCAGCAGCTGTCGGAACCCAAGGTGTCCCTCAGACACTCTTGGATGTTCCGGGTCCAGGGCAGAAGCCTCTGAGACCCTGGCAGGCAGCCAGAAACCCCTGTGGTTTTGAATTTGACCCATGGAACAATTTACCAACTTTGCAGGAAGAACAAGAAATCACAAAAGTTTAGATATTATAATAGAAGTAATCACAAAGTGAAAGGTAGGATTTTTGAGTGCTGTACAGGGGGGTTTTAGGCCTTGTACAGAGAGGTCTGAGTTTTGTACATGGGGGTCAGAGGTTCTGAGATGGAGGGATTTGGGCGTGCCCTGTCCTCCTTCTTTCTCCTTCCTATTCCCCATGTTCTTGGTGATGTTGGCACTCACAGATTGGTTTAGAGTAGAAAGCCACTGTTCAACATAGGTAATAGGCATTGGGGAAAAACTATAAACATTTAATACATAATGTGTGATATAAAAGATGGCACCAGCCCCTTGGGCGGGGGAGACGAAGACGAAGGGAGACGGAGAGAGACACAGAGGGAGAAGGAGTCAGGGAGAATGTCAGGAAGTCTGTGTGCCTTGAGATAACGTGCAATAAACAGCCTTGAGACCAGACGACTGAAGACTACTGAGTCTTTCTTTGAAGGCACGGGTTGGAGGAGAGACTTTACCAGCACCCGAGGTCACCCCAATCTGGGGGAGACTCCGACAAGCAGCTCCCTGCAGGACTTCCAGCTTCCCCAGGACAGCAGCTTCAGAGGACGTAACTCCATCCCCACATGGGTCTCAGCCTGCAGAGAAGACATTCACTGCAGCTCCTCTTCAGACCCATCCTTGTTCCTCGTTGGCCCTGCCTCCAGTTCAAAGAAGCGCCAAGTTCCAAAGTTCCATTTCTGCCTCTGCTGTGGTTTTAAAAGCTTATCTCTGCTTCCAGCTGCTGTCCAGCAGCCCAGAAACCTTTGAAACAATGTCTTTGATTAGGAAGCACCTGAATGGCTCTTAAATGCTCAACCCCAATTTATTACTTTGGTTGGTTTGTTGCGGTGAATTATTTCGTTTAGGGTTTTTGTTGTTGGTTTTTTTTTTTTTTTTTTGGTTTTTTTTTGGTTTTTTTTTTAACCAGTCTTGGAACTGAGGCCGCCCTTGGTGATTTGCAGGGCTAGAAGATGCTGGGAGCATTTGGGTGGAGAGTTTCCTCTCCACAGTGGCTGTGATGACACGAGCACGCAGCTCACACATCTGGCCGAACAGTGCAGCTCTGACATCTCGTGCTTTGTGCTGACCCTGGGAGCTGGCCAGGGGCTGTGGAAAAGGGATTGTTTTTCCAAATACTGGAGGCCTTTGCTGCCTGTGTGTCATGGCCTGCACGTGCCTGTGTGTGATCACTCTCACCACACAGCGAGGAAGGCGTCTCTGACACCTCAGGGTGTCAGATTTGGTGGAGAAGGTGGTCAGAGCAGCCAGTTGCTCCCGTGTTATGTTATCAGGATCTGGCAGTGGTGAATCTCAGCAGCTCCAGCCTGCTTAGCTACCCCTGCTGATGGTGTCCACACCAAAATTCCCTCCCTAAATCAATCGAGTCAGTAAATAATCTCATTTATCTTGATTAGCATGAAAATGCAGGGAACAGTCTATCGGATAGAAGGAATCCTACTCAAAATAGCATGTGCAAAAACACCCTGTTGGCTTCTGTGTGACCTGACTCCTGCATGTTTGTAAAAATAAATGTTTCCTTAATATGTAATCAAGGAAATAATTTGTGCTTTTTTTTTTTTCGTTACCAAAAAAAGAACTTATCGGGAACATTTTGTGCCTACATGCTGGTAACAAAACAGTTTCTTATTACCAGTGGAAATATGATCTTGACTGGAGCATGGCTAATACCCATTCAGCCAGAGAATATGGATCATACTGTGCCCCATTCAGCACAAGCTGTAAGGAGGCAGTGTCAAAGAGCTCAACAGTGAGACACTGTTTCACATCCTCAACATGCCCATTCAACTAAATCTCTCCCAAAGAGGGAAGATGTTATGGTCATGTTTAAATAGAAGCTCTGCTATTTTGGTGAAGGTTGAAACCAGGTGCCAGCCTGATTGGGTGCTCCTATCTTGCTCTTCTGGATGCTGATTCCCAAATATGAACATCTCTTAAAGCTGCTGGCTACCACCCAGCCAAAACTTCCCATAATCTCATTGGTAATTCATTTTTACCGCTACTAAATGTGCTAAATCCTTGCAGGAGTGGCAAAATGGCATTTTTGCAGGTTCCCGGCTGTTTGGGAGAGCTCAGGCTGCCCTATTCATGTATCACAGCCAGTTCAGTGGGGAATGTTGGATGCAAGTGTTTGGCTCCCAATCCCAGATGGAGCAGAGGAGCAATTTCTCTCACATTCCTGTGCTTTGCCTTGTGTTCACCTTCCACTAGAGAAAGCAGGAGTCTTTTATGTTCACTGTAATGGGAACGAGGTATCCAGCCACAGTCTCAGCCTTTAAAATGCAAGGGAAGGAGCCAGTGAGCTGGGGCAAGGTTCTCACGTGCATTTGGTCTATGTGATCTTGTTTCAGTCTTCTTGAATCCCATTTATTGTCTTGGGTGACTGCTGGCTGGTTTAGCTCACTTTTGTCATCACCATCTGGTTGTTTTTAGAACAGTGAAAGTGTTGTGTATGTGTAAATATGTGTCGAAATAAAATTCCAGAGTAACAGACTATAATCTGAATAGAATTAGAATAGACTTTGAATGGATTTAAAGGGTTTTATTAAACACTAGATGTAATTAATTAATGGGTCCTCTTTAATACTTACAAGGAAAGGATCTGCTCATTCCCTCTAATGAAACTATGCTGAGTTTAAACAATGCTTTAATAAGTCCATGTGGTTTCAAAATGCTGTTGCATTCTGCTGCTGAGGATTCCCTTCCCTTTCAAAGAATATACATGGGACTGCTTGTATTTTAAATATTGGGGTTTTTTCCTGACTTGTGCCCAGCTGGGGAGGTCCTTATGATAAGATTATGTATTCTCTATTACTCTGACTCAGTTTTGAGTCACAGAGGGTTGGTTTTTTTCTGGTTGGCTTTGTTGGAGTTTTTTTATCTCATCTTTTTTCCAGCCATTGCAGAGTTAGCAGTATTGCTGTTTCCAGTGTGCCAAAATTAAACCCCCCAGTCCAGAAAAGATTGTATAAGGGAAAAACAGGACTTATAAACAGCTGAAAAGGTTTAAATTGTCATACTTCACTTTCTGTCTTCTTATTTACTTAGAATTCCTACAATATGTGTGGGTCACATTTTTCTGCAGTTCTCTAATACTAGGGAGGCTAAGAATTATGGTTTATGAATTTTAATGAAAGTTGAGATCCTTATGTAATCATTTGCTGGGGCTTTAATTAAATAACCATATAGGAGAAGAACTGCATTTAGAGAGGCGAGGGCTGAAGATGCTATTTTTTAAATGGCTTTGTTCTACTTCAATATGGGTATCTCAGAAATCTGATGTAATGTAGACAGTCCTCTATACCATTCCCCACTCCTTTGAAGGTATTGCTGCATTAGTAACATAAACTTTAAGACCACAAGTCAATAAACTTCATGGTGAAGAACTTGAAATTTAGAGCACAGGCCCCCCACCCTACATCTCCAAAAGGAGACGACCCCTTTCACTTCTCCTCTTCTGTGTGTGGCATTTTGGTGTGGGGTCTTTTCCACTCCTGCTTCCTCTTGCACTGACAGTCCTCACCTTCAGCTGGAAAGGGGGAGTGTTTTCCCTGGAGACCTGGAAGTCAGTTATTAGGGTAGAACCAACCAGCTGGTTTTAGCCAGGGCTGGTTTTTGTGCATTCCTGAACACGCAAGAGTCGCTCTTGTTGCTAAAAGCTGCTTTCATCTGTGAGTATTAAAACTGCCAGGGATGGGTTTCCAGGACAGTTGCAGATGAAATGTAAAGTAGCTCCTTTTCTTCTAAGAGAGACTGCATGCATATGAGCTGTGTGGGAGTTTGATTTCAGTTTTACCCCTCCTTTTCTGCTGCTGATACATGTAGCCTTAGTTGCCTGGTCAGTAAGAATAATAAATTTGATGCTCTGAGGCTGTTTATCATCACTCTGGACCAAATTGATTCCAGAGAACTTTCAGAGGAGGTAGTAGGGTCTGGAGCAAACCCATCTGTTAGTGATGAACATAAACCCCCTCTACTTCCAAATGCATTTTATGTCATTATCTCTATTTGCATGCACGCACCAATTAAGCAGTATATTATTTTCTTTTTCTATGATTTCAGAAGGTTGACTCACTCAAATGGATTTATGCACATGCTCTGTTTTCTCTGAGTGTAGTTGGTTTGTTGTTTGGTTTCGTGTTTTTTTGTTTCTTTTTGGGCTTTGATTTGCCTTTAATTCTGATTTCTTAATTTTTTAATTTTTATTCAGCTTGTGGAAATAATGATTTCTACTTAGCCCAATAGTTCAGGCATTCTTTCCTCCTTTTCTGGGTGTCATGCTCCAGCACCTCTTGTTTGTCCATGAAAAGAAAATCGGGTTCAGAAGCAATTGAGCAGAGTATGGCTTGTTGAGCTAAAAGGTGTCACACTGAGGCAATCATCCCTCTGTAAAATGCTGGCCTGGCAGAGATTTTGTCATAACTCCGGGGTTTTCTCCTTTCTGAGGCATTTTTGTGTGGTATCCTTTTCACTTCATTTTCCATTCCTTCGCTGCTGTTAGCAGGGACCACCATATGCCAAGAACGTTCTAGCATGAGATGAGCACGGCTTTTTAGATAACGAGGGAGAAATAAATTTTAAAGCCAAGTTAGATTTCTATAACAACAGTAGGAAAAGTTTGGTTTCATAGATCATGGATTAGATATAATGCTTGAGAACAACCTCACTGCTTGAGCTGGGGACAGCCACAGCCCATGTCACTCAGCAGAACATCCAGGCACAGGGAGACAGAGGACATCCAGGGAAAGATAACAATGGTGTGGGCATTGCTTTATGCTGGGGACAACTGATCTGTCAGCAAAAATACAAATGTGGCTGATTCCACCAAGGCACCCTTGTGGAGAAATGAAATTGGACAAGGGCTGTGTAAACTGCTACAAAGAGTTTACTCATAAAATGGTGACAAAATAAGGAAGGGCTCTCTCTGTTGGTTCCAATGAATTTGTGACTGCTTCACTGGTGACTTGGCTTCTCTTCTGTGAGTGATGTTGATAGTTAGACACTGGGAAATGGGGCAAGGATGAGTTGTTACAGCCTTTGGACTCACTTTTCACTGTAGCCTTAGCTGCTGCTGCAACACCCAGTCTGTGCAGCCCCCCAGGATTGCCCACTCGTGGTGGAGGGACGGGATTAGGGATGGGCAAACAAAAGCTACCTGCAAGCTGGGCAGGAGGAGGAGTGGTGGAGCAGAGCAGGAGTTGGCTGTGGGGCTGAAAACTCACTGTGGAGATGTGAAGCACCAGGCAAGAATAGGGATCAGGATGGGCAGACTGTGCCTAGAGGGGAAGGAATGTTTAGAAGGACTTGATTTAAGTGTGAGGGCTAGTGGTGATCACCCTGGCACACATCAGCCTGCTTTCCTGGGACTGGCTGCACTGGGAGCATCCCTACCCATGGGAACAGTGATTCCAGGCCTGCCTTATGAGTACACCTCTCATTTTTGGTGGCAGTAAGAAAGCAACCTTTCTCTTTTCAGTGAGCTATTGTGAGAAATGGTATTTACTTTGAAAAAGTTTAACAAGGTTTATTAAAACTTTATCAAAAATTACAATAGAAGACTGACTAGAGAAAATAAACCCAGCGCTGGGAGCAAAGGATTTTCTCTACTATGTTCTCATCTACACAATGTTCTGCTTTTTAACACTTTGGCCTCTCTTACAGTTTTGTCTATTGACTCTTTCTTTGCTGTCTAGTGGTGGAGATTACTTTCTGAGATCTTGATTTGAGGTCAGGTGTTGCTGTAGTAATGAGCTGACTTTCTTAAATGTCCCAGCTATCTCCTGAGAGCAGTGTAAAATGGGGGGAACATAACTATAAATTTATAAATCTTCCCCTAGTATATACATAATATTTGTTCTTTAATTGTGAGAGCCAACTATTTCATTGCTAAATTAATTTTCTTTTTAGCCAAGTGAATTAAGAAAGCAGGAGTTACTTCCTCCCAAAGTACAGGGGCTAAGAAGTAAAACTGAAGAGGGTTTTTTGGTCCACAGAGGAAAGACAGGTAGGAGGGTTCTAGCAGAATTTCTTTGAAGCACGTAACCTTTGGTAGGTGCATCTCTTGGTAGTTTTTGCACACCAGTTATTTATTTACAGTTATTTATTAAAAAAAAAAAAACACCAAAGCTGTGCTTCATGCAATAATGGAGAACAAACAGGGAAACCCAGCAGAGCCAGCGTTTCCACCAGGAGTACATGGGAAATAGGAAAAAATTGCAGTAAAATGAGGGGGCCAGTCACAAGGCTGTATCAGGTAAAAAAAAAAAAGATGTGACATTTCTGATTTTTGATGCCTTTCTTCATATGTGGTTTGTCTCCAGTTTTGGAGGTAGATGGTTGTAAGGAATAACTTAAAAAGAAGGAGCCCTTGGGAAAGAAAGGGATAAGTAGGAACAGTTAATGGAGAAGATAAAAAAAAAAAAATCTCATAATAGGAGATGCATGTGGCTTTCCTGATTCTGCAAAGTAGTTTTAACCTCTTGTCCTGGGATGAGTGTTTTGAAAGCATGTTCTGCAATAAGTGTGGGTTGGAAATCTCCTTGCCTACCTCTGAACTGGGAGAAGGCATTTCCTTTGGGAAAGAATGTTGGGAAAAATGAGCAAGAAAATGTTCATGACTGTAAGTCAGTACGTGCCACACTAACCCTTCTATCTTTCATTCACATATTTTTATATTTGAATTAAGCAATGCTCCTGTGTGTAGGAGCAAACAATGCCCAGAAGAAATCCCTGAGCAGATGTACAAAAAAACCCCGTAATTCAATGTTGAAACAGATTTAAAGCTGTTTCTACTTATCGTGTCTGATATAAAATGTACATTGCTGATTAATCAAATGTGCCCTGGTTTTGGTAATCTCCTTGTTGATGTATCAGCTGTCCTTTTGCCAGATGAGTGTTAAACATTTGGCTAAAGCTGAATCTATGGCAGTGGGAATTTTATTGGCATGAGCAGAGTTGTGATGCCAGATGTGTTTGGGTTCTGAATGTAAAGGTACAGTGTTACGTGGCTTTATTGTGAGGCTAAAAGCTGTGTGAGATAAATCATGAAAGCAAACCTGTTTATTTCCAAGAAAAATGTGTAATGGATATAAGCATGAGTGTTTCAATTAAAGCTAATGAGTGCAATTTATCACTTAGCTCTGCTTTTCTTTGTTTTGCAGCTCATGGGGCATTCTGAATGGGATCACAAACGAGGACCCAGAGGCTCACAGGTCAGTTGCTCAGTATTTTGTGTTCAATTTTGGCTTTTGCTACATTTGAGGCATTCAAGCAAGTTTTCCATCTGATTTTGGCAAAGTTGTTAATTTTGTTAATATTTGCAGGGTTTGGAGCAATGGAAAAAGGCATAAAACCATGACAGCTTTCATTAATATAATTTTTGAGCTGTAATTCAAACAGTTGAACCAAGACAGAGCTGAGTCATCCACCAGAAAGGTTTTTTAAGTAGCAGAAAGATGGATTAGATGTATGGAGAAAGCATTTCTTACTCAGCTGTCTCCATCAGGACATCAAAGCAATGCAATTTCAAACAGTGTGGGTAGGTTTTGTTTGGTGGTTTGTTTTTTTGTTTTTTTTTTGGTTTTTTTGACCTGACAAACTTGTTAAAACTTGGATGGCTCTCTCACCATGAATCCTTTCATTATTGACCAAGGTGTTGGAACAGTGTGGGGAGGTGCAGAGAAGCCACGTGTAGCCACTGCTTTGCCTTGACCTGTCACTGGAAGGAAATTATGCCAGTAGTGTTAATGGTATCATAATCCATTCCAAAATTACCTCTAGTAACTCTCTCTTGTAATTCTCTATTACAATTGCTGCAAACAAGGCATCATTACCAGTATTGATGTTCAGGAATTTTCCTGCTTGGGTAAAACAGCCTTTCCTATCTAGTGTTGAAAGAACAGAAATACATTATTAGATTACATTATTAGCCTTTTGTACTTGCTTTTACCTCAGGTGAAGGATTTCCACGTGGATACTTTGTACAAATGACAGTCCAGAGGTGTCATAAAAGCATTAAAGGATCTATAACAAGGTGGGAAAAGAAAATTGCAGAATGATAGATCAGTTTGGGTTAGAAGGGACCTTAAAGATCATCCAGTTCCAGCCCTCTGCCATGGGCAGGGACACCTCCCACTGTCCCAGGCTGCTCCAAGCCCTGTCCAACCTGGCCTTGGGCACCTCCAGGGATCCAGGGGTACCCACAGCTGCTCTGGGCACCCTGTGCCAGGGCCTCAGCACTCTCACAAAAAGTAATTTCTACCTAACATTTAATCTAAACCTACTCTCTGGCAGTTTGAAGACATTCCCCCTTGTTCTCTCACTACAGTTCCTGATGAAGAATCCCAAAATGACCCAGCCTTTCTGATTACCTTGTGTTATCCTACTGCCCAGACACAAAAGCCAAGGAAGAAAAGGAGGGAAAGTTTCATTAGAGAGGAGTAAATATGCCTCAGTTTTTCCACTGTAGCTTTAGAGTCTCTCTTTTACATGACTCTGAAAATTGTCTAGATAGGAATAGCATTAAATCTAATTTAATTAAGCTCCTTGAAAGGTTAGGAGAAATTAAGGAGGTTCTGATTTGTTGCAGAATAGAAAAGACTTTTAAAAATCCTTTTGTGGTTCAGTTACATTGTTGCCAGTTTGTGTCCTTTAAAAAATGCACCTGTTGTAAAAAATAAGATCTTGCTGAAAAATAAAGGTGAATGATGTTTTAGATATACTTAAATACCTTAAAACCTAGAAAGGAAAAAAAGGGAAGCAGAATCACTGGTTTATCATAATGTAAAACTAAAATCCACGTAGGAACTCCTGAAGTTACTCTATCAAGACTCATTAAAAAAGCTCTGATTCAGTGAAGGGTTTTTTTGTTGGTTTTTTTTTTTTTTTAAGAGCTAGTAGGTTTTCTATGGCATGTGTTGAAACATGAGGGGAAGCTACTACAGTGCATGTCATACTTCTTAATGGCCCACTTGGAAAACATGTTCCTTTTCTGCACGTGGGAGTGAAATGCAAAGAGCTGGAGCTCCAGGTAGAGATGGATCTCAAATGAAATTCACTGAGGCCTGTGGGAATTTCTGTTTGCAGCACTTTGTCTCGTGATATGCATCTGCAATTCAATAGAATGTTAATGGCACAAGTAAAAAGCTGCCTTCACAGTATTTAACTTGCTCATGGCTGTGACCACCACTGCACTCCCCTTTTGAGACTGCCCACATGTATGTGTATGTATGTTGTAGGATTCCTTTTCTCTTAGAATAATTATACTATTAAGGC
Organism: Vidua macroura; assembly: GCF_024509145.1. NCBI lineage: Eukaryota > Metazoa > Chordata > Aves > Passeriformes > Viduidae > Vidua > Vidua macroura. The sequence continues at coordinate 2,974,612 of NC_071575.1, forward strand.
TGCTCTAATTAGATTGAATTATAGGTTGCCTTACAAAGAGCGGGGAGTTCCTGGTACATGCTTATTCTTTTTTTTTTTTTTTCCTTTCTTTTTTCATCCCTGAAGACAGCACTGCCTGCTATAAGTGCTCCATGCTGGGAATTTATGGATTTGAAATGAAGCAGGAAGTGCAAAGTGAATTTCATTACATTTCATGCTTAATTTTAAAGATTAATACGTGTTAGAATTAAGAATTTAGGCGTCAAACTTCAAAACTGAGTTCCAAATTAAAGAAATTCCAAATTGTTCAGGAATATTTAATCCACCTGAGGAAATGAGTCTCAAATATATACATGCAATCTGTAGAACCACATCGTGTGAGGGGAAAATATCCATCCCATTTGTAATGTTGGCACGTGCCACAAGAAAGTGTGACTAGCAGAATTCATCCTTGGAATATTATTGCTCTGCAGAAAAAATATGCAAATTGTCCTTTAATCATTCTACTAGAACACAGTGCTTGGTGCTGCCAAGATCTTTCAGGTGGGACCCACGGCACACTTTGTGCACACGTTTTTACGAGGGCTCCTGGATGTGTGGGAGTAATTTGCTGCTCTGACATCAAGACTTGTTTGGCTTGCTGGAGATGTAGGCGTAGCCCCAGAGCCAGTGAAATCGAGCAATCGTTCCTCCAGCGCTGTAAAAGCACGATGGTGGAGAGAGAAGCACGGGTCCAGCCTTTTTAATTCTCTTTAACTATAAGAGCTCTCAATTATACATCCGAGGTGCTGCGTTTTACCCCTCCAGTTCCTAAGCAACAGCTATTTTCAGATTGAGTGCGTCTGGTGTTGTCTACCTACTCCAGGCTCCTTCCTGCGAGGTAGCTGGTGGCTGGAAGCCGGGCTGCTCGCTGCCTCAGCCTCTTGCTGTGGCACTGCAAGGACGCAGATGCTTTAGGGGAGCAGCAGGAGCTGGGCTCTGAGCAGTCTCCACCTGGCAGCTCACAAAAACTTGCGCGCTCCGGGGAGCTCTGCCGTCTACAATGAAGAGCAGGAGTGAGAATTAAGGCTCCTGCCGCTGGTTTGGGACAGAAGCCTTTTTGTCAAGTCTGGCAAAGCCTCCAGAGCAGATTCAGGATGATGAGCCGGAAATCTCTGTACTTGCTGAAGCGCAGGTGGGAGTCCATTCCTGCTGCTGACCAGGTACTGTGCTCTGGGAATCTGTCGTGTCTCAGTGTGCCCTCAGTGCCACTGTAAAGAGGATTACAGTGACCTAACGGGGCTGTAGGGGTTCTCTGGACACAGTGAGAGCCAGCTGCTCGTTATTTGTCGTTATGAATGCTGCAAAACGTTGGTAAAGCTGATTTTGCAAGGGCACGTGTTTGTGAAGGTGGAGATGCCATGGCAGCCCACTAGTGCAGATGCATTTAACCAAAAAAGTCTCCCTGCCTCAAAAAAGGAGACTTTTCTAAAGGCTTTAGGGTATTTTAAACTAAGGGAAGGGTATTTTAAGGGCTAAGGGAAATTGTAGACTACAGTTGGTGCATGACTTTTTGACATTTCATGTCTTTCATATCTTACATACGTGTGTGTGTGTATGAGGTCGCTGGGGCATGGGCAGAGCCTCGGCGTTTTCAGAGTCCTCTTGGTTGATGTGCCATTCCAAGTGTGCTAACCAAGATGAGAGAAAAGCAGGTGCAAACAGAACCTATGTAAACATCTGCTGGGAAAAGCAAATACTGTCTCCAGAAGCAGGACTAAGATGTGATGAATGGCAGTGTGATTAGTATATTTCCTACTTCTTGCTCCAGGCATTCCAAAATTCTCTGGTTTTTTTGCTCAATACTTAGCTTGGGATGTACAGATAATAAAAGAAATAATTACAGAAAGAATATTGGTGAGCTTACAGCTCCACTCTCTTCTCAATCATAATTCCATCTCAGTTTTCCATTTATAAAACAGTTGACTATGAATGGTAGTCTTTATCTGTAGAAAAGAGACAATTGTTTGACAGGAAGAACAGAAATGCCAGTTTTTGAGAAGCATCTTCCTGTGCATTTTTATTAAGAGGGAGAAGGGCTGGGAAGATTACATACCATATTTTATGTAGATTTGAAAGATAACTTGAAACTTCTAGAGATTTCAGAAATATTGTTTGTCAAAAAAAACCCAAAAAACAAAACCATGCTGTCACATTATTAGTCACAATAAAATAATAAGGCATTGCTGATTAATACAATTTTATTGTACTGAAAGGAATTTAATTGATCCAGATCAGTCCAGCATTCTTAAATTTCCTAGAAAAAAAGGATAAATAAATGCTCTGTTAGGAAGTGAGTCATTTGTGTTCTTGTTTCTGTTAAGAAGATGCAGAGACACTAATGTTATTCAAAGGAAAGCTGGTTTTCAGCCTCACTTTTCCAGCATTTCCTTTGAATCACTCTAACCCTAATGTTGCATTGCATCATACACCCTATTGTACCACAGTATGTGGGAAAAATAACTATTCCTCACTTAGGTGTGAGGTGTGCGTGGCTGCACTGAGCTGTGCATCAGTTCCATCAGTCCCCCAAGCCCCCTGCAGGGTTTTAAAAGAGGAAAGGGAATTTCCCTGACCCATCTTGCCACTCTGGGAAAGTGAGACTCAGCAAGTGAGGCAGGTAAATAAACACAGTTAACTTGAGCATAGTGTGACTCTGTAAGGATTGACTGAAGGAAAATGCAGTTTCTGTGCAAGATGACAACCCCAAAGAGGCAACTTGCTGAGTGTTTTAGGCTGGTCCTGTTCACAAGCTGTTGTATAAAAATAACGTCCCTGCCTTTTGGTGCAAATCCATTCTCTAGTCCTTAAAGGGGTTCAGTATCTTACAGTGTTCTAGGCTGACCTGGACAAAATGACTTTATGTTTTGACAGGTAAGCAGTTATATTGCAGGTTGCTCCTCTACTCAGAGTAGATGAAAGATATTTGTGTTAACAAATAACAAAACCTCTCCAAATGGGCTTTTGCCACCTAAAATTAAAACAAAAACCAAACAACAAAAAAAAAAAAAAAAAAAAAAAAAAAAAACTAAAGGAAGGAAATAAAATCAAACTGTAGAAGTGGGATGTTTGGCTTGATCTTGTTCCTGGTGTAAAACAATGTGGCAGGTGTGACTTTTAAGAAAGTGGAAGCTGTAAGTCCACAGTCAAGTTTGATACTCTATTTGAACATACTTTCTGGGGGGTTTTTTAAGTCACAGAGTGATTTTTATTCCTCATCTTGCATTCTCTGCATGAAATCAAATGACACCCAGAACTGTTTAGGCAAGGCTGAGCAGCCTGAGAAGTAAGGGTAGAGAAAAACCAAGAGTGGTTATGAAGTCTACAGACAATATAGTTGGAGGTTGTTGGCTTGGGGGATTTTTTGGAGCTAGGTTGTTATATAATTTTATTTTTGATCTTTTGAGCATTGTTTATGCTCTCAGACACTACATCACAGAGGTCTCCATGGTTTCCAGGCTCTGGTATGACAAAGGAATTTTCCGCTCATTGTTTTGTATTTTATGGGTGTGAAAGAGTGAGGAAAGTAGATTTAACTGGGAACCCTGAATTAGATTTCTTTGGGTTTGGCTGATGAAAAGTGTCTGATCATCGTGTTCATTTTTACATGTGGAAGATATATCTTTATCCTGGGGGTGTTTTGCATGGGTAAATTTAAGCTAAATAGTGAAAAATTAAATACCATCTATTGGCCTCTATTTAACAAACTGTAATATTTCTTAGTTCTTTAATCTTGAATGGCTTTGTCAATAATTCCAGAAGGAATTACTTTTATCTAACTAAGGAAAGAATTTGTGAATGCTTTTCTTCCTTGTCCATCCAGCTGTTCAGATTGCTTGAAAGCCCTCTCTGAAGTTTCAGACAGGGGTTTGGGGAGTAATTCTCTGTTGGTTTTATTTGGTGTGTGTGCCTGAGGATCTTGTTTCTTGGACCCGTCCTAATTTTTTATTCCTGAGAACTGCAACTGAGGATGCTTTCACTGAATGGATATGGATTTAAAATGTTGTGGTAGCCAGATGAGCCAGAGGTGTTAAATATTTGATGTAATGCTGTTGAGTATTTCCACCTACCTGGAATTCCCTATAAATTTCATGAGCTGTAGCCTTTGAGCATAAGTTTGTTTTGATACTGGTCCTAAGACAGGAAAAATCTTCCCACATTTTCCCATGATGAAAACTTCTAATTGTTTCATTGGTGGCAGTGAACTTAAAAACACAAACTAGATTTCCACAATGATGTAAGAAGAACATGACCAATAGTTGCTATAGGGGTTTACATACTTTATATATTTTTATGTATTTTTTAAACAGTCATGTATTTATATATATATATTTTATAGCTGTGGATAGTTGAAAGGAATGTACTATGCAGTTCAATAAAAGCAGTAATATTTTTTTAGATAGGAATTCGTGCTCACAGCAGTGTGAGCAGTGGTAATGCTTTCTGCAGCATTAGATTGTGATGGATTGGTGTAAAACCCATGAAGTGATGCTTCTCTTACCTGCCAGTGATTCACAGCACAGCTGTGCCTAAGGCAGTTTGCATGCACAGTGCAATATCCTGTTCCTTACCATTGATGTGGTAGGTGGGACAGACTTCCACAGGGTTTGTGGAAGGGTGCTCAGCAGCAAATGAACTGATCCTGAGTCATAACTGCAAAATGAAAAACCAAGGGATTTCCTGGGTTTCATATAACATTGCATCATGCAGCCTCCATATCCACAGTGTGCTCACTACAGAGCAGGGTCCTGCTGGGACACGTCACTGCAGTGATCCTTGTACCTAACCAAATCCCTTCTACTTCACCTGAAAACAGTTTACAATTAAAAAAAAAAAAAAAAAGGTTTCCTGTTAAGAATGTTTTTGTGGGTCTTCGCAGTTCTTCATTGTTAATAAAACCTTACATTATCCTTTCATTCAGCTGACAAGCTTTCAAAGCTTTAGTGGCAGAGCAGAGATTTGGAGGGTTTGGGATGTTATGAGAAAGAGGCCTCGTGGCAGGGCTGTGGGCTGGTTGGAATAAGGGGCTGGGGGGGGAGAGTTGCTTTTGCACAGCAGGAAAGGTGCAGAAAGCTGAGCCTGGGATTAAGACACTACCTAGGAAATTCTTCCTTGCTTTCTAATGCAGCAGATGGGTGATGCAGAGCAGAAAGCTATCTCACAGAAATAATCTGCCTCAGATTTGTCCTTGCTTCTCTTGGAATGAGGAGTTGAGGCACAGGCACTCTCTGGGACTGTGGGACCATTTCTTTCTGCCCTGCTGCTCTGAGGTAAGGCAGGACCTGTCATACTGTCACAGCTGTGACCCAGATGATGTGGGCAAACCTCCTGCAACCTTCCACATCCATCACTCACCCCTCGGATGGAGAAAAACCTTTGAAATGGTGTCAGCCACCCTGAGAATCCTCTCTGCTCTCCAATTCTCTGTCTCAAAGTGACTGGCAAGGGGACAGGAGTGGATTGGGAGCTCAGTAATGGCTTTCACTCTGTCATGTCACTATTCTTCATACCTATGCAGGAGCTCAACACAGATTTCCAGAAGTGTTGCCATTCTTCTTCAAAACCCTTCTCCACATTTATTCCTCCCAGATTTGCAGTGCAAGTCCTGCTGCTGGCCAGGCAGTCCAGCTGTGAGGCAGAGAAGCTTGCTGACAACACTCAAATTGTATTTTACTTCATTCAGCGAGCAAGTTCCAGTTCAGGAAGGTTGCAATTTGTAGGATCATAGCCATGCTGCTGATCAGTGCAGTTTGGAAAAGGAATCAGCACTGAAATGCAAACTGGAGTGGGAAATATATGCTGGGGAAATGACTCCTTGAAGAAGCAGCACAGTAGGAGTAAGAAAGTTTGGCACCGTGCCATTTGTCTCGATATTTTGAAAAGCAGAGATCGTGGCAGAAGCTGATAATTGTCCTTTTTTCCCCCTTTTTTTTTCCTTTCCCAAGCTTTTTTTCCTCAGGCTGGGGAGTGCATGTCCACTGGTGTGGTGCAGATATGGATTGCCTATGGCAATTGCAAGGAGAAGATGGGATTGTGAGCTGTCACCATTTGGAGCAGAGGAAAGAGATTTTTTTCCATCTGGGGTGATCAGACTCCTGAAACACACCTGAATCTCCCTGCATTTTCCTCTCTTCCTGGCAGTTTTCATAATTTAATTTTTAGCAGTTTTCATAATTTTGTTAACTCGTTTGTTTTCAGAACCCTGACTTTTATATGGTGTGATTTTCTGAGTAAAGGTTATCTTTCTCCGTTGCCTTTTATAAATTTAGAGTCTTAAGGTCTTCAGGTTAAGCAATTTTGTTCATGTGCTTTTTGGGGGGGGGGGGGTTGTTGGTTTGGGTTTTTGGGGAGTGTTTGTTTGTTTGCTTTGGATATTTTTTGTTTTGTTTTCTAGTTGCAAACTTAGGGAAAAAAAAGTTTGCTGGATTTAAGGGGATGTGAAATTTATTGGCATCTGATGGTTAAAGTTGCTGGCTACCTTTAAGACCCATAAACTTACCCCTGAAATTCAAGTGCTCTGCTTTAGCACGGGCTAGAATTCTCTGCAGGTTTTCTGGTTGCAAATCTCTCTGAATTGCCAAAATAGAGGCATCTGTATGCCAGTCTCTGAAACAAAAGCTACACTGAGAATGTTCTGAGACCAGAGTGGGGCACCTCAAAAGGGGTGAGTAGTTAAAAATGAGTATAACAGTGTCCCTTAGTCTCCTGGAAATGCCTGTGCTGGATAAAATTTTCCAAATACAGGCTGACTGTTGCAAGGGGAAATGTCAGTGCAAAAGTTCAGACCTGAAAAAGTTTTAAGCAACTGCAAACAGGGTCTTAGGAAGGGAGGGATGGCTAAATTAATAATGACTGATACAGTCAGATGCTTTGTAATGAAAAAAAAAAACACACCCCACATTAAAATTAGGTAGCACTGGAGCTTTTGTGATGATAGAAGACTGCATTTTAGTTCCTGACAACTTTGCAAAGCTGAGAGTAGTGTCACAAGGTGCTCTTTCAATTTCCTGTAACAACTTAATTTTCACTTACAGCCCACGTGCATTCCAGGTATTTGTCACCTTCCCAAGTGCATTTTTTAACACAGTTGTTGCAAAATTTTAGCTTCCTCTATTCAGAGATGAACCCAATTATGGAAGGAATGTCATTAATGTATTTCATTTTTTACTGAGCAGGGCTTATTCCTAGTCTTCAGCCAGTGTGTTTCCACTGGCATGTTAATAGTAGCATCACGGGGGGATGTGGGCTGCCCTGACCTTCCTTACTGAGCTTCCACAATGCCATTCTTGTTGGAAGATGTCTTTGGTAATGAGGACAAAATGAACTGGCTGATTTCATTCTATAATGGAAACTTCATTTTAAAAGCATTTTTATTAGTATTGGTTTGTTTTGGCTTTTTTTTTTCCCCCTGAGCTTTGTGTCCATACTGAGGGAGATATGTATGCTTGAGCTGCTGCTCTCTGGGATAGTTTTAAAGAATAAGTAAGTGAAAGTATTTCCTATTGTTCTTTCCTTGCAAGAAAACATGGTGAATTCTCTAGCAGCTCATTTTATGAGTTCCCCAGTGGAAAAGCTCACAGCTGATCAGCTCTGCTCTCAACAGCAGATGTTCTTTTTCTTGACTTCAGTAGTAAGCTATAATTTTGTTCTGTGTCTGACGGATCAGTGTTCAAAATTTCAAAATGAGTTATTGGAGCAGCCTCCTGGGATTTTTGAATAAGCTAGAGCTGGAGTAAATCTTAAAGTCAAGTCATGAAAAAGAAAATTTAATGTCGGGTTGGATTTTAGAGATCAAAGGTTCGTTGTGTAATGGCTCTGCATTGCTCCATTTTCAATTCCTGAATAACCTTGAATGTGACAAGAGCAGTATGAATTCTTACAGTCCATAAAGGAAGGCTGGAGATTATAAGGTGTTGAATCTGGAGTTCATAATTATCAAGTTGCTGGTCTTTATGCAGGGCTAGAAAAGCTACTGGTTATGGTGAGTAGACAAGCCCTTAGAGGGGAGATAGAGGCATCAATTACTGAACTGCAAAAAAGTGAAAAAGCCCACAACATTTAGCATGAGAAAGGTGTCTTTGTTAATAACCTGGATGATGGACAGGCTGCACCCTTAGGAAATGTGCAGGTGTTACAGAGCCAGGGGCAGTGGCTGCTACAGGGGGTGCTGGTGCTGCCATTCAGAGGGACAGGTGGAGCAGGGGGACAGCAGGATCCTTGCTCAGCTCAACACGAGGGCACAAAGTCCTCCCACACCTCAGGAGACATAACTGCAGGTGCCAGCACTGACAAGGGGCTGACTGGCTGGGGAGCAGAAGGACCTTGGGGGTCCTGGTGGACACCAAGCGTGTCCTTATGGCAAAGAAAGCCAGCAGCTTCATGCTGGGAATTGCCAGCAGGCTGAGGGAGGGGATCCTTTGGTTCAGCTGAGACACACCTGCAGTGCTGGGCACAGCTCTGTGCCCTGCAGAACAAGACACAGAAATACTGGAGCGTGTCCAAAACAGGACCACAGAAGGGATTAAGGGGCTGGAGCATCTGTCCTGTGAGGAGAGGCTGAGAGAGCTGGGGCTGCTCAGCCTTGAAAAAGAGAAGGCTCAAGAGGATCCTGTGAATGTGTATGAATACCTGGTGTGAGAGTGAAGGAGATGGAGCCAGACTCTTCTCAGGGGTGCCACTGGATAAGAGCCAGTGGACACAAGCTAAAATACAGGAATTCCAGTTTAAAAATAGACAGGAACTTGTTTAATCTAAGGGTGACCAAGCACTGGAATGGGTTACCTGGAGGGGTTATGGAGCCCTCATCCTTGGAGATAGTCTTTGTTCTCCCCCTGCACCTCCCCCCACAAACACACAAAATTCATGAGGAGGCAAAGAAAGCTCTAGATGGAAAAGTGAAGCCAGGAAAAAATCTCTCCAAACAGAGCTGGGGCTATATTAAAAACCAGCTACCAAGGTAGTGATTTAAAACATGTATTCTCTTTTCAGCCTACATGGATAGTACTTTGGTAGAAATCCAGACAACCTTTCTGTTTCCAGTAGCTTTCCTTCTGAAGCACAAGAGCTCAGTTCTCTAAAAATGAGGAAAATATCATTGTAAATACTGTCTATTCTGGTATCTGAGAAAAAAAAAAAAGAGATTTTCTGTCATGTACAGTTTTGAAAGTTCATATTCTGTTCTCACATACATGCCCTTGGCTTCAGAGCAAACCCCACACTCAGCATTTTCAGTTTTCACATCCAGGGTAGAGAGACCTGAATCTTCAAAGTTAGGTGATGGATGTGAACAGAAATGTGGAGTGGCAATAAGCTTTTGTGTCATATTACCGTGGACCAATTTTTATAGGTGTCTAAAAATAATAACTCTGTGCATATTGAGATTGTGTTTTAGGACTCCTGGAGGGCTTCATGTGCTTGCTTCTTTTAAATTAACAGTTGGAGTTGAGTGAACAATCTGCAAATAATTATTTTAGATTAAATTCTTCATTAAAATGCAGAATAGGAGGGGGGCTTAGCTGACAAGAGAAGCTGCAGTACTGCTTTCTATTCCTTACAACTCTGTGGGATGTGAAAGTGATGAACAGCTGAAGTCAATGATTAGAATCTTCAAGGACCAACGTTGCTTTTGAGACAGCTCTGTCTCAGAATGGTGATTTTGCTGGGATTATGATGTGGCTGCATTTTCATCACAGAAACAGCCCCTGGACAAAATCACCCTGTAGGTTTTGACTCGTTTCCATCCAGACAGGAGTTGTTAAAATGTACACGTGGCTCCTGTGTGTAGCTGCCACCTCCTGTCTTACAGACAGTCACCAGGTTTGGTTTTTGAGCTACTGCTAAAGCATTAATCCATGATGGATGCTGCTTGGTTTTGGAGAAGCACAGGGCTCGGGGTGTCCTCCACCAAAGCACACTGTGACAGTGGATCAACAGCTCACTGGTGATGAGCTCCCCCAGCAGGTTTAGGCTCATGCTGAGCAGTGCACATTTTCTCCTGAGGATCAAGTGGAGCGCGGAAGAGGAGCAAAAGTAGAAGCTGAAATGGAAGTGCTTTGAGGGGTGTGAGCATGTAAGGCACACTGATTTATCCTGCACCAGTCACAGAGTAAATCCCTTCATCTCTTGATGTGTGGTGTGTCCCGTTGGCTTTGGGGCTGCACAGACAGCACCTTTCTTTCAAGATTCTCATTCTCTTTCTCCACCCCCCACACACAGTCTTAAAGTTGGGAAGAAGAGAGTGGAAAACTTATGCAACTGGGCACTGGATTCCTGAGATGCTCAAGGTGCTATTTTTGTTGCTACAGGCATTTGAAAAAAATGTACTTCCAATATTTTGTTTTGGAATTATTGCTGGAGTTCTGAAGTCCAGGAATTTTTAGCAAGTCCTCACCATAGGAGCAGAAAGAAACAAATCCAAGATATTTTAATATGGCACACATAGTTCTGTTGTTGCCAAAGGGAAGTGCTCTACTTAAATGTCAAGACAATGTTAGCAACAACTGACCCAAGAGAAATGAGCTAGGGATCCCAGTCCAGTTTCTAATGGTCAAGTGTCTTTCACTGAAAACTCTACCTCAGTTTTTCAGTGCTTGGGAGGTGTTTATGGATGTGGAATCTGCACTCTGCTTCATTCTTCAAGTCAGGCTTTTCAGAGTCCTTGTAGATGAACCTTTCTTGGCCAGCGTGTCTTCTGTGTGCTCTCGAAGGAACCACTTCTGAGGTGGCAGTCACATAGAGGCACGGAACAATTTCTGGGTCAGCCTTTTCTCCTGGTGGTATTTCAAAGTGCATCTCTTATTTCTCTTTAATTAGAGATTGGTGCCTCTTGATATCAACTGCCTTTACTAGGGAAACAATTAGGCAGTACTATTTTAGCTGATGTGATTCTTCCCATCGTCTCATTTCATCTCCTCTGGAGGAAGATTCTCTGTGTTTTTTTTTTACTTGCCTGATCACCTCTCCTACAATGAAGCCAACTACTTAGAATCTGTCCCATTCATAGTCCCTACCATGTTGCAGTAACGTGTCAAAAGACTTTTTTGGCCTTTGCCCCGAAATTGGAATTTAACTTAGCCCTGCCTGTAAGTTTCTCATACTGCCATAAAATTTTCTATGCTTGTTGATCCTGGGTCTGGTTTAGATGCAATTTTTTTCAGCTCAGCCATATGATTATTATTTTTCCAAATAATTCTTCAGAGTCCCCAGCTTGACTGCTTACTTAATTTCAGTTGTAATGCCTGCCTTGTTCTTTAGGGGTATTGCTGGGTTCTCTATCCAGACTGGCATTCCAGACATGTTTTCAGCTGGCCAGAGTGCATATCAGCATCTAATAAAGATCTTCACCTCCACATTTGATGATACTTCTTTTGAATTAGGGCCTGTGTCCCCTTTTTTTTCCTTAAGAAAAGTTGAAATGCCTCTGTGTTGTTCAGTAATCAGAAGCCCAGTTGGTATAGAACCCTCAGACCTATGCTTCCTCTGAATTCCCTTCTAGATTGCTTTCAGGCCTCCTTTCTACCATCTGGCTCTGTGTAGGCCCTCAAATCCAAGCAAAGTTGCCTTAGCCTTGCCAACCTTTTTTTCTTTCCATGACATTTCTGATACAGAACTTTTCCAATCCACAAAATGTGGTCCAGGTTCTCAGTATTAAACCCTAATCACTGCAACATCCATTGCTTTGATATTTTAAGTTCGGGAAACAATGCCTTTTTAAGTTCAGGAAAAAACTTCATATTTTTTCATTATTCATGTCCATCCATTAGTCCTTTTAATAGTTTGATATGCTCTCATCAGAGCCTATATATACCTTTCTTTTTTTATCCTGTATCTAAACCAAAGCCTTTCAGTGTGCCATTTGACAGGATCATAACCTAGCAATTCTCTCTAAACCAGGAAAACAAAACAAAAGTCTCTGAAACATATTTATAATTCATTTTGTTGCTGAGGAGCTTCAGTAATTGTGGTGAAGTTTTTTTTATTTGGAATGTTTTTTTAGTTTTGTTGTCATTACATTTTATAAACCAAATCCTACATCCTTCATTATACTACAAAGCTTTTTGCCTTACTTAGAAATATTGATAATTTACAAACCAAAAGTGGGCCCTCATAGTACTGTAACTTCTTTATTATTGTTTTTTACTCAGGTTAGAGAAAATGCAGTATTTGAGTTTGAGCAAGGGCACTTCCCTGGCTGCCTTCTGCTAGCAAAAGAGCACTATGTAATCCTTTCATAAATTTCATCCAAGCTTTATCTTACTGTTACTTCACTTCCCCTCCTCTCCCTTCCCCCCAGCTCTCCTCTAGTGGTAAGGAGCAATCTGGTCATTTCCTGCTTATACTTATTTCCACCCCATTTTTAACAGTCCAGCATTATCCTGTGGCATAAACAAGCCTGCTCTATAGGGTGTTTTAAAGAGCAATCATACCCAATCAGTCTGCTACATTAGATAGGGGATGTTTTTTCTAGTCTGCCCATGGGTTATTTCCTTCCTTCATCTAAAGGCTCCTTCCTGTGGTTATTGCAGTTTTGTAGAAATCAACTTTCTGCACAAATTGAATATGAATTAGAGTCTGTCTAGGTATCTAATTAAAGGAAGGACATTGAATCAAGTTTAAAGCTTATTTTTTAATCCTCTTGTGAAGCAGAAGCCACCTAGATTTGTAGAACACACAAATCTATTAGGTAGGAGAAGACCTCTAAATTCATCAAACCCAACTGTTAACCTGGCACTGCGTGTTCCAAACATCCCCATTCCCACATACAGGGCTACCCTGCCACCTCTCCTTCTCTGCCTGGCCCTTCCAAGGAGTTTCCCTGCTGCTCCACAGCTTCCAGCTCCTCCTGTTCACTGCCCATGCCTTGTGCAGTGGTCTGGGTGCACTTGAGCTGTTGTCCCCACCGTGTTTGGCAGGGAAGAAGCCCCAGTTCCTGTGTGACTGTTCTCAGGCACTCCTGTGATTTCCCACGCTTCAATAACCCGTGTGCCTTTGCTGCTACATGGATCTCCATGCCCTGCCTCTGTGATCTGCAGGTGGGAGGACCTCACTAGCACACCCTCCCTCAAAACTGTCTTCAGTCTTATCTCTAGGGAGCTTTTATCTCCTCTCCCCCTTCAAATCTACTTTAAAGCTCCTTCAGTGACCTCTGTGATCTCTTTGCAAAGATCCCTTTTCCTCTCTGACACTTTCCCTGTCTCTCACCAGCAGATCTGCAGCTGTGTAAATGAAACCAAGATCAAAACCCCCAAATCCTGCCGGTGCCACCAGGCTCAGGGCCAGGGATTGATCTGCTGGCTCTTCCTGTGCCTTCCCTCTTCATTCCCTGCAGCTGGAATGATACAGAAGAACACTGCTTGTGCTCCTCAGCCCTTAACCAGTTGTCCCAAGCCTGAACTCTCTATTGATTACCTCAGCCTTCTTGTTCCAGCTTCATCCCTGCCTGCTGGGCAGAAAGGCTGCTGAAAGGCTTGGGACACAAGCCCTGTGAGGAACAACTGAGGGAGCTGAGGGTGCTCAGCCTGGAGAAAAGGAGACTCAGGGGTGACCTCATTGTATGACTTACACCTTTCAACTCCCTGAAAGGTGGCTGTGCTCAGCTGGGCTTGGGCTCTTTCTCCAGGCAGCACTGACAGAACCAGAGGACACAGCCTCAAGCTGCACCAAGGGAAATACAGGTTGGATATGAGGAAAAAGTTTTTCACAGAAAGAGTGATAAAGTTCTGGAATGGGCTGCCCAGGGAGGTGGTGGAGTCACCATCCCTGGGTGTGTTTAACAAAGCCTGGATGTGGCACTGGGTGCCAGGGTTGAGTTGAGGTGTTGGGGCTGGGTTGGACTCCATGATCTTGAAGGTCTCTTCCAACCCAATAATTCTGTGGTTCTGTGTGTGTGTGTGAATTCTGTGTGTGTGAATTCTGTGTGTGTGACTCTGTGTGTACCTGGGACAATACTGACAGATAAGGATCAAGGGCTGTGTCCAGGGCAGGAAGCTTTTGCTTCCCACCTTTACCCTGGACACCTGGGAGGCAGCAGACTTCTCTGAGAAGTGGATCTGCTCTGCATATTGTTCTGCTCTTCTGTTCCCTGCTCCTGTGACAGTAACACATCTCTTTATGGAAGCAGTTTTGGCCGAGGGCCACCTTAGCCTTGGTGACACCTCCAGACTGGATGAGCCATTACTCCTGTTGCACCTGCAGCAGTGCCTGCTGTTTGGTCATTCACTGATTGCTGAACACCATCCTGACCATCTGAAATGCAGAATCTTTGAGATCAGGCTGGTTCCTGGGGCTAGTCTCCAGGAGTACAACCTTTACCTTCTGTACTGAATTTTTTCTGTTTCCTAAGGACCAACCTGGTCTTGGAGAAACTCAAAAACTGATCCCTGCACACTGATACAGCCTCCTAGTGGATTCCCCAGAATTTTTGTCAGCAGCCAGGCTAACATCTGATACAGGTAGAAGAAAGTGGAAAAGCAGCCTGTGGATGGCAGTGGGGAAGAGGACAAGGGGACTCTGACACTGAGTCTGTCTCTGCTGTCTGGAGAGCTGTGGTGCTAGAAGTGCATGTCATTCAGCTGCACAGAGGTGACAGTCTTGAGGGTCTGATGGCAGAAATGTGCAGTCTGGACTGGCAGGTTAACCTGCTCTGTGTGGTGTGTTTGATGAACAAAGAGCAAGGCAGAGGTTGAGCAAACTATATTTAGTGAACGATTTGCATCGTGTATGGATGCTGAAAAACGATAGCATTCTTAAATTAGGCTTAAAGTGCTCTCTATATATGTTCTATATAGAATATATATTATGATGGAATATATATATAGATTCTACATATCTAGAATAGCTATACATACTACATATATAGATTCTAGCTAGCAAATAAAAGTGGAGTATAAAAAAAGGCAGAACTGCAAAAGAAAGAGGCATTGTGCTTACTATATTTGTGCTTTATGATTTATTTTAGGAGAAAAAGGGAGGAGGAAGAATTCCAATTTTAGAGAACAAGAACTGAGTTTTCATGACCTTTTTCCCCTCCTGAAGTTGTATTTAATTTAGCTATTTGGAAAAGTAGTTGAAGAAAAAGACAGGAGGAATATTCCATCTTGCACAAACACGGACAGAAAACAGAAGCCTCCTCCAGGCAAGTAGTCTCAGGAGATGGAGTAAATTGCTAGTCATCCATCTCTCTTTCCTGGATTACCTGATGTATTGGAGCAGTTAGAGAGGAATCTACTGCTTAAATGCAATCAATAATTTGCTTTTGTTGCTTTATTTTTCTTATTACAACTTGGAGGTCATGGTTGTAGTCAGGAGCTTACCCCGACACTTTGCTGAGGTGTGCTTTCTTTTCAAAATCTAGTGTTTAAAGGGAGGGCAAGGAACACTTTCAAGTGCCAGCTGAATGGCAGAAATGATGACTGAAGTCCAATAATTGCAATGCCTTTTAACCCAAAACAAATGATGAACCTGCATTAGGAAGTGTTTCCCACCAAACTGTGTTTGCTGATTTGGGAGCTGGTGATGCTGGACACAAAGTCCCGCTTCGTGAATTCTCTGTTGTTGGCAGAGATTCTCCAAGGCATTTTTGGCAGAAGCTTAGCAGGAGAGTGATAGGATTTGAGGCTTCTGATGTGGAAGGACTTAATATTGTGACAGCCCATAAACTAATATCTAGGAAAGAGATGCAAAGGTTTTCACATACAATGGGACAAATCAGCAGTTGGGTGCAGCTTCTTTTTTTTTTTCTTTTCCTGCTCTTCTCTCAAGATGGAGTTTCTTCAGATTTGTATTTTTTTTTTTTTCTGAGTAATGTTTAAATAATATATTTTTCATAGGTATATGGACAGACTGTATGGGGAGGTAGGAGGGAGGTGGGTGTCTGCTGCATTTAAAAAGCTGTCTTATATAATGCAAAAAAAAATTAAAGCATGATGAAATGTATCATGTCTTTGTTACAAAAATTTTATCTGCTGTTATTTGGATCTGATGTATCAGGAAAATGTGCTCTGGAGAACAAATTAGAGGTTTGATGCTTGTGCTGGGCTGTTTTGTTCCAGGACTGGCCTTGGAGAAAACAGAAGCAGCATCATTGCAGAGCCTGTATTTTCAGCTTTAGAAATTACTTCCTGACCATGAAACATGTCTGCACTGTTGGATTTTGAAACCAGTTCTTATTTTTTTTTTTGCTCTCTCCCTGATAATCAGTCTTGTGGAGAAGTGCATACAGGTTTGTAGCTCCAGCTCTCCTGGCTGTTCAGCAATCTGCAGGACTTCTGTCCAAGTGTGAGGAGTTTTCAGAGGAGTAATGATTTCTTGGATTGTTTTCCTTTAAGTGATTCATTTTCTGTGGATTGAATAATTTTATTGTGTTTTAAAAGGAAAGGCAGAAAGTATAAATCCTAGGAAAGAGCAACTGCTCCCTTTTGGAGCACAAAGTACTGATGAAGGGGATCAGCTAGGCAGTGCTCCTCCTGTAAACGCCATCATTTAGGTTTCAATGGCTTGCAATTACAGCTTAAATGGGTTGCTCTACAGGCAAAAATCTAATTAAACCTAATTAGCCAGTAATTTATGTTTCACATCCTATATACACCCCAATTCCCTAATCCCTATCACCACTGGAAATCCACAAAGAGCTGGACAGCAGAGGAGGTAACCACTGACCTCATATTGAAGCCATTCCCTCTCTGCTTCTGAGGTTGTGCCAAGCATCACCCCTCATGAAAACTGATGCTCATCTAAAGAAGTTTGGCCAGAGTCAAAACATTTTTGGCTTTTATTTTGCTGTCAGCCTCAGCTGAGAGTGGCCAAGAAGTTTCAGCTGTTTCAGGAGAAGGTATCTGGGGGGTGACAGCAAGAGGGGTACCACATGATGAACTTTATTTTGCTAAAATGCTGCCAGTGCATGATCGGGGTAGGTGATATGCCAGATATTTTGTATTGATTACTCTGCTATAAGAAACGGGTGTTTCCAGCCAAGAATACCTAGTTGACACGTGAGCCCATTTGGGTAACTTTTTTAGCTGCCGTGCCTTGCAGTTTGACATCTGTGGGAGCATACAATACTTCCAAGGGTGCTCATTAATTGTGGATTAGCACGTATTTGTAGTTATTGTCTTAATTACTTCCTTGATTGAATGTAAAATGAATAGCATACATGGTAGCGTTCATGTAAAGTACATGAATTAAAGAACAGGATCATAGGATCTTTGGGAAGAAGCTTGGCACTTCCCAGCAGGAGGACAACTGAAAGAATAAATTTCTTTTCTTTGATACAGACACATCATTACTTGCTGCTACAGTAGGTACAAATTTCCTTTGACATTCACACTGAAATTAGATCACCTTCCCTCCCTCTGTTTTCTGATAAAATTTGTAAAATTACATTAAGTCGAAGAGAACAAAAGGAACATGTGACCACAGCAAAGAGGCAAAACAGATTTCAAAGCAGATAACTTCTTTTGTGCTGCTTAAATGCTGCTGGACTCCATAGGAGCCCAGTATTGGATACAGTCTAAGTCTTCTTATCTAAATTATTTTATTTGAAATAGGAGCAAAATATTTTTTAACTGCTTTCAAAGAGAAGTTGTGGTCTGAATTCTTAGACATACTCTGTTGTTGAGGGGTGTGCTGGTTTTGGGGGGAGGTAGCAGAGGGCATTGGAAAGGTTTCCTGAATAGAACAGATGCAGTACAGAAGAATTTATCCATCTGCCTCAGTTTTAACCTCTTCCACTTCTGATTTGCTTAGCCTACTAGCCTAGTCACTACTTGAGGTTTGGGGCATGGGTTGATGGGGTTTTAGGCTTATTTTTTTATTAAAGAACTCCAAACAGTGTAAAGTTTTACAGTGAATGCAACTAAAAAATGTAGGCAGAGGGTGCAAAACAAATGTTTTTGAACTGAGCTGGCACACTCTTAATTTTAAGATTAAAGGGTTCTTGTAGTGTGGCATTGTTGCTTCCTTCGTGACTTACCCTTACTTGTTTTGGGAAGTATTGATTTTGACAGTACACTTGTGCAGACACAAGTGAACTGGCTTTGGTACTGGGAACAGTTCAGCCTGTACTGAATCAGATATCCTCAATTTCATATCCAATTTCTCGGCTCACCTGGCTTGTCTGCTTCCAGCAATGAAGAGCTCTTCCCTGGTTAGCTTTGGTGTCTCTGTACTTCACTAGATCACTCCATAAGCATCACTGTTAAGGCATTCAGCATCTGTTTTATGTCAGCTGTCAGTGGACTTGATGATCTGTATCTGCTCAGCTATTTATTTGCCTTTTGTGTTTTCATTTTTTCCCCCTTCACATACGAGACACTTGGAAAAGGATTAGCAACACACATGTGAGGAATACATGGATAGTGGATATAGTTCATAGAAGACAGACCAAATTCTGCCTCAAAAGCAAACAAAACACTCATCCCAGCACAGCTGTGAGGAAACTGCACATCCCTAAACATCCTGTGCAGAAAAGTGCAGGGGGCAGATTGCTGTCCTGTGGTGTCAGCTGCTGCCTGAGCACCACCTAAACGTGCAGCTCAGCTCACAGGAGTGATGCTTCCTTCAAAAGTGCTCCTGGCCCAGCTCTGCCTTCTCCTTCTGCTCTCTCTTGCATGGATACAAAAAGCCTTCTGAAGGAGTGAACCAGATTTAATCCTACCCATAAACTCTTCCCAGCACTGCCTCCGTAGCCAGCTGCAGGGTGTTCATCAGGGATGAAGCTGTGGGCGCAGAAAGAAAGCTGCCTTTGATTTACCAGTCTCAGATGACGTAGCAAGATGTCAGGAAAATCATTCCAAGATCTGCTAACTGACCAGAGCTGCTGAGTTTTTAGCAAAGTAGGACTGGTATGATGTTCTTCTGGCACTGCTCCTTTTCCCCTAACAGATGTGCTGTAACCCTTTTTGGAAAGTGTCTGTGTTTTGCATGTCAGTGTGCTCATCAAGTGTTAGGTAAATGGAGACACAAAAGACTTAGTCATTGCTTCGGTACCTATCTCAAAAAGCTCAGTTCCAGCTGCATGCACAAACACTTTGCTTGTACATAAATCCCCTTTCTGTAACAGAATTTGTGAAGCACAAAATCATTTTCCCTGGGATATTTGTTTGGATTCTTTTTTTTTTTTTTTTCCCTGTATTATTTCAGAGGGGGAGAAGCGCCAAAGAGTTTGTGTGCCTGGATGTGTATGAGTCAGTGGCTGAGTGCATGTTTTATTCATCCCTTCATTTTCAGACTGGGGATACTGTGGCACCCAGCAGGCATGACTCAGGTGAATCTGTGCCACTGTCCAAGGACTTTGGTGGTTCTTTTGTCCCATCTGACTGCACTTCTTTCTGAAGCTGCTGTGTAGCTTGATTTTTAGAACATTTGCTGACCTTCCTGCCTCTAAGAAACAAAAAACAAAAAAAATACCAAAACAACCAAATCCCCCTCCCAGCCTCCCCACTGAATTAGAAAGGAGCCAAGACTAAAGGAGATAATGCTGAGAGGGGACACACTGCTTTGCAGAGGAAACTGTATAGAAATGGAAGAGCAAAATTTGAAAAAAAAAAAAAAAAGATGGTATCTCCCTGTCTCTTCTTTCTGCCAGTTCAGGATTCATCTGTGTGGGTTCTCCTGTGTCACTCTCCAGTCAGACAGCAGTGGAAGTGAGCGGTGCTGCTGTCAGATGTCTTCCACCCCCTTCTTATTCTCTTACATTGAATTTAAATATTTTGAAAGTTAATACATTTAAATTCACACACAGATTTTAACAAAAAGCCCAGGGTTGTGGGTTTCAGTGTAAACCATTAGAATGCCAAGTAACTGAGGTTAAATTTTTGAATGCTTGTTTATGCCAACAATTTATAAGAGTGGAGGAAATAAACCTTTCTGAGCAGCTTTCCTAACAGAAAGTGTGACTTAAGCCAACAGAAATGTGCAAATACATAGCTTAGTGCCAAAACTGCCTTACATGAATTGGATTTATTATACACCAGACAGAAAGAAATTCAAACACTTCAGGCTGCATTCAGTGTTGAGATTTGAGTAGGGGGGTGTTGTGTGCAATCTGTGCGAGATAAACTGCTTGGGAAATTAAACTTTGGAACAACCCCCCCCCCCCCACCCCCCCACCCGTGGCATTTTTTTGCTGTCAGGCTCATGTGATTGCCTGCCTTTAGAGTGTGGGTGAACTCTGTGAACCCTGACATTGCAACTCTGCTCAGTGTCACAGCCTCAGTGTGTCGAGCTCATAACAAAATAAACCTCCCACCGGAAACAACTTCACTTTGAAGTTCACGAGCTTGCTCCAGTCTTGGTTTTAAAAGAGCAGTATCATATATCAAATGCACTGAAAAGTTATTTCAAGCTACTTTCCTATGATAAAGCACTATGGTTTGGCCACTGCTGTTAAGTGCAGATGTATTCATTGCATTCCAGGCTTTGCCAGCGCTTTATTTTATTTATGGCTTGCTCCATTCTGCTTTATTTTTAATAACTGTTGGTAAAATCTGTCACATTGCTCCATGCTAAAGACTTCAACACAGTGGTAAATTTAATTTAAAATTTTTCACAATGATATATGTGCTAGATTGGATGGCACAGTGTGAGGAATTTCAGAAAGAATTTGAGATGGGACTTGTGAATTGTTTTTGATGATACGGTTTATTTTTCTTATGTTTTACATGAGCAAGAAGGGTGAGTTTGACTCACATCATTATAGTATAGTTCAGAAGGTTCTAAAATCCTTAGTTATAAAACTTTCTAAAGATTTATTAATTAATAAAATATTGCTAACAAGGATATTTATGTTTTTTAAAATATTTTGTCTTATGGACTTATACTACAACATAAGATTTCTTAATTAATCATATGACGCACAAACTTACAGTGCTACATTCTAAACTCCTTGTTTACCTCTATAGCTACTTTTATTTTGTATCTTAAAACTTTAAAACTCTAAACTTTCTTCTACTTAACGTGTCTCTGCTTTAAACTATAAATCCACATTCTCACTTCCAGCACTTAAGTTTAGAAGCCTTTTCCAAAGTCTCAAATCAAATCCTGTGTTTAATTCTAAGCTTTAGCTTAGAAGCCCAAAGTTCTGAGAGTTCCTTGCATTTCAGATTCCAACAGCACAGCAGAGAACTCGGGGGTTAGCAGAAAGGCAGGTTCACCAATGTGGATTAGCTACCCTTTGTCAGAAATAATTTTCTCCTGACGAAATCAGAAAGTAAAAGCAGTGAATGGCAAAGCTCAGCTGCAAGTCCAGTGTTTTTCTACATCAGCTGGCACTGGATGCACTGACAGAGCTCCACTTGCAATGGCCCCATTTGGTGGGATGCTTGACTGTAAGCACAGTTGCAGTTTGTAGTCTGCACGTGGCTTCTTGTGGTTCCCCATTTCCCTTGAAATCCTTTCTGTCTTCCTGTGGTGATAGTGAAAATGTGGTTAAAGTGCGTTGTCTTGAAATAATTATAATTGTACACACCTCTGCTTAGGTTCTGAAGGCTACTCTAAAGGTAGTAAAGGACCCTAGTATGAGAAACAAATTTGGTCATACCATTATGAAGTAACAGTAATGAAGTAAACACCTGCTTAACTTGCTTGGTGGGAACCTATGTTTCTAATTTTTATCTCTTTCTTGAAGAGGGTAAGATCATGCTGTCTCAGTGATCTACAACTTTGCAAGGCTGTTATGGCTGTCATGTAATCAAATGACCTGTAATTTCTTACCATTGCTGATCCTAGTACAGAGATTTTATCTGGAGCCCTTGCAATTTCTGTTCTTCCCAGGACATTCACACCTTTGCACTTTTAGCCTAGTGGAAACATTGAATTCACTTGCTCAATAATGGGCTATAAAAATGTGAGCGTAGCACCTGCACTGCAAACCTTTGGTCGAGCTTCTACTGTGATTTATGCTGTTGTTGTAAGATCTGTGGAAGTGCCCCCAGATGAGGATGCTCAGCCTTGAGAGGAGGGCAGTGAGGGCCCCACAGGACCCTTTCCCACCCTTGATAAGCACTCTGCTCTCAGCTCCACGAGTGGGATGGATAAAAGGGCACCTTGTAAGAGCTTTAGCCCTCAGTGCATGGGGCTGGGATTTCCTTATTCTGCCTTCCCTGGCTGGGTCTGCAGTGGCTGCCAGGATTGTGTCCAGGCCACATTCTTTCCACTGCCAGAGGTGTTTACTGCACTATCAGCTGTGAGTGGGCAAACAGAGCCCTCAGCAAGGGGCTGGCAACAAACAGGGACACAGGAATCATCTCCAGTGGCCTGACCACATACATGTCCCTGGGTCTGTATTCAATTTTTTTTTTTTTTTTAATTAACAACTGAATATTGAATTCAGGAGCCTGAAATATTTTTAAAGCCTTTCAGTTCAGCTTAACTTCAGTTCAGAGGAGTCCTTCAGTGCAGCCAGTCACCTGCCAGCCTGCTGTGCTGGTTTAGTTTGCTCAGCTCTAGTTTGGAGACTAGAGCTCCAAATCCTCCACATTTGAAGGATATGGAAGGATCTCCAAAAGGGAAGAGGGCAGTGAGGGGCCAAGGGACTTCCCTGAGCCCTGAGTATTGACTTCAACTACACAAGTAGTTGGAAAAGCAGAGGAATTAGCCCAAAGAAATTTTCAGAGGTGCCCGGCAGGGGAAGAGACAGCACTGATCAGAGAGAGAGATGACTGGCTTGGAGAGCAGGACAAAGCAACTGGAAAACAGGAAATAGCATTAGGAAATGCTCCCCGTGCAAGAACAAACAAATATTTGTACAGGGGAATCTGCAGGTGGCACTGCTTTCCTCCCACACTGTGTAGGGTTGCCAAAGTGGTGGGCTCCCTCTGAGTAAGGCACAGTTAATGTATGCATTGTGGATGTCAGTGTCTGAATGATCCCCACAAACCTTGAAAATTAGATAAATTTCACAATCTTGAATTTTTGGCTATCTGTCTGGGCATAATATGAACGAGAAGCTGAAAGTTCATTGGAGTGGAGCTGGTAAGACTTTCCTGGGGATGTCTCTACAGCCATTTCTTTTCTTAGCTGAGGAGCTCCAGGGTCTGCAGCAGCTTCAGGGAGTAAAACACACACTTGGAGGACACAGGGAGGACAATTTTATTTTGAGTGGGTGATTGCAATAGATGGAGAAGCATCTTGCTGATTTTGGAGATAACACAGTCCTCAGGATGACCACTTAGGTGTAGGGGTTATATTTGTCACGAGTTCATTGAAATATTACCCTGGGACCAGTGAAAGAAGGCATGAAAATTTCTTATTTATTGCTGAGCTTTATAAGCTTTACTGGAGAGCCCTCTAAGTAGAATCACTGAGTGGGACTTAGTTGTGAACACTGAAAATTGTTTCTATTTAAAACAGACACGATGTGATGCAGACCTGAGAGATAGGAGGAGAATTCAGAAAATCTCTCTCCCCGTCATGTGTGTAGCTTTAAGTTTATTCTCCTGCATCTCCAAGTGGAGGCTTAATACCTATAAAATTATGGAAGGATGGTTTTGTTGTTTATGCATTTTATGAAGTCAATAAATAAACCTTAAGCAGAAGTGATTAAACCTGAAATGGCAGCAGGGAATAGCTGTATCTCTTCTCCATCCTCTGATTCATTCCTAAGCCAGGATTTACGACTAACTCAATTAAATACACACTTTCTGCATAATTGCCCATGTGCTAGCAGAAAGTAGTCACTTGTCAGGGATTTTGTTCATTTCTGGGTTGGCTGCCTGAGAACATAAGGAATTGGGAAGAAACTGTGGAATTACCCATAAATTTTCTTAATTGAATTGAGCATAAGCTTTCAAGCTTAAGATGTGAGCAAGGAAAACTTTCCAGTTTCCAGGCAGAGCTGTCTCCTCGCAGTTATTTACACAGTGCTGCTTTGACTTGCTGTTAAAAAATTACACTGGGGCAGAGATTAGGAATTCAAAGAGCAGTTTTGTAAGGAAAATGCCTCGGTTTCATTCAGTAAGAGGAGATGTGTTAAAGGAGGGAGAGAAGGGGGGCAATGAGCAGGGCAAAGAAAAAGGCAGGCACTAACTATTACTTCAGGCAGGTTTGAATATTCAGTCAGGGAAACCCTTGACCCAGCAGAGCCTTTAGAATGTACTTTTTTACAACACTTTGGTGAGACAAGTGGGAGCACATGGCCCTAGATGCCTCCTCCCTCCATCCTTCTCTCCTCATCATCACCCATCTTGTGTGGTTCTAATTTTTTTGAGGTATATTGTTGAGGGGATTGTGTTTCTGTCACAAAGCCACTGTAAAATTTCTAATCCCTTGTTAAAAGTGACTCACGAGCTCCTTTTTTTCAGGGTTTAAATGTGCCTCATGGAGGACACGTCCATCCTTGTAAAGTTTGTGTTGAAGCAGTGCTCTGCTGCCCTTTCCTGCATTTCGATGTGAATTGTTAACTGAGATCAGAAATAACTGAAGAGATCTCTGATAACAGGAAAATGTACTTTAATACAAAATGATGCCCTCTTCTTTTGCATGCACACGTGTTCATAGTATTATTTTGGCTCATCACAGGTAAGGTAACTTACATTATTGACTTAAAATATTGGTGTTTTTCATGAAAATGCAGCAAATCGTTCTGTGCCAAATGGCATGTAATATTTAGGAGCAATATTATGCCTTCTATTAAATATAATTTAAAATCAGTACCTGCAGCTTATAATATTTATCCCCATAGGATCTGGATATCTGTCCTAGGGCGATTTCATGATGTTAAATTGTATTTTTGTTTATTTAGTCTAAAATAAGTTTTGTACTTTTATGACTAATTTTAAGTATAAAGGAAGGGAAAAAAAAGAAGCATAGAGTTTGTTGTACATCTTTTGTACATTGTCTTTGGTCTTTTCTCTCTTGCCATCATGAAACGCTGGTGTGAGGTTTTATTTAAACTATCACAGAATTTCTATCAGCGTGTTCCAGATTAGTGTGCAAGAAGTGTAGCCAAAGCAGCCAAAGGAGGGGCGTGCAGGGTGGAGCACCCTGCAGTGCTGGAGGTTTTGTGCCTCTCCCTGCAGCGTATCCTGAGAAATCCATTCCTCACGTTCCAGCTTCCAGCACCTGACAGTGACAGGGCAGAGTGAGAGAGGAGGATGCAGTGCTCCTTGTGTGATGCTTGGCAGCACTCTCTGAACCCTGGCTGCCAGGGCTGCTCAGCAGGGTAAAACAGAGGCAAGGGGGTGAATTTTGCTGCACTGCTGGTGCAGAATTCCCAGCTCTGGGCTGAGGTTTTTCAGTAGCACCAGCCTGAAGCGCACACGCACCATGGAACTCTGCATTCCTCCCCCTCCCGCCCAAGGCTTTTGCTTTTTTGGGGGAGGTGGTGGTTGTTTTTCTGTGCCTGCTGACGTCAACAAAATTGCCAGATGGCATTTCAATGCTTTGCAAAGAGACAGGAGCCTTTTATTACCGGGGTCACGTGGATCCCATTCATTTGCATTCCCAGAAGTGGTCTAAAGCTTTTGCTCACTCCATAGGCAAAGAGTGCTCTGCACCTTCCAGGGACCCAGAGAGCCTTCTGTGGGATATTGCTGCCTTGTGAATCCTTTAAGGGATGCAGAGATGAAGGCTTCACTTCATGTTCATTTGGCTTATGTGGAAATACTGAAAGTCTCTAGACGGTTGTGCTTTGCAGAGGTTTTGTGGGTTTCTTTTTAAACAACAAAGGAATACTTCTGTGAATTTAGGGTAATAAACAGACTTAGAGTTTAGCTCTGTAACAGGGTTACTTACAGCCTCTCAGGCCCAGGTGACTCAGCAGCTTGTGGAATAAACATGCAAGTCCAACAGTGTGATAAATACCAGCAGAGAAGAGGAGCTGTCAGGGTTTAGGTTTTGAAGGTTTCAGGATCTATCACTAGAGCTGGACTGTGACGTGATCGATGCATTGAAATGGAACAGAGTCCCTTTATACCCCCAAACAGATGACTGGCAGCTCAGTACCAGATGCACAAGATTAAACCAATTTACTTTGCTGTGCTTGAGCCATCTCCACAGCAGCTGGGCAGGGGACATGGCAGAGTTTGAAGGCCAGAACTATCTCTTACTGACGTAGTGACTCCAATATCAGGCCTTGTCTGGCAGCTAACCCAGAAGAGAGGGAGCTTTTGATTGAATTTTCAGTGGACCTTGGAGAAGTGAACCTGGAGAAACCTGCAAGGCTCACAGGAGAACATGTGGATATTGGAGAATGGAAAGCCACGCTTAATTTTGGGTAGCGTAAAGACTTCTGCTTCTTGCAGATTAATTGATCTTTGGAGTAGCTTCTCAGGTTAAATGTATTTCTGTCTAAGAAGGAAAGGTCTGAGTATCTTTTATTTTTCCTTGAAGCAAATGCAAACTACCTTTATTGGAGCACATGGACTCTGTGGTGTTGCAGAAAGGAGGCTAAGTGATCTGGTTTTGACATCTACATCACAATTTGAAACTGAAACTCCCCTACACCTATCTGAGATTACCATAGGCTCCAGAATGATCAATGATCTGAGCTCACAAACCAGGTTTTAATATATTACTCTTTTATTTTTTACCAGTTCCAGCTTTCAGATGTGCCCCTGTGGTGCCTCCTTGCCCAGAGTACACTGCAGTGACAAAGGCGTGTAAATTCCCAAGGACCATGTGGTGTCTGGAATAAAAAAAAAAAATAATGGGCAACATAACCCTATGATCTTTCCAAGTGTGAACATTTCATTCCTTAACAAAGTGCTATTGAAAGGCACTTTGAAATGCAGCATCACAAACTCCCCTTTGCTGCTTGATAAGCCATGTGTTAATATTGCTTACCCTTGTCTTACCAAATTCCCCGCTGTATGACATGCACTAAGGTCTGGTGATTTATCATGCTATTCTGTGTACGTTAAGCATTGCTGCAATTCACATGGTGTTAAGTGGTCACAGAAGAGCACACAAATAGAATTATTGGACTCTCCAAATTTGGTGCCATTATATCCTTGACTAGGAAGTGGAGAAATAATTTTGAACTGGCTCAGAGCAGACTGGGGGATGTTGCAGAGTCTGAAGAGTAATGACCAACTTGACCCCGCTTTCATAACTCCATTCTTCAACTGGGGGAAGAAAATGCAGAGTTTCTTTAGGGCTGGCATCTCAGGGAAAGTCATTGCTCATGCTGTGCTCCCATACCTAATTTAATTTCACCGGGGAGCAGCGATCAGCGTTCACGTCGTGATTCACAGACCATGGAGCAGGAAACAGCCTGTCAACTTCTAGGGAGCTGGAAGGGGGGAGAGTTGCTCAGAGAAAAACAAAAAATCTGTTTTGTGAGGGAATTCAGCTCATAAGCACAGCAGGCAAACTTCAGCTCTGCTGTTGACTCCTGGTGAAGTCAGAGGAGTCACTCTGCAAGATTAATTTGCTCCTCAGTTTTTCAATTTGTAAGGTCTTGAGTGCAGAGGAGTCCTGTGGTGGATTAAACACAAGGCAAACAAGCAAAAAAGAAATATCACTCTTTCTCATCAAGAACCAGAGGCTTTTGAGACTTCAATTTGAACGTGCCCCTTCCATCCCAAATGAGCTGTTTTCCACAGCCTGACATCAGCTTCTACCCAGCTGAGGACATGCAAATGTGAATACTTTGCATCTTTTTGTAATTCACATCAATAACTTAAAGAAAGCATGTTTACACTAACATGCACATGGAAACATTGCTTTTTGTGTGTATGTGCCTTGATGTTTCTTTATTAGCGTTTTAATGTGCTTTCATTTTCTATCTTCCATTATTATTTGTACCTGGATACTCTCAACAGCTCTTTTTGGGGGGGAAAAAAAGTGCAATAAACTTCAATCAAATTTAGAAAATACTTTCACAATTGCAGGTAGAGTTTAGCACCTTCAGCAGCTCTGATAACAGAAACAGAACATGGGGAGAAGAGAGAGGCATGTATATGTTAACCTTACGTGTTGGAGTTATCTCTCTGAAAGAAATTCTGCTTTCTTAATACAGTTGTCAAGCACTGCATGTATTGCCGGGGAGTTTTGTGTTCCTAGAGAAACTTTTGTAGTCCTTCTGCTATGAAATATTTTAGTATGAGAGTCTGGTCAAAATGTTATGAGGCTCCCTCCACCTCCCACAGATGCAGTAATTTCTTTGTGATTTGCAAGGTCGTTGGAAAGAATGTGAAAACAGCGAGAGATAACTGGGCTAATATATAAAAAAAAAACATGGATTAAGATCTTTTTCCTCCCAAATCGATGATGGCATTTCGTGGGCACAGCAGAGCTACAGCCCTGATTTGAAGGAAGAGTAGTGCCATCTGGTGATCCCCGGGAAAGGCTCTTCTGCACCTAAAGCTGCAGGATCATAAAGAATGATCCCAATGTGAAAAGTTCTGCTCAGTTGTACCATGGCTGTTACCTCACACCCCCTCCTGAGGCACTGACTCACTTGAAGTGGTCACCTGGCACAAGGTGGCCTGGGTGGCGTGCTCATTTATGGAAGTGTTGGTGCTCTAGCCTGGAACAGCTGTTCAGACTAGGTCTTCTGTAATGTTCTCGCTCCCATCCCCTTCTCCCGGTCTGATTTTCACTGCTGCAGCTGGATGCCCTCACATCTGTGCTGCCTGACCATCTCCTGCCCTTCCACCTCTCTGCTGTGCCCCTGACACTGGTGGGCAGGCAGAAACCCTCAGAGAGAGGAGGGACATTTTGGGCTCCCTTGGTCCATCCCCTGGGAGCTCCCAGGGTGCCTGGCTCGGTTCCTGAGCGAGGCTGAGGCTGGGTTCCAGCACAAGACTTGCTCTCTGATCTCCTCCCTCCTTCTGTCCTGTCAGTAACGAGGGGCTGGGTGCAGATCATCACCAGAGCTGCTGCTGCCCGGGGGGAAGCAGAGTTCAGCCCGCTGCTCTGGAGCCATGTGGGCTTTTCCGTGCCTGTCAGCTTGGTGCAGGGAGAAAGGGTTGTCTTGTGTTAAAGGTGGGTTCATAAATTGCTTATACAGAGCTAAATGGACCCCATTCTACAAGCAGAAATTGTTACTGTGTGTGGTTAGAAGCCTGCTCACGGACAGGTTTTGTTTAAAATAATTTATTTTGTGCACTGGGTGGAACGTCCTTTGGCTGGTTTGCATTTAGGTTGGTCACATAAGCAAGACCTTAAAGCAGGCCCTATATTTTATGTAGGGTCAGAACATGGTTTTATCTTGTTTGACTGGTTTCAAAGTATACCCAAACCCACACAAATCAGGTTTCAGAGTTGAGTGTGAAGTCCTGTTTGTAACTTGTCTGTTTGTTTGTAGGTGGCATGGGCCTATGGGGTTGTCTTTATACACAAAACATGAAACAGCCTTTAGAGACAGTTTTTGATTTGTATTTTCTTCTCTGTTTAAAAAAAACGGCCAACTAAATGTTAATTCATTTCCTTCCAATCAATTCCCCTTCCCTTATTTAAACTAAGCCATTAACATGTGTGTGAGGTATATTACTGTGTCTCTGTATAGAATTAGATAATTATATAGTTAGTTATGACTTAAAGACATGTTTATAGTATGCCAGAAAAATGCCATCCTAATTGAAGGCGTCTTTCCTAAAAGGCAGAACAAAGTGGGTCCTCATCACATTGCCTTCTTGTGCCACCTTGATTTTATTGACAGGAAACCAAACATGTTTCTTTGATCTGTCAGTGAAAAATAAAAGGGCATGTGGATAAAAGTGTTGTGCATAATTAATTTGGTTGGGTATTTCATTTTGCTGTAGCATCATACAGAATGCTTCAGCTTTACTCTCCACAGTAGTTGTAGCTTGCATTAAAAGAGGAAATGGATACAAATAAATTTTTACTTAGATTAAGGGTAGTCTTCAGATTCCTGGAAAAATGCCAACCTGTTGCACAGTGAGCATTATTGATAGGCATTTTCTGCTCTGTGTTTGCTAGGAATGACAGTAATTAAAAGAACAAATCATTTAAATGAAGCGATTCTTCTTTCTAGAGAAGGTTGTTTCCTAATGTTGTTGCCAAAAGTCTCTCAAATGCATTAGGAGAAGAAGGAGGGTGTACAGAGAGAATTGATCGGCAATTTACATCTTTATTTTTTTTTTACTCTAATGGGACAAATAGGATATCTGGGGCCACTTGTAACACTCAGATGGAAGCAGTCAGGAAGATCCTAGAGAATTAGGAAGACACAATCCATATGCTTCATCAGCTGATCACCCAGAGCACCGTATGGCAAACAATTCAGCATGTGGTCTGTTTCAATTTGTTAACAAATACGTTTACATAGAGCATTGTGATGAGAGATGCTGTGACTGCTCACCAAGGTATGGAGTCAAGTGTTTTCTTGTGATTAAACTGGTCTTTTATCTTTGTTGTAATGAGCTTACCCCTCAAAGTTAAACTGATTTTGGGGAGAGATCTTTTGCTTCAATACCCTGCCTTAGGTCACCAGTGTTAACAAACCTGAATATTGAAGTCATCTTGGAGTCTAATCCAATATGGACCCCACTTAATTCAACTATGAGCCTCTGACCACAAGAGACACACTAAGCTTCTACAGAAGTCTAATGCAGAAAAACAATGCAAATATGTGCACCAGGCTGTTCTTCACAAAGAGAAGCCATAACCTTTTTGGAAAAAAAAAAAAACCAAAAACAACTGAGGAACTTTATTTCATCATTTTCAAACTAAAGATTTAAGTTTTGAGAAGTTGACAGGATTTCTTTTTCCTGTCTTTTAATAAAACTGTTCTAAAATCGCTGAAGCAAAGCCAAAATAAGCCCTTTCTGTCTCCAGAAATTCCAAAACCAATAATTTTTCTGTCGGTACAAAATACTTTTTGTGTTTGTCTAAAGTTGTCAGTGCACTCTGAATCCTTGAGCCGCCTGGTTTGAGCTGCTGTTTCTCGTTTGTGAGGACACCACACTGTTCTCTGTGTTAGAGAGCTCTGTGGCAGAATCATGTGATTGTAAGTCTCATCAGCAAATAGCCCAACACTGTGTGCACCAATTAACAGTTCTGAGCTAAAATGTCAAGTCTCTGTATTGATGCATCTTCCAAAGTCTTTGGTTTTTGATGGTAAAACATATCTGTGTGTTGACACTTCTTTTCTATAAACCATCTATTAATACCTGGCTTATAAAAAATAATATTAAATTCATAAAAATTTATAATATAAAATTATATATTTTATATTATATATTTATTTATATAAAAATTCAATTAAGGCTTTTAATTTCACTTTTTTTTTTCAAAAATTCAAGCTCCTTATAAAAATTCAAACAAGGCTTTTAGCCTGTCTGCCAGCACCTATGCAGTGTTCCTACTCAGCAGTGGTGAGTGCTTCTATTGCACTTATTGGTGCATGGTCACTGATTTATTACTGCAGTAGATTCAGATGAACTACTGAAGTTCAGCTTCACAAGGGTATTTAACATTTAAAAAAGCCCCGTGTGCAACCCACAGTTGACTTTTTTTTTTTTTTTTTCCTTAATATCCACATCCAAGCAGAAAACATAACTCACTGTGGAGATAGAAATCGTTGTCTAGTGTGGTTGCCAGCATAAGCACCAGTGTTTCATGGTCTGTGTCTGTTTTCTGGTCTCTATGGTTCTGTTGCCTTTTGTAAATGAGAAGCTGGTGCTGTTATATTTAGATGTGAGAGTTTGAATCCAAGCTTTCCAAAAAACACAGAAGTGTTTGGCCCTCATAAAGTAGTGCAGACCCTGAGCCAGAAAGTCAGAGTTCAGTACGGTGAGATATTAATGATGTACAGATTGGGTCTATCTCTAATTAGAATTGAGAAGCAGCCAGGCTTTCATAATTAGGAATATTACACGCATTTTACTTTTTTTCTAAAGTGCAAGTCAAGCACTGCTCACAACCTAAAATACACAAGTTGAAAGTAAGACTTTTCTTAGATTAAAACTGTGCACAAGACAAATCTGTCACCAGCCGCATGGAAGAAATTAGAGATTGCTGAACTGACTTAGAAAATCCTAGAGCCTTTAGCATCCAGTGTGTAGATTAAAGGCCAGAACAGAAGTGCTGAAAATGGCCATCTGATGCAGGCATTGACCTGTGGTTATCAGCTGTGTACCTTGTATCTCAGCAGGCAAATTTTTTTTTATTTTTTTTTTTCATTCGTGACAGCAAAGGCAAAATAAGCCCACAGTATAAACTAACCTTGTGTGTCTTTAAGTTGGTCCTTGCAGGTCAAGGATGAAGTAGGTTGAAAGCAGTCCTCAGGGCTTGCTGGTCTGTCAGTTTATATCTGTGGTGAGTGAAAAAAATGATTTTAATATCACAGAAGGCATGTAGAGGATTGTGTTTTATATTTCTTGTGTATGAATTACTGGCTCTCTCTGTTCTGATCTTCATTGAAGAGTCTGCCAATAAATAATCCAGAGAGGTGGGGGATTTTCACATCTAGTGTATGCTTAAATGTGACTTTTGCAGGTCGTGGCTTTAGATGTTAGTAGCTTGTACTTTACAGAAATAATAGCTCTGCAGCAGCTCTGATGAAGGATTTGGGGGCTGCAAGTCCCTAGGGCTACAGCTGTGGTGTTTTTTTTTTGTTTTTTTTTTTTGAATGAGTCATAAGAATCCAAAGCCAAGTGTTACAGAAAAATGATTAATTCTTTTCACAGAGGAGTTCATTAGTGACATAAAGTCATGAGAAAGAGGAGGAGGCACCTCTAACACTCAGTGGCTATTAACTGGTATTAGTGTGAGTGCTTAAAGTCAGGAGAACTGAAACAATGCAAACCACAAGGTCTGATGGAGAAGAAAAAAATGTTGAAATTGGACCAATTTATCTGCAGTGAGGCTCTCACTGGAGTTTGGTGTGCAGAGGATTTATCCTTTTCAAAAGGTGCAGAATATCACTGCCTGCCTTTGGCTTCAGGGAAAGCCTGTTCTTTAAAATGGACCACTAGATATCATTAGTGTCCATGGTCACTGGAGAATTTCACAGGATCCTTCTGCCCTGTTGCTGCAGCATATGGGAAGCATGGCCCAAGATATACATCTGGCTCCTGCTGCCATTTCCAAATCCCTGTTGTAATTCCAGTAAGAACAGACTGAACATTAAAGGCTCTTTATCTACAGCTTCACTGATGATTACTTCCTAGTTTCCAATTTTTTTCTTATTCTGGTTTTCAACTCTCATTCTTAAAACCTTATGATGTTTTCTTTTTTTTTTCTTAGTTTATTCTCCTATGACAACTCCTTTTTAGTAATTGAAAATATATTTGACACCCTGTGTAGCAACTCTTCACTCCACCCTCTCCCCAGTCTTTTATCTTCATTTAGAGGCTGTGTTTATTTGCATTACATTTTTAATGATCTTTGATGATGCTCTTTCTAATACTGTTCAACAGTTCTTAGTGAAGGGCTGAGATGGATGTGAATCTCTAGCTGGGTTTATTTTCATACTTATTTCTGCAGTTGGCTGCTAATTGTGAGGCTGCTTCTCAGGTTGCATCCCAGAAGACCCTGAAGCACTTTGAAAGGGGGAAAATATGGCAGTACGTGGCTCCTTTGGCTTTGCTCTGGTGTAACTGAGACTGTCAGGTTGAAAATGTTGGGAGGATCAGTTAGTACACAGAAGGCAGAGCGGTGATTATTGCTTTCAATGGATCTTTTTTTTAATTCATGCTGTGTATTTGGCTGCTCTGTTTTTAGCTCACCGTAGAACTAAAATAGCTTTCCATGCTAAGCAGGCAGGTTGGAGCTGTAAACTCAAACGGGTAAGATCACCAGGTGTTAATAGGTGGTTTATCCTCCCCTGTGTGTGCACCCAGCACCCCACTCCTGCTGGGTCCCAGCTTTGTGTTGCTGCAGCTCAAGCTGAGGCTGAAGACAGTTGTCACTGTTTTCTCCATATGGACACAAACTATCAGCTTCAAGCGACCAATTTGTGACCATCTGATGTACAAATTGGAGAACAATAATGTAAGACAATAATTGAGGACAGCCTCTGAAGCACAGAATTGTCTTCCTCGGTCTGTGTTACTCAAAGCAGATTTAAGTCCCATTTAAAATTTAATATTTCCCATCTGCTGTGCTTTAATTAAAAGCAATAATTTTTAAAGTTCCTAGTTTAGTTGGAGTGGCGTCTGCTTTTTAAGCAATCAGCCCTGACTGTGACTGACTCTGTGATCTGCTCTACATCATCAAGTAGTTCTTCGGGCTGGATAGTCGTGATGTTTTAATGCTTTTAGGCAGCCAAATAGCACGGAAAGTCCCTTGGAACTGGGTGACTGTGTCCCCAGGGCTCTGCTGAGAACATCAAATACCAGAGTCAGAGTTTCCACGAGGTTTGCAAGCTGCGACCGGCGGCTCTTAGCCAGGCAGCTCAGCCTGTGCTCTCGCCTCCTTCCAGGAGCTGCTTTCCCTGGATCCTCCTCGTGGCATGCCTTATGCAGGAGGTCATCCCAACTGGCTGTGTCTTCACTTGGACTGGGATTTCCCAAGGAGCCCGAGGCAGAGCACGTGTATGGCCGGTTGCAGCTTGCCCCTTGCCACGCTGTGCCACCCAGCACGCTCTCTGTCCCTCTTCTCTGGGCCTTCCAGGGCTTCCAGCTGTGCTCTACTGTTGCAGGAGGAAATGTGGAAAATTAAGTACCACTTTGTCAGTACCAGTGGAGTTAGTTCATGTGAGGTCCTCTCTGTCAGATATAAATGGCAGGGATTTAATTACGTTGCATTGGGTTGTGTCCAGTACTTGAATCCACACGGGTTCAGACTTTCCTACTCTGTAGGTCTTGAATCTGGACAAATCCTGTCCTCCCACTCCTTGAGATTACTTCTGCATCTGTCTTTTTATTGTTGCTTGGTTGCTAGTGACCACCAGGATATTTTCCTTTGGTGTGTGTAACAAATCTGGAAAAGCCTGCTAGGTGACCTGAAAGCAAGAACCCATAGCCTCCCTCGAAAGTTACAGGTGGCACCAAAACAGCTCAAATGTGTTCTCTGCTTCTTGAATGTGATCCTTTGCCCTTTGGAGTGTTGTGCACAGTGCATGAGGACACACGTGCAGTGTGTGGGGGTGAGCACACTTAGGGCAGTTTCATGGTGGGTTTCTGATAACCCGTAGAGGTCACGCAGAGCTAGCTTTAGTTTCATTTTTCCCAAGGACTTCACAACCAAATCTGGACATACCAGCGCGGGGAAAGCAAAAGGCCTTACTGCACCTTCAGTGCCTGCTGCAGATTAAGTGGTATCAGTTTACAGAGTTTTTAGGATGGATAAAAGACTCCAACAGGCTCCTTGTAAATGTCTGAGCAATTTTTCTCAAACGCTGAAATAATTCACCCCAGACAAATACCTGGCAGTTTATGTTTCAGTCTGAGCTCCTTGGCTGACAAAGCTGTCACGAACTGAAAGATCCTGTAATGGAAGAAAGTTAGTCAGCTGTAACTATGAGCTTTGTGAGTGGTGTCACCTAAGGTGGAGATGCAAGATGTGGGGATTGCAGCTGCCTCCCCAGACAAAGCGTGCTACAGACAGTGATACATTCCACAGGTTTTATAAGAAGGGTGAAAGAAGTATTTCCTTCTCAAACCAGTGCCTCTTTCTTAAAGAATGGTGGTGTTGTCATCCTGGTTTTCTAAAGAAAGTAGTCATGCTCCTCTGGGGCAGTTTCAAACAAATGTGGCAGATGGGAGGAAGAATTAAAGATTATTATCTTCCTAGGAATTTTATGTTAGCCCGTGGTGGGGTACAGGAGGAAGGTCCCAATCAGTGGCCTTGCTTGGTAATAGTAGAAGACTGGTGCTTTAATATACTGTGAGATTACAGAGCCAGCCCTGCATGAGGCTGCTCAATCCATGCACAGCCAGCCCCAGGCTGGGCTGCCTGCTGCTGACTCTGTGCCCTCAGGGCTGTTCCTGAGGAAAGGGGCCATTGCAAAAAGTCTGACTCTTCAGTGAGACCCATTTCATCAGATCCTGCCTTTGCAGAGCTACTTTGAAACGCTTCTCTGGCTGCTCTGTGATCCTTGGACTCTGGCATCCTCCTGGCATTACAGACACACTTCCTGTGGCAGGCATGACACCTTGTGCCCTGCAGATCAGAGTTCAAGGTAATTGTTTTCAGGTAGCTCTGATTTGCTGTGCTGGAGCCATCCAGCATCTTGGAACCAAGATTAAAACTCAAATCCTTATGGCTCAAGCAAGATTTAGAGTTTCTCTCGTTGTAGGCTCATCTTTTGTGCCTCAGTGTCTGGTTTATGGCTATGTGGCTCCGGGTGCTTTAAAGACTCAACAGCAAAGCTAGAGGCTACATAGATGCCTTGGAAAGGTTTTCTTTGATCAATGTGATGAGACAACAGGAAGATGCTATTTTCAGCCCTAGCAAAGAGTGTGCCTTGCAGAGCCTGTGGCTGGTTGACTTCCAGAGAGCAGTGGGAATGCTGTGCTTCATTAAGCTGGAGAAAAGATTCTCATAAACATCTTCTTTGCTCACCAGAGAAGAGAAAATCTGAAATCTTGTGCTAGTACAAAATAAGAGAGAAATAAAAATAAAAATAAAAACAGAAATAAAAATAAAAATACTCTGGTTCTAGAGCTTTAAATAGAGAAAAGTGAAATGTGAAAGAATTGCATGCACGCTTTTTTCCTTAGTCATTCAGTGGAAGGTGGAGTAGTTCAGTCCGTGGCGCCTTTAAAATGATTCATTATTTCCATAGAAGCCAATTGATGTTTATCCTTCAAATTGCTCTGTGGACATTAAAATAATGGAGAATTATATTTGCTTTTAATTTTGTTTCCAGACAGCTTGGCCTGAACATTTATGATGTGACTTGGAAACCATATCAAATTGTGATTTATAGTTGCTCGTAATTGTGTGAAGATTGAAGATACGCTGGATGCCGCTTTCCTTTGCTTTTTTTTTCCTCCTCAACTCCCCCTTTCTTTTGCTTACAGAGTGTTCTTGAGTGTAACATGGTGAAAGGCCAACATCTCTGCCTTCTTTTGCTTTTCCTTGTACAAGCCACAGCAAATGAAGATTTTATTCCTCCCTGACGCGAGGCTGTGTGAAATGAATTGTGGTTTGTATTTGATAATTGGTTTGGGTTTTTTGTTTTTTTTTTTTCCCTTTGTGTAAGTTTCGACTGGTTTTGTGTTGTCATGATAATCACCCCCTTTGTAGAGTGGAGAGAGTGGTGTTTTTTACTTAAGCTGGATGAGAATCATATGCAAAACATGAATGGGGAGGGGGAAGACTTTTCTTTGTGGTAAGGCATCTGTTAAGTGTATGGATGTCAAATCTGCTCCCCAGGTGAGCCAACACAAATAGTTCATACCTAAATTTATCTATCAGGTCTCATGGCTCAAGGAATTTGTTATTCCTATTTTCCTAAATTCAGTTTTCCTGCAGTTTCATCTGCTTTTTCCTCCTACTGAGTAAAAAGCTATTCTTAGAGTTTTGTGCATAATATAATTTAACAGAAGAAAAC
Source organism: Vidua macroura (assembly GCF_024509145.1). NCBI lineage: Eukaryota > Metazoa > Chordata > Aves > Passeriformes > Viduidae > Vidua > Vidua macroura. The sequence goes on from NC_071575.1 coordinate 3,012,035, forward strand.
AAAGGGAATTTTGTGGGCTGTAATAGAAAAGCCCAGTGAAGGTTATGCAAATTTTGAGAACTTTTCTAGTCACGTTGCAGACTCCAAAACAAATTATTCAAACCTAAAAATTCTAAATTAATATTAAAATTTTCCAGAATACTGTTTTAATATATGAATATAAGAGTGTTCCTTACAGTTGTTTCCTGCCCTGACAAAAATCATCTGTGTGATACTGGGACATGCTACTTTTGTGGTTTGGTCCTGCACATGCAGCAGTGTGTTTCAGGGCTTTTTTTTTATTTTTTTTTTTTGGTTGGTTGGTTTTTCTGTACATAAAAGGAAGCCTCAAAACATGCAGCAAGTGCATTTGAGCTCACTTAGGAATTCCAGATGCCACTGTGGCCTAAACCAGCTGTTTTTCAGCATTGTAAGGAATTATTTTTTCTTCTTATCTTAGTTAAAAATGAGCCTGTTTAGTTTTGCTTTTGTTCCCAGCCTGTTTGCTTTCTCATTCTCATGCCCCAGAGCATTTCAGTTTTAGTCACTGCATGACATTGCTGAAATCAGGGCTGGAATGAAGTCACAAAATGGACAGCAAGCCAGTCTTATCCAAAATTCATGGGAGGGAACAGCATTCATGATCATTGGAACAGATGAGCAAATGAACACTGACCATTGTGAAATTAAGTTCACCTTATCTTAGCTCCTTGTTGTTTTGTTTTGTTTCATCAAATTAGTTGTTTGTTAGTGTTTGCAAACGTTGTTCATGCCAGTATTCCCGAGGATCCAGCCTTGGAACTTCAATGAGTAAAGTGGTTTGGAAAAAATCCAAATCAGTTCATGCAGAGGCTGTGCACGTTAGTAGAAAACAACTTAAAAGACTGAGCATGGATTTTGTCTGCATTTTTACCCTGAAAGAAGACTCCCTGCATATATATCTCTGTGCATGTGTGTCTGTGTGCATATATACAATACATATGCATATATGTGATTACATTAATCTCAAATTTTCAGCAGTTTACTCTCTTGCTTTCACATCATCACAGTGATTTACACTAAATTGCAGGATTCCTTGCCCTTTAGGGAAACACATTATCATCTACTTTCTGAATAATGGTCTGCAAAGCATATACTGTTTTTTAGTAGAGATTCTGAAAAGTCAAATATTTTTAAATGTTCCCATGCGTTAAATTTGTAATAATTTTTAGAAAATATCAATTTAAATAGCTGTAATTTTACCTAGTCATCCTAGTCTGCTCGTGCTCTAAATTGAGCCTGAGATAGATGAACCATGCCTACTTCTTGACTCACATAACTCATCACAGCCTGGCATTAGACTGGGACAAATCTGCTGGGTCTCAGAGTTAAGGCAGGGGTCACCAACACACATGACAACGCAGGGAGCTGGAGGCCCTGTGGCAGGAATCCACCGTGTAGAAGGGCTCTCCCTCTCCCCACTTGGTACTAATCATGAAGAACAATGCTGGCTGCTTTGCAGAATAGCAGTACTGCTGTACAGAACCTCTGCTTATAGCCCACTGAGTCAGACTTGTTTACTTCATAGAAGTATTAATCTCTGCCTCTGATTGGCGCTCAACTACTCCAGGCTCCAGGCTCAATAGAATTTCAAGCTGTAGATGACACAGTTTTGCTGAAAATATGAGGCTTCTATCGCATTTTGAGTCATGTATTCTGCCTCACTCCCCTTTGGTCCGTTTGCCATGGCTGAGGTTAAGATAGATAATTAATTACTCCCATCCCAAGCCTTGTCCTTTAATTTAAGAATTTTCTTCAGCATCTCCCAGAATCTTCTGCATGCACTCCTGAGATGTTAAGCAACGAAAGAGCCATTAAGTTAAATTCAGGCATTAATTTTTTCAGTAGGATGAAATAGCTCTCCAGTAGATTAAGCAGTTTCTGGTTTATGTTATTTCATAGCATGGCAAGGAAATGTGGGAAGAGGCTGGTTTTCTGGCTGCAGGAGAGGATGATGAGTGAGGAAGCCTTTCTTCTGGTCCTGCAGCTTACCTCAGTCTGAGCAAGAAGCAGGCCACGAAGAAGGGATCAGGGGAGTGAAACATCTCTTTGCCAAGGGCCTGATGTCCACGTTATGCAACTGGGAAGACAGAGGGAAGAGGTTTAGCTCTACTTGACTAATATATCACTTTCCTCAGAAATGCTTTTTTATTGCCTGTAAAGCCTTTTCTGAGAAAGAAGCAGTGTCAAGTTGTGTTACTCTGTTTTTTGTGTTTTGAGGTCCATGAATGCTGTCACTGATGAGTCATTCCTGGCGGGGGCTTTAATCACTCTCCTTCTCCATCTGACCAATTCTCCATGCTCTTTGCTTGCCACTCCAAGTAACTTGTGCATTCTTTTCACAGACATAACTTCTCCATTTAATAAACTATGTATTTTAGCTTTTTCTAAGAAATACATGAAAGCAAATTAGTACAAAATCTGCTGCAGTGGTCTCTCTGGGAAACTGCACGCACACCTGCTAAGCCCCAAACAGTAGCAGCAGGACTGAGCTTCTGTGTCAGAGACACAGCAAAGGGAAAATGGTCACTCTTGAAACAGCAATTCCATGCAGAATTTATGATGGGTTTCAGTGCACCAGCTAGTGAGGCTGAAATGTCACTTCTGCATTGGAATTCCATATGCCTTCTGCCTTTTTGAGGTGTTTTACTTCTGTGTGCATCCAAGTCTCACTATTCTTAACAGGAGTTTAAAGATCCTCAGACCTTTGCAATTGTACTGTATAGCTGGCAATTCACAGACTTGACAACTTTAAGGTTTAAAAAAATCCATTTTTTACTCCACTTCAGTTTTGGTATAGCTGGCCAAAATGCAATTGCTTGGAGAAGAATGTTGTTGCTACCATACCAGAATACTATAATTCAGTTGCATGGAGATATTTAACAAATCTCAGTATATGCTTGGGATTCATTTAATTCATCTAGGCCTAAGCACTGACTGTTAGTTGTTCTAGATTAATTGTTCTGTAGTTCGCACTCGGGCATCTCTCAGGAGAGTCTACTCCCATCCCAAGCCGTGTCTCCAAAAAATTGTTTGTGCAAATAGGCCCTGGCTATTGACCATGCCTCCACAGGGAGCCTGAACAATTTATTCAGATGGGTTGAGTCAGCTGCAGATGGTGAAAGCTGTGAAATCAGATATGATGGAATTCCAAAGGCTTTGCAGACCGATGATCGATCCATTCAGCGTTGTTCTCTGTATTTAAAGAATTGTTTCATGTTACTATTTTTCCACCTGCAGCCGCTTTAGCAGAAGCTGTGAGGAGCGTTCACCACAGCTTGAGGCAGTGCCCAGCAGGTTGCTCACTTCTGTTGTCTCACCTGTATCCTTCCTCTCTTCTTCAGTCTTCTGGCACCAGCATCACGGTGGACATCGCTGTCATGGGAGAAGCACACGGGCTCATCACAGACCTCCTGGCCGATCCTTCGCTGCCCCCCAACGTCTGCACCTCGCTGAGAACAGTCAGCAACCTGCTCAACACACAGCTGACCTTCCAGGCCATCCACAAGCCAAGGGTGAATCCCTTGGTGTCCTTCAGCGAGAACTACACCTGCTCCGACTCAGAGGAGTGTCCGGAGAAAGGAGAGAAGCTAGCAATTCCCAAGGTGAGTGCTGGAGCCTGCCTCTCCCTAAAGGGACCTCGTTGGGCTATCAGACATCACTGGGCTTTTTGTGTGAATTGCCATCTCTTCTTCCTTCCCTTAATCAGAAAGGTGAAACCTACAGAAGTCAATGAAAAAGTCTCTGTTGGTGACCTTCAGGTGCTTTGGATCAAGCTGTTGTATACCCCACAAACTAACAAAAATATCACAGTCATTACTATGACAAATACTGTGAGCTCATGGAAGTTGTCTTGAGAAGAAAAAGAAGACAAAACCATAAATAGATATATATAATACTGCCTTGAAAAATGGCTTTATGAATGCTCAGGGATCAGGCAGGAAATAAGCAGTGTTAACCACCCACACTTTGCAAGTGAACAGCCAGAAGGAGCACATCAGTTTTGAAGTAGTTTGAATTGTAGGTTTGTTGCTAATTAGCTGTTCTGCACAGCTTACATTTCATTTCTGAAACTAAACCAGAATGCTTTTGTACTGCAGCCTCCCTTGTAAAATTAAATATAGGCAGAGTACATTACACAGGTGAATGCTTTTATGTTTTTACAGTTGAAATGGCACAGCCAGTCATTCATTCCAGCATTTCCAGGCATCTGAATTGCAACGCTCGTGATTCTTTTATTGTAGTTTAGTGTGATGATAATTGCCACCCTACTTGCCTGTTTAGCAGCTGTATGTACGACATGGATGTTCACGGGTTTTTAAGGACATTTTCCAGTTTATTTTAGTGACCATATCTATAATGGCTGTACCCTAGGCTCTGAGGGGAAGAGTTAAGTGGAAGAGCACTGCTATCACATGAGCACACACAGGGAACAGATACTAGTTTGCTGTTGCATAATACCCTATGAGGAGAAGAGAAATGAAGGATGAAGAAATGAGTTAATGCTACAGAGAACTTACTTGATTGAAGAATTCATTGACCCAAATGCATTATGGTTAATAAAATAAATAGTTTGCGTGTCTTTATTTAAAGTGTCTAAAAGCAGATTTAGGACCTTCACCTTAACCATCTGACACTAAGCATTTTGTGTAAGGAGATAATGTGTTAACATATTTATCTGCAACTTTGAGCTTCAGAACCACAGATGTCTTCCATCTCATATTTCAAAACCCTCTGGCAAAGTCCAAGCTCTCCATTGCAGATATATTTATTTTAGTTCTTAACTATAAACACTTCACGAGAACTTCACAAGAGAAACAGCTTACAAAGTTATAGGATCTGCAACAGCAAATCTGGCTCCAAAAAAGATCCTTTATTATCTTTGCCTTCAAAAATTTGAAAAAAACATATGAATCCTGTTAATTGGAGAAATGGAAGAGTCAGGTGAAAGAAAAACTCAGGGTGGTCAAGAAAAATCTGCTGTAAATAGTGATGCTTCCTCTAAGCTTTTTGAGACATCATATCCCAGAGCATCAAAGTTTTATTTCAGTGTGTAATCTTTGGGGGTTGGGTAGATATGGCAGAAAGTTGGAGCTCCCCTGCCTTATTTTTCTTACAGCCTTTCTTGCCTTGAATCTCTGATTCTGAGGATTCATAACAGTTTAAATTGGAGTAGTTGAGGTTGAAAGTGCATCTGGAGATTGTCTAGTCCAGTCCTATCCCTCAGCTCATTGAGGAGAAAGTTTCTCTAGGCTCAGCCTAGATCAGGTTGCTCGGGAGGATGTCCAGATGGGTTTTGAGTATCTCCATGAATGTAGACTTCACAGCTTCTCCAGGCACCTTCCCTGTGTTCAGTCCTCCTCATAGTAAAAAAAAATACTTTCCTACATTTTAATTAAATTTCTTGTGCTTCAGTTCTTGCTCCACTGCCTCCTGTTCTGTCACTGGGCACCCCTAGAAAGAGCCTTCCCCTTTACACCCTCCCTTTAGGTGTTTGTGTACCCTGGTAAGATCTACCCTGAGACTTCTTCAGACTGAGCAATTCCAGCTCCCTCAGCCTTTCCTTTTATGACAGATGCTTCAGTCACCTTTACAGCCTTGCTAACTTGTTTAAGTACCCTTGGCCACATCAGGTGTTGAACATCTGTGGCTCTGGGGCTGTGGATATGTATACCTTCTTTTAAACTTGAGACAGGGAGGATGGTCCAGACTCTCCAAGCATTTAAAGCACTGGCTGTGTTTGAAATGAATAATCCCTGGGAGAACCCAGATTTAAAGGTGTTGTCAGACAGAATGGAAGCAAATGGAAATGGTTTTATTTGTGTGTGTGTAGAGGTTTTGCAAGCCTGTACAAACTGTAGGGAACTGGTTTCTCCGCAGCGCTTACGGAGAAGTTTGCCTCCAGGACTGCTGAGAAGAGTGTCCTCAACCTGGACCACAACGACATCAGCCACAGGACTGCCCACTCTGGAGCCAGCTCCAGTGAGGAGGGACCGCAGTGCCAGCATCAAACCCCACGAATCTTCTTCATCCAGGTACAAATGGCCTCCTCTCACTTTTATGTGTCTCTTTGGGCAGATTTCTTTGGTTCTGTGTTCAAAATGCGTCCAAAAATGCTGGCTGTGAACTGTGTTAGAATTGCGTCTTCATGTTTCTCTAAATTGATTTGCCAAAGAAGCAGCATTTCCATTTCTTGTCAGATTATGCCAAAATTATTCATATTATTGGGTAGAAAAAGAAATTTTAAAAAATCTATTTGTGCTAATGAAGTGCAGAACTGCAGAATAAAATCAGAAGAAAGGCAAGATATCTGGTTAAAGTTTTCTTGATATGCAGGGATTGCCTATGTGGTTATTGCCCAGCCAAGAAAAACTGCAGCAATTAACCCAGCCATTTTTAAGAACACACCTAATGATGTGGTCCTGTCATTAAACCAGTTCCTAAAGTACTTCTCCATCTCCCATTCTTCTCAGGGTCTGATCCCTGAGCTGGAATCATGAAGCACACGGTCCTCCCATGAAATGGAGAGAGAGAGCTGTGTCTGCTCAGCTGCTTATAGCCAGCAGCCAACTTCTTTGGGGGATTTGCAGAGGTTGTAAAAAAAGTTGTAATAGCTCCACATCATGTCACTACAACAGGATTTCCTCCTTTCTGGCTCCGTGGATACTTTTCTGTTCTAGTCAGAGCCTTCAAAGGAAGGTGGAGAGCAGCGAGTGGTGGTACCACCCTGTGAGAATAAAGTTCAGGTCCCCTCCCTACCTCAGCAAGGGCCATGGATCATCTTCATCTGGTGGATGAAGAAAGAGTGTGGAGACACCGGGGAAAGGAAGATCAGAACGAAAGCACTACATTCAAGAAGAGAATTCAGAGCTGTGACATCAGAAGGCTCACCTGCTTTTATGAAATTCAAAATTTGGTGCTGGTAGTGGGGAAAAAGATAGGACCTTGGAAAGCCCAACATCACCAGTGTTGGATGTTGGATAGATTGGGGGAATGCAGCCCCAGAGAGCAGCTTTCTTCCAAGGCTGACCTTTCTTCAGGTACCTGAATCTGTCCCGTGGATGGGGCTGTCATACAGGGTGTGGAGGTGCTCAAGGCAGCCTGCAGAGTACCCTGAAAGTCTCATACAAGAAAAATACGTGGTTTGCCAAAGTTCCCTCTGTGAGAAGTCCCATCTGCCTCAGTAAAAGTAAATAGAAGGAAGCTGTAACCAAATGCAAAGGTTTTCACTCACAGACCTGTGGTTCCTGGGGTGCATTTGATTTATGCTGTTGATCCCACTCTCATGTAGAGTGTAAGTGTCCCAAGATGGGAATCAGAGGGAGAGGGAGAGCAATTAAATATTATTGTTGGTCCTTTCCTGTGATTGTTATATAACTCTGCACGAGGAGCCAGCTAAGCAGGCTATCAATTCTTCTATGTTTAATGTCATAGCCAGTTGTGTAATTATAGCTCTGTCAAGCCTCCCAGCCTACTGTTTGCACTACTTCTCTCACAGCAGGAGAAACAATGTGTATTCCAGAAAGGGGGGAAAATGAATCCTATAAGTCTAGCTTTAAAAGTTTTGGCAGACCAAGAGAGATCTGCTTTCAAGGAGAAGAATTTTGAGCTGAAGAGAAAAAAAACATATCTTGGTTATCTGCTGCTTCCCCTGTACCAAATTCAATTGCTCCACTGGTCTCAGGGAAAAAACCTTTCATAAGTTGAACAGTAGGAGAGAGGTTGACACTGGAATTGCCCTGTGGCAGATTCTGTAGTTGCAAAACATGCAACTTATTCCTCACAATGTGGGACGTGACTTCTGGATTTCTGTAGTCACATATTTGCAAAAATCCCCCGTAACTGTCAGTTTGAGGTTAGTAATTCTGTGTTCTTCCAACCCCATGTCACTGAACTGGGTAAACATTATACTGGAAAAATAATAGAGCTCTCACATTCTTTCCCTCACCCAGTTTTATATTGCATGATTCTCCTGTAGGAACTCAAAGAATGTGGGTCAGAGATGTTTGGTTTGGTTCATTGGGGTTATTTTAGTGTGTTACACTCTTCGTGTCAATTAAAAAACAAAGCAAAACCATTAATTTTTTTTTTTTAAATCTGTATTCTTTCTTTGCCTCACTTCATCACAGATTTTAAGAATTCGGGCCCATGAAGACAAGCAGCAAGTATTTTTGTAGGTAGTACTTACTCTTCCAAAACAAGATGTTTGCAGATGTAACACGGCATCACATGCTTTTTTCTTTCAGAATGCTTTTTATTTTTTCCTTCAAGTTTATTTTTTTCAAGCTCAGCTGGAGATATGCTGCTTTAAAAGTCTGTCTTCAGCGTTGAGTGTCTCCTCATCACTTGAACGTGAGGCTGTGAGGAGAAATGTGGAGCCTGAGCTGCCTGGCAGACCCGTCCAGAGAGCTCACAGGGCCTTGATAAGATCCAGTGCTGCATCCCTGCAAGAAGCTGACATTTGATGGGTGACATTTCATTCAGGAAAGTGATTTTAAATACAGTTTTCTGGCTGTGGAGAAGATTTTGGCCTCTTCTGGCATACACTTACCGCCCAAAGGCTAAAATCATAAACCCATGCTGCTGCAGGGGGCTGACATGTTCCCCACACACAAGGACACGTGCACCCGGATTCCTTCAGCACAATTCTCTTGCACTGATGTCTCCAGGGTCTGAGAAGGGCATTTTTTGGGGGATGCAGCAGGCATTTCACCTGGTTAGGACATAAAGGGGCACACCACTAACCACAGCCATGCAGGATGCTTCCAGTCCTCCCCAGCCTCTGAGGAGCTCCTCCAGTGCCCCAAGGGTTGTTGTGTACCTGCTGTGGCACCAGCAGCAGAGGACTCTGGGTTTCCAGTTCTGCTGAGAATTTGTGTCACTTCTGGCTCTTTTAAGGAGCTGTTAAAAGAGAACATAAACTTTTAACTTACGTCGAGTCAACTTTGGAGCCTCTTTCTGCTGTCAGAACAATATAGCGAAGGCATCTTTGTATAAATAAAGCAAATAGATCTCTTGGGAGGGAAATTTAGCTTTGGACTGTCTGCATGGTAAATATTTTTGCTGAAGGTGGTACTGAGTGCCTCACAAACACCACTTCAGCCAACCCATAGATGCTGTTTCCCTCACCAGGTTTTGAGCTATCTCAGTATCACGTACTCCTTGCTGCAGCTCCGAACTTGGTAAGGTCTGCCACTGAGGCTTTTTCCCATGTTGAATGTTTCTTGTTTGTGCTCTGGTTTGGCAGCTCTGACTCCTGGAACAGCTCCATTCTGATGACAATCACGAAGAGTAGATCCTTCTCCACCTCCTACGCCGTGTCCTCTACCAACCACCTGAATGCCAAAAGGCAGAGCCGTCAAGGTGAGTGAGCACCCCGAGCTCTGTCAGCCTGGCCTAATTGTGGCAATAAATCACAAAACTCTGTTTTCTACATGGTGGAAAAAGCCCGTTCTTTACTCACATAACTCCCTGTTACACAGTTTTACAGACCTCGTGTGGGACTCCAATTGGTCAGCAGCTTTCTTGCCAGTTACTTTATTGGTTATTACGAGTTGTTATTCTGTATTGATTGGTCACTCAAACTCCCAGGGTGTTTGTGCAGGAAAAGTTGTTTGTGAGAGATAGTTTTCATTTTTCTATCTGATGGTTTAAAAACAGTTTATACTGTTTTGTTTTTTTTTTCACAGGTGCCAGTCGTTTTTCCACAATAAATTGTTATGCTAACAAACTGCTCACACCAGGGTTGCTTTCACATGGGAACTTGAAAAGTGCTAGCCTGACAAGGCCAGCCACTGATTCCAGGAGAGCAGGCTTGATTTTATGAAGCCTTTCCTTATACTTTTTCTACCTTACTGCAACACTTAACTGCTCCCTGTGACTAGCTGGAACATCTTTTGACTAGCTTTGACTAGCATCCTTATGACTAGTTTTTGTCCTCTGTCCAACCTGCTGCTTTTATTATTTTGCCATCAATATAATAAGGTTTTTTTTTTTTTTTGTTTAAACAAAAATTCCCCAACACAGTTGCTTAAAGTACCATAGATTGTAGTCATGCCCTTTGTAAATGTTTTGACTCTTTTGATTTATAGAAGTTAGCCATGACACGATGCAGCAAGTGAAATACTAAATTGTGATTTATATCTTTGTAATTCCCTTGGCCATAGTAAGGTGTTTTGCATAACATTTGTGGCATTAGCTGCCTGTGCATATTCCTGGAGTTGAGATTTCCTTAAGCACAACCTACATGAATCCATTTTGAGCTGGAAGCAGAAACTGTATATTACCAAGCGCCATTGGTAATATACAATTATTATTATTAGAAGTTGATTTAGCTAAATCTGTAAATATACTAATTTATAAAATGTGTCTTTAATTATGCATGAAAACATTTACATTTTAAAATACTGCTAGTTCTACCTATTTTGAAAAAAACTCAAATGTTTTCATATGTAATTTCGCATCACATTGAAGTCACTGTTTTATATCTTCAACACTGCACATTTGAAGAAGTTCTTGAGGACCTAAGTGCATGGATGTGCTTAAAAAATTCTCTGTCTATTTTTATTCTTCTCTTGATTGTGAAAAAATCCTTGCTGTAGCAAGACATGTTTTTCTCTCCCTTTTGCCAGTAAATGGTTGAATGTTGGATTATTGAAAAAAGGTTTGCTTTTTTCTGGTAATTTGATTTGTAGTTACCTTCCCTGGTAAATTACTTTCTTAAAAAAAAAAAAAACAAAAACACACAGAAAAAAAATTTTTCAAGAGACTGGATCCCTACTAGCAGTAGAAAGCTTGCTGTGATTAGAAACATTATTGTGAAAAGTGCTGTTTAAATTCTCAGGACTTTTTTCAAATTGTTAAAAGAAGACCATATGTATTGCATCCTCTAAGAGTTATGAATATGACTTGGTAACATATATCTCAAAGATAGATAATAATCCAACTCTATCCCCTGTGCAGCTAACAGACTGTGAAATGTTTTTAAAGACACATTTTTGTTGGATGGAAAGCTGATACCTCAATGAATTCATAAATGTGAAACGGAGGTTTCCTGTATTTTAAAGCCATTTCCCTGTGTCATGGCCATCTGATAACATTTTAATTGCTCTGAAGGCTGTAGTGTTCTGATCTCAGGACTGGCATTATATCCTACTTGCAATCATTGAATTAAGACCCTAAATACATACCACATTTGCTGAAGAAATACCCTTAATCAAAACAGAGATGCTGCATATCTCCAAATTACAGCACAGTAACTATCAGATTTTTTCTTTTAAACTCTTGGATTTTCATCAGTAAATCATATTTTAGCCTCCTATCACAGTAAGCTTCTATCAGGGAAAAAACACTGGGACTGTACATGTATATCCTGCAAGGTTAATGTTTCATAAACTTAGATCAACATATTGCCTTATTTTAAGATAATTTTTGTGTCTGGAACGCATTTAGATAGGGGGCAAAATTCAAACATAAAGCCCTTCAAGTTCCTAAGGCCTTGCTAGCCTTTGGCTTTGAAGGTGATTGTGGTAAATTAACTGGGGCTGAGTTCCTACAAACTTCAGAACAGGAGGTAACTCAATTTCCATGCATTTCCTTTCAAGATAGATTAAATTTGCTCCTCTGCACTTTGAGTCTCATTTTGTCTGAGACTAGGAGTTGTAAAGTGGATTCCAAGAGAAGGCAGCACTTTGTTTAAACTCTGGGTGCATTTCACCTTGGCAGTGATGCTCAGGTGGAAAAAGGGACAGGGAGAACTACATCTTGCTAGTGTTGCACATGTGGATATTGGCAATTTCTGTGCTCTAGCTCAGGTGTACACTACCACGTGCTGCAGAAATGGTTGCAAGTCTCCCTTAGTGAGCAACAGATACTGAAAAATAAGCTCAAGCTGAAGATCAAGGCCAAAATCTATGAGAAATGGCCCCAGAAGTGCAGTATTTTGTATAATGTATGACCACTAAAAATTGCTCTTTTTGCTTTATTGCTAGTCTTCAAACATGTAGAAGTCCAAATTTTCTGGGAATGTGTGTAAGCCTTCCTTGACCCTGCTTTTAGAGACAGTGAGAGAGAAACAGCAGATGGGTCTGGGAGCTGCCTGGGCTGTGTGTCTCTGTCACTGGCACATGTTGATACCACCAGTCATGCCACAAACTCCTCTCTCATTTCATGCCTGTCCACTTAGTGCGTCCTGCTCACCAGGGAAAATATGCTTTGTATTTTGAGCCAGATCTTCAGCAGGTAAAAGTGGCTGATAGCAGTGGAAGTTCCTCACTCTGTGGCAGCCCTGCGCTTGGCTCAGAGTGGAGAAGAGTATTCTCTTATCTCTTTTGGTTTTGGAGACTGGGCTGGTGCATCTCAAGAAGAGAATTTTGCACGGTGAGCTAATACAGCCATCTGCCACTTCTGTTAATTGACAAGACTCCTCTTGTCCTTGGCCAGGTATCCCACCAAATATTTCACCTCTCACCTCCCCGTGCCATTCACCGATTCAGGGGACGCCAGCCACGAGTCCTACTGGAAAAACATCTTCTGTGTCATTTCCAGAGCCTACAGACACTGACACCAAGCAGGGCCTAAAGCCACACAAAGTCTTAACTTCTACTCAGAGTGCACCTAGCCTGTCAGACCCTGTTATCAGCCCCTCCATCATCTGCAGCAGGTAAGATGATAATTTGACGTGCCTTGCAATCATTTCACACTGTTCTCACGAACAGCCCTCTGTTGGCCCACATACAAGTTTTTGTGATTTACTACAGTGTTTATATTGCTATTTCAGGTTTATAGTACTTCAGTAAATGTGTAGATCAATGCTACAAAATACTTTTAAAGTGGGAGACTGTTGGCTATATTTATTGCTTTTACTCCTGTCAGATGGACAGCCTGATTCCTAAATAAATTCTTTGTCAATAACCTGCAGATCCCAAAGTTGGGTTTCATGTTTGCAACTTCTGTTTCTGGAGCCATGCCCTTGACATGAGCAGTCACCTGTAGGTCACAGGCCAAGGCTTGCACAGCAGGCACCTGATGTGGCATAGAAAAATCTGGCTGCTAGGGCCAGCAATGCCTGAAGACTCTGTGATTTTGAGCCTTCACTCAGGAAGAGTGGGTCCTGTCTTCCCTAGGCAGAGTCAGATTAGATACTGTGGGGATTTTTTTTTTTTCCAGAAATCAACTGCAGATGAGTTCTTTCTACTGCTCAGAGCTCCAGTAACACAGTTTAATTTCTTACTTTAAAGTACCCCTTCATTAGGTAACACAGACTTGCTTTGCAAAATTAGCATTTTGGAAAGAAAGTTGTTCTGCTTGTTTTCTCAGAAGGGATTCAGTTGCTAAATCCAATTACTAGAGTTTGCAGTACGTGTCCAGTTCAGAACAGTGGAAACACTGGTATTCCCAAGCCTGTTCCAGGGCAGCATCAAGGTTGCTTTACTCACCAGAAGTTACTTTTGGCCATAGCACGAGTGGCCAGCCAGCAGAGAGCACTATCAAGTTTGACTATCTATGGAAATAGTTTTTAGTTTCTGCCTTCAATCACATGACATTGGATGTGTCTCAGTGTGCTGTGTGCAAGGCTAGGAGGTGGCTGGGAGAAAGTCAGAATTGAGACTGCAAGTTTGCTCAAGGGAGTCATCCTCACTGGACTTTGGAGTAGGATCCAAACAGGCTTTTGAGATGGATTTAGATGACTAAATAGAAACTTAAGTGCTTTTAAGAGTTTTCCAAAGGAATACCAGAATTGGGATTTGGAGAGGTTAATTTGAAATTAAAACTATATTACACAACAGGAATATAGCATAAAGGTGCTGCAGTCTTATTAAGCTGTGCCTTTATTACCACTTCAACAAAACACCGTTATTTCACAAATGGCATTCATTTCTGGAAGCCTTCTATTAAACAGAACAGTTAGGAATTGCATTTAAAATGTCAAAAAATAATCAATGTAAGATTGTTGTAGATAGTAGTGAAATTAATACCTTTTTCATCTTGTTTGTCAACCTGACTGATAGAAGATTTATTTGCTTGGCTATGCACTACAGGTATCATTGAATACAGATCAGCATTTTTATTTGAAATTCTTTCAGGAACTCATGATGTTTGCAGGGCATACCAGGCTCCAGGATATGTTTGGATGACCCAGTCAAAAGCTAGCTGGCACAGGAGTTAAGCCATTTTTATATGTTGAACTTAAAATGGTTCAAAGGTTCTAGTACAAAGTTTGACCAATCCAAATAATTCTGTAATACTTGCTTTGTGAAGACTGTTATATATAAGATATGCCACAAAATGCTGACTCAAACCAGAGAAAATGTTAGAATGTCAGGTTGTAATTAGGGTTTAAAGGGAACTATACACAAGGAATAAAGCTTTTTAATGGTAGGGAAGAGCCAGTCATTTTAAAAGGTCATAATAGTGTGACCCCTCCCAAAATGTGTTTCTGTTCTGGAAATGATGAAGCAAACTGTGCCCTCTTGGTTCTTATGTACTTGGTATGCTGTCACTGAAGTAATAATAAAATATCATTTTCCTGCTTAAGAGGAACATACTCAAATTTTAGGCAAGAAGAGTGAAGCCAGATCATGACTGTGTTCAAACTGAATTCTGTAAGATTGTATGGGACTCTGGCACAGTTTCATAATTTTAATTCATCTTTAGTATAGAACTAGGGGATTTATTTTGTGCTGGTATACTTAGGGAATAATTAAAAAATCATTTAAAAAAATCACATGGTTCGGGTTTACTGTTGAAAACACAAATTTAATGCCGGTGGGCAGTTAATCCAAGGTCTTTCTGTATTTTTGTCCTGAGATGCAATAAAACTTTAGCACTCTCCTGTGATTTTGTCTGGAGAACATACCCTAGACCATGACTTCGACTGTATGACATAATCTCACACTGCCAGTGGGAAATCCTTTTACACAAGACTCCCTAAGGCACGTGGTTCTTCATATTGTGTGTGTTTCTTGATGTATTTCAGCTGTGGCAGACCCTACAACCAAATAGAAGCTGGCAATGGGACACTAAATAGAAATGATGCTACTACGCACACCCTGAACAGAACAGGTAATTCTTTGTCAAAAACACCTCGTTCCCTCAAATTCAGTAATCATCCACTAAAAGGGCAGACGAGCTTGTCTGTCATAAAAGGAGAACACACACAGGTGAGTCCATACAAATTGTCTTTGACAATTTCATGTCCAAATGCTCCTTCCCTTTTCGTGTGTACAACATGTACAAAATGCTTATGGAGGTAAATTATAAAGGAAATACTGTTCCCCTCAATTTACTTAAATAATGGTCCTCAAATTTTTTTCTCTCTTCATTCCCTGCTGCCATTTTTTACACTCTGCAGGGTATATCTTTAATGCCCTCGGACAGATTGTCCAACTTCGGAGCCAGCCAAGCAGCACATATGTATTATGAGTCAGAGCTCCTGTTGCTGTTATTCAGAAGGTCACAGGATGACTTCCATGAAACCCTTGCTGTTCACACCACAGGCTTTGTCATTTGTGTTTGTAGATGATGCTGCTCAAGCCACTTCTGACTACGAGACCAACAACAGCGACAGCAGTGACATCGTGCAGAACGACGACGACACGGATTGCTCCAAGGAGCAGCCACGGAAGGGATCTGGCTGTAGGTCCTACACACCCGAGACCATCATCCTGCATCCCTTGACACCACCTGAGGTAGCTCCTCTAAGCTCCCCCAGCACAACAGAATGAGTGTGCGCAGACACTGAGGGGGGAAAAAAAATACACAAAACAAAAACCAAACTAACCAAAAACCCAGATCCCCACAGAAAAAAAATGTGGTCTAGGGCTGCTGCAAGGTATTATTGTCTCAAACAACAAATGTTTCAGTGTGGTGAACAAATGATGATTGTCCCACAGCATTCAGCTGTGAGCTTGGTTGAGATGCAGAGGGAAAGCTTTGTTTAGTTAAGTTTTCCACAGCCTGTTGTACAGCTGAATTAATAATCTGCAGTTGGCAGGAGCTCTTGAAAATTTTATTGTAATCTGCTGGAGTTGGACATGCTGAGAGAAGGCATTTTGCTTGAAATGTTCTGGCATTTACTTATCCCCAGTTTCTAAGTAAAATAAAATTCCAGGGAGTATACTGGGAGAAATGTGAAATGATTGCACAACCCAACTTTTATTTGCAGACCTTGAAAATTAGATAGGTTTCAGTTTAAGGACTACAAAGCTTCACTTGGACTGAGCTCTGTTAGCCATGTTAGAGTCTAGTGAATGGGTCCTGATGCAGAAGCAGAAACTGAGAGCTTTTCTCTCTGTACCACAGTGAATTTCACAATGAAGGCAGCCTCCCTTGGAAATGAATGAATGATCCCATGAGTGAATGAATGAGTCTCAGTGCTAAGTGCAGACACTGCTGTTTCATAAACAGAATTTCCTAGCCATTCAAGTGAAACACATTACAAAGGAGAGTGAGTAGCTGCAGGGCTGCAAGAAATGAGGACATCTACGCTGAGCTGAGTGAAGTACCACTCACTTACACATGATGCTAATGCGACTTTAGCTTTTAAGAGCATCAATTTTTGCTTGAGATGCTTCACTGAACTAACAATCCTTTTTATTCTGATTTCTGGCACAGGACAAGCCTGTACTGGCTCCTGAGCCTCTGGTTATGGACAACTTGGATCCCTTGATGGAGCAGCTAAATAGTTGGAACTTCCCAATCTTTGATTTGGTGGAAAAAATTGGGAAGAAATGTGGTCGGATTCTCAGTCAGGTGAGAGGTGCACCTTGTCTGCAGTGTCAGGGTGGAATGTTGACAGATTTAGACACAGACATGTTAAAAGGCATTGTCCTTACAACCTGATGGTCCAAGGAACTGTGATCCCTGATACCTAATTCAAAGCTGACTATATGAACTCTGCCTCATTATATTCCTTACTTTTGAATGCCTTTATTTTTAAATTTAAAAATGTGAAAGATAAAAATCACACACCTATTTTGCCTTTTGCTCTCTGCTTTTCTGAATATTCTCCTGAGATGCTTCCAGCCCTTACTGAGTTCTTTGGGAAAGGATTTCTCACGGGGTTTAGCATGGGAGGGCTAAACAGTAAATATATTCAGTGGATGCAAGATATATAGAGTTTTAGTCCTCTTTTATACTGAAGATTTCAGTATAAGATCCCACAAATAAAAGGTTTCAGATTTCAGGCTGGGCAAGATAGCAAGGTTTGAGGAAGTGAGGGTAGAAAGAATATTCCCTCATTTTTAAAGAATCAGAACTTAGAGAGAAAATTCATATAATATTACATAGGGAAGATTTGCTATGAGCTGAGAGAGCTCACTAGTCTTTCTTTCAGCTCTCAGGTTTTTATTCCTTCCTGTGGGTTTAATTCAGTTACTGACACAGCCTGTGTCTAGCCAGCACAATTAGTGTCACCTTCCATAATCACTTCCTAGGCTGACCTTTCTACTCTGTTATGCCCCTATTTGTGGCACACTGATAAATTACTCACTTTTTTCTTACAAAAGTATTGAAGATTATTAAACAGGAAAAGCAAGTAATTATTTTTATTATTATTTAGGAATGAAAGGGGAAAAAAGCCCGAGAGAATCAGACTGAACAAGGATCACTTTACAAGGCATTATGTAGTGATGAGTGCTGGAAAGAGGAGATAAAGTTAATTGGTACAATGTGGTGCAATTATCACCACTCCCCCCCAAGAAACACAGAGGTTAGTGTGTCAGGCAGATTTCAGTGTAACAAGCTTCAGAGAATGCTGGATCAAATCACAGTCCCTTGGTGGTTACCTATTATTCAGCTAGATTCAATTATCCAGTGGTCAACAAGGAAAACCATGGCATGAATTCAAATTTATTCTGTGGTCTGCTTTTTAGTGTTCTGCAGCTTGGCAAGCAACATCTGAGTTTGACCAGCCTGCCAAGTGTCTAGGTTCATTTTAGAGAAACAGGCAACCTGTGGATATTGGATATATTTACTGGGTAAATTCAGTGGTGCTCACTGAGGCACTTCTGCACTAGACAGTGAGTGTGGGATTGAAATGCTCTTCTAGATCATACTGCTCATTTCTCTAATAGCATGGAGTGATAATAGAATGATGAATGAAACATAAGGAAGACCAGAACTTTCTTTTAATGGCATAAAGAACGGTTTGGATGAGTGTTCTGATTTTACATGGGTCCCTCTCTAGGCTTTAAGCATTTCACCAAGCTGCATGGGGTTCTGTACCTCTGTGCTTCCCTCAAATTGCATTAAATCTCCTCACTCAGCTTCCCAAAATCTGGTTTTTGCACAGGTTCCCAACATGTTATCCACTTCACAGCTCTACAAAATGAGGCTTGAGAAATAAAATAGAGAAGCTTTAATATTTGTGATGAAAATTCAACATTTTCTGTAACAGCTGTTTATAATAACTCCCTCTCCCTAACAGCAAGTTCAACCTTGTTCACAAAATAGAGATCCTTATTACCCCCACCTACTCAGATGTTGCTGATGAAATTATTTTCAGAAATCAGGAAACTAAAGTATATAATTCTTTTTCTCCAGCCAAAAGCACTATTTTTTTTTTCTGGTTTGATTTTTAAATCCTAGGATATTATTAACAAAGGTAAACAAAAGCTCTAATGATTTATTCTCTGTATTTTTCTATTAAATAGACTAACCCATTCAAAAAAAAAAAAAAAAGAGTCAATTAAAAAGCTGAATTAACTGTGTTTGCCATGCTAGGTTAAATTTATGAGATGGAACAAAGCAAAGTTGACACATGCCTCCAGGGAAGCATTCAGTTTTGAAGGCAAATGCTGGCTTAGCATCTTTGAAGCTGTTTGAGATATCTGTTCCTTCTTTGTGGAATGTTAAATTGATTTAGACGTATAAAAAGACCCCAAACCAGTCAGGAACTGTGAAAGCATCTGTGCAAACTGGAGTGGCAAGCCCAGTCAATGTGGCAGTGACAAATGTGTATGACAGGGTTCAGAGAGGAGCATGAACTCAGTCTCATTTCAGAAACCAAGAGCCAAGCTCTCAGAACTGAGTTGTTGCTTCATAAGAGGCCATAAAATTCAACAATATCTTCAGTCACACTTAACACTTTTCTTACAGCTCCTGTAAGACTAAAACCTGTGACAGCTTTTCTTGCTGGGCCCAAAAAAGAAAGAGAAAGAAATAAAGAAAGAATTAAAAAAAATATTTATTAAAATGGCCAAATTACTTGCTTGGCTGTGTATGTTATCTAATGACCCCAGAAAATAATGCCATTTTACTCCAAATCAGAGGGAAAAGCTGTAATTGCTACACATCACAGTCAACTTTGCTTCTTTTCAACTATGGAATTTCCCAGCCCCCAAAATCCAAGGGGAGAAAAACCATGCTTTTATGACATGCTTTATTTAAGGTACCTGTCCAGTTCTGCTAGTGTAGGCAAGTAAGATTTGGTCGTGCTGGGTATTATTTCATTATGATTCCTCTTTTTATACAGAGGTGTTTTGCTGGAAATAAGTGGCTAGCATTCCACTAGAATGCAAGACTCATCTGTCTGTTGGTAAAATACTGGACCCCAGCTGATGCAGTTAAGCCATGATTCTAGAGAGATAAACAGGGTTATGTGCAGATTCTAATCCTCATTATGCATGAGGTCACTCTATTCACTCTGCCTAAACACAGAGGGGATCCCATGGGGTTTTCAGAGAGACTTTTACAGGCCCTACCTCTTATTCTGAGCTCTTTTCTTCCAGAGCACAGTAGCTCAGTTATGGTAGGAAGAGAAGTGAGAGCTGGGACCCCCAGCAGAGCCCCCCTGTCAGATTTTGGTCACTAGAGGCTCATCCTGGATGGGGTCAGACCCCACACTCCACCTGCCTCTGCACCATCACCTCTTTGCCAGGATTAGTTCACAGGCAGGTATTTCCTGGTAGGGAATGACCATGAGGGGAGGCAGGAGGAAGATCATGAACACTGCAAATTCATTTCCTTTCTTTTTTTATTCTTACCCTAAAAATCCACAATGGCAGGACTTTGGGAGTTGATGTTCATTCAACTTTAGGTGCAGCTCATAGGTCCCAGTTTAGATACAAAATATACAGACACAAGCAGGTGTGGATTGACATTTGATTTATACTCAGATGTAAAACACAATTAATTTGTGTTTTACACAATTGTAATTTGTGACTGTTTCTTGCCCTAGAGCACTCATCAGTCCAAATGTGCTTCAAGTTGCTTAGCTCTAGGCAGGTCATTACCAGGCAGATGGCATCAAAAGGACAGAATTTAGCTACCAGCAGTAAATAAATAAAGATTTTGCAAGGCTTTAGGGTCCAATTTGTGATAGAAGTGAAAAGACCAGGCAGTGCTTTTACTGTGTCCCATTATTTTGTATGCCAAGTTCAAACTTGTCTTCAGAAGTGCCCATTTTGTGTCAGATGCTGCTTACATTTCTGAGCATTCATCTCTCCT